>NC_143140.1:23810000-24110000 GCF_059928025.1 Delphinapterus leucas | reverse complement strand
GTAGTAAAGGATGCCACCCTGAATGTCATTTTTGGAGAATGAAAACAAGTCCCTTAAGCAATGACTTAGAAAATCTTAAGGCTTCCAGTTTAAATAAGGGTGAATTGATTTTTTTCATGCTTTTCTCTCCTCCCTGAAGCCCAGTTAAAATGTCAGTTAAGGAATAAAAAAAAAGGACATCCACAGAGACAAAGAGAAATGGGGAGGAGGCAACAGTGATGTGAACTAGAGGTGTAAGCAAACTTCTTTTGGAAGCTGTAGAGCTGAGACGGGTAGGAACACACTTGACAGTGTGGAGGAAGCTGCAACCTTGGTGTCTGCAGAAGACCATTTAGATAAGGAGTGAACCAGTTCTCACTGTAGATCCCCAGAACTGGCCAGAGTTTAGAGGTAGCAGGCAAGAGGGACAAGGGACTAAAAGCAGGATGATTAATGCAAAGTTTGTATGTGGAGCCATAAGATTCCTAAGACTCTTTCTCCGCTTGCAACTTGCTTATGCTCTCAAGGTAGGAGATTGGAGCAGCCTTTCTTGGAATAAGGGAATGGAAGTGTACTAACCAGAGAAAAGATCTGCAGACACTGATTCTCAGGGGTCATGTAACAACAAAAAAATGAGCTTATATTCAGCCATCCTACTCTCAACAAGCCTTATATCTACACACAAGAGCTCCCTCTCAGCATTTTACTACCTTACACTTAAATCTGAATAGATTGCTGAGAATCAGTAAACATTAAAAAGAGTCCAAAGCAAATACATAATCAAGTAAACAGAGTAGACGCATTGAGAAGAAACAAATTATGTATAAAACAGAAGAAAATCTTTTAAAAAACCATAATAAATGTCCTTGGAGAAATGAAATAATATTATCTCTATAATTCAGAGAATGTCGAATTAAAGATGTAATAGCTTGAAAAAACTAACCAAAGGACTGGAAAATGAAATTAAGGAACTATTTCAGAAATCAGGACCAAAAGACAGAGGTTGAAAATTGGAAAGGAAATTTCAAAAAAAAGATCATGTAAGTTTCCTGAGGATAGGAATATTGTCTATCTCATTTCTCATGATAACCACAGCACTTAGATCAATATCTGGCACATAGTGGGTACCCAGTAAATATTTGTTGAATGAGTGAATGAATTGAGCCTTTTAGGGCATCCGACATCTAGCTGGGAGAAATTCTAGAAAGAGAGAATAGAGACAACAGGGTGGGGGAAATTATCAAAGAACAGAAATACCAAAAACACATTAAAAAGGTATTTCCCAGAGCTAGGGCTTAAGTTTCTCAACTGAAAGAGCCCACTAAGTGTCTCATATAATTAATGGAGGGGTGACAGGGAAGCTACTTAAAGCCACGTAATTGAGTGATTTCCAAACGCCAAGGGTGAAGTTTCTAGAGAGAAAAAAGCAGGTAATGTACAAAGGATTAGGAATTACAATGGTGCTGAACTTCTTAATAGCTAGAAGACAATGAAGAATGCCCTCATAATTTAGAAGGAAAAAGATGTTCAACCCAGAATAATTCAATAGACAGTCAAACTGTCAGTCAGGTATGAAGATTATAAATACATATTTGGAAATACAGGGTCTCAAAACATGGACCTCAAAGTTACATTTTCCTTAGGAATCTACCATAGGGTATGCATCACCAAAACTAGGAATTTAACCTCAAAAGAGAAAGTGTGGGATTTGGGGAAACAGATTGTCCAACACAGGAGAATGAGGTAAGGAAGTCCCAGGGTGAGGGATGTACAGCAGGCATTACAGCCTGGATTGAAGCAAGGGGAGAGAAACTGTAATAAAGACTTTTTCAGTTATACACCGAAACTGGTAAATTTGTTGAGTTGTTTGACTACATGTAACAAATAATCTTGAGACAAGCCATTTCATCATATGGGAAGAATTAACTAAAGGTGTTTGGAAAAACTAAACACACGAAAAAAGAAAGCAGTTACGTGCTGCAGGAAAACAGAAGATTGAACAAAAAAGGAAGCACTTCCATGGTATCATTATGGTCACAATAATGTGAACACTGATTATCAATTTAACCAAAAATCTTTATGATGTAATATATAAGTATATTAGGGGGTCATTGTATGTGAATATGTGTGTGGGGTGATGTAAGGGAGCTATATCCACATCTACTCTAAAAGTAAATTAGTAGGACTCTCATTGCAATAATGGTGGCATAAAGAGAATAGATAGTTCTACGCTGTAGGAAACAAGTACTGAACTGTACAAGTTCAGAAGAACAGCTACTAGAAAATAACCAAAATGAAGCAATGATTTGAGAGGTGTAGTTATCAAAAACTGCTACTGCCTTGGGTTAGAATGGCAAATTTGTGACCTTTTTTTGCTTGGGATCATTGACATACTTCACACGCCCCCCCAAACTTGGGCAGGAGAAAAAAACACAGCTTTATTATCTATAGGTGGTAGGTTTGGTTCAGGGTAGGCAAAGGAGAAAGTAGAAATTTAAGAGGGATATTTTGGAAGCAAGAGGGCCGTGGAGGGGCTGAGCTGATAACTTAACCCGGCTCTGGCTGACTGCAAAACTATACGTGCATACAGTAGATGCCAGGGAGTCCAATAAGAATTGAAAGCTTGGGGAGACCAGAAAATTTGCTGTGGCTTTGATTGCATTCCTCAATTCACACACAACTTGGGCAGCAGAAGATGGAAGCCTTAATGGCTTGAGGCATTTGAGCAGAACCTCTCCCCAAATCTGCAGTCGACCAAACTGTGCAGAGATAGTGAATACTCTCTAGGGAGTCAGGCTAAACAAAACAGAACTGAGCAGAGACATTAGTGACTACACACTGTGGGAAGACATATTTCCTGGTTTAAGTCCAAGCTTGGTAATTGACCTATAAACCAATTACCCTTAAAAGGACAAAGCAAGGGACTTCCCTGGTGGCCCAGTTGTTAAGAATCTGCCTGCCAGTGAAGGGGACACGGGATCAGACACAGGTTCGAGCCCTAGTCCAGGACGATCCCACATGCCATGGAGCACCTAAGCCCGTGCACCGTAACTAATGAGCCTGCGCTCTAGAGCCCACGAGCCACAGCTACTGAGCCTGCGTGCCACAGCTATTGAAGCCCACACACCCTAGAGCCTGTGCTCTGCAACAAGAGAAGCCACTGCAATGAGAAGCCCGTACGCCGCAACGAACAGTAGCCCCCACTTGACACAGCTAGAGAAAGCCCGTGCGCAGCAATGAAGACCCAACACAGCCAAAAATAAATAAATTAAAAAAAAAAAGGACAAAACAAAATCCAGAATTGGTACAATGTATTACATACAATGTCCTACTTTCTTACAGAAATTATTAGCCATGCAGAGAAAGAAAAAGGAGTGACTCATACTCAAGGAAAAAGCACGACTCAATAAATAGGTGCTGAGTAAGCACAAATATTAAATTAGGAGACAAAGATGTTGAAGTAGCTAATTATAAATATGGCAAAGAATTAAAACAGGAAACCTCTTGAGTGAACTAATAGCAAATCTCAACAAATTGGAAACTTCAGAGAAAGAACCAGTTGGTAATTACAGAGCTGAAAAGTACAGTAACAAAAGAAAAATTCACTAGATTACTAAAACCTCATATTTGAGGTGACAGAAGGAAAAAAATGTTGAACTTGAAGATAGATGAATAGAAATTAACCAATCCAAAGAACAGAGAAAAAAAATCTCAAAATGGAGAGAATGTCAGATTTGTGGAAAAATATTAACTGTTTCAATAAATGTGTAAGTGAAGCTTTAGAAGGTGAGAAGAAAAAGAAAGGGTCAGGGAAAAAATGTAGGAAAAAAAATGGCTGAAATCTTGTCAAATTTGGTGAAACATTTTAACTTTTGGGTCCAAGAACTGCAGTGAATCTCAAGTAGGATAAACACAAAGAGCATTTCACCCAGGCACGTTGTGGTCAAAATGATAAAAGCCAGAGGTAAAGAGAGAATCTTGAAAGTAGCAAGAGAAAACAAAGCATCACATATAGGGATTTCATTAAGCATTAAGGCCAACTTCTTATAGAAGTAATGACGGCCAAAATACACTAAAATGAGATATTCAAAATGCTGCGGGAGGGGCTTCCCTGGTAGCGCAGTGGTTAAGAATCTGTCTGCCAATGCAGGGGACACGGGTTCGAGCCCTGGTCGGGGAAGATCCCACATGCCACGGAGCAACGAAGCCCATGTGCCACAACTACTGAGCTTGCGCTCTAGAGCCCGTGAGCCACAACTACTGAGCCCGCGTGCCACAACTACTGAAGCTCACATGCCTGGAGCCCGTGCTCCACAACAAAAGAAGCCACGACAATGAGAGGCCCACCCACCGCAACAAAGAGAAGCCCCCTCTTGCTGCAACTAGAGAAAGCCCATGCGCAGCAACGAAAACCCCACACAGCCAAAAATAAATAAATAAAATAAATAAATTTATTTAAAAAAATGCTGGGGGGAAAACAAACAAAAACACTTTTCATCTAATCTATATCCAGCAAAGCTCTGCTTCAAAAATGAAGGCAAAATAAAGACATTTTTCTATAAACAGATGGAAATAATGCATTACTAGCAGACAGTGCTAAGGAAAGTTCTTCAGGCTGACAATGCTAAGGAAAGATATGGTAATTGTAATCCATAGGAAGGAATGAAGAGCAAGATAAATGGAAAATGTGTGGGTTAATTAGCACAAAAGCAAACTCAAAAGAGGTTAGCATAAAATTGAAAAACACCTTTTCCCTGCCATTTTCCAGTTCTTTAAAAGTAGAACTTTTGATTGCTTTGAGAAGTAAGGACAGAAGTCAAAGACTACACAAAGTAAGAACCTAGTAGGTGACTGTACAAAAATATGAGAGCCTGAATGGCCGTACCATTCACCTTCACACAGTAAAGGTGAATCAGAAGTGAAACAAGCCTGTGGAATTACAGACAGGTATCCGTTCTTTGGGACATTAGGAATTTCAGAACTTAGTCTGCGTTGGCCTAGACATAATGCCATGAGCCTGGGAAAATCAAATGCAGATCACCTCTGGAGGAAAATACTTTCATTATAAAACTCATGTTATTCCCACAAATAATTTGGCAAGTACAGTGTTTACCATACAACCAAACATAAATAAGTACACAAGTAAACAACATCCATCCACAAGAACTAACAAAAATAGCAAACAATAGAAACAGACTTATGTTATTGGAATTATCAGATGTAAACTGTAAAACAACCATGCTTACTATTTTTAACAATACAAAAGACAGGTTTGAAGATATCAAAAGGAAAAGGAAACTATAACACTAAGCATATTTGGAAAAGAATTTCTAAAAAATTCTAAAAAATTTCTGAAAAATATAATTGATATTGAAAACTCAGTGGGCAGGTTAACAGCAGGTTAGGTACAGCATGGAGAATGATTTAATGAACAGAAGATAGATGAGAAGAAAAATCTGTAATCCAGCACAGAGACACAAGAAGGTAAAAAATATAGAAGAGAGGGTAGGAGATATAAAACACAGAGGAGATCTAATGTATGTTTAATCAGACTTCTAGAAGGAAAAGAGAAATAGAATAGAGCATAGGCAATATTTGAAGAGATAATTGCTGAGAATTTTGCAAAAATGATGAACAACAGTTTGTAGTTTGAAGTCCAATGAATTCTACTTAGATGAGGCCCAAGTAAGAGAAATAAAAAGAAGTCTATAGCTAGACACATCAGTGATAT
This sequence comes from Delphinapterus leucas, assembly GCF_059928025.1. Taxonomy (NCBI): domain Eukaryota; kingdom Metazoa; phylum Chordata; class Mammalia; order Artiodactyla; family Monodontidae; genus Delphinapterus; species Delphinapterus leucas. The sequence continues at coordinate 24,104,290 of NC_143140.1, read as the reverse complement.
GGCAGAAAAATTAAAAAAAGAAAAGAAAATCTTAAAAGTAACCAAGGAAAAATGACATCACCTTCAAAGGAATAGCAGAAATGGAGGTTTGAAGACAGTGGAATGATAGTGTGCACAAAGGTTAAAGACTGCTAACCTAGGATTTTATATCAGGAGAAAATGTCCTGATATGAAAGAATCAAGACAAAGATAAATATATTCTCTGGCAAACAAAAGCTAGGTTAATTCAATTCTAATGGTTTGGTTTCTTATGAAAAGAAATTTTACCTGTATATTAAGTAAAAGAAAACGATCCCAGATAGAAAGTCTAAGTTCAAGAAGGATTGGTAAAGAAAGTGGTAAATATGTGGTGACACTAAATGAATGTTAACTGTGTAAATCAATAATACCTTGTGGGATTAAAATTATGGAATTAAATTATAGTTTAACAACAGCTGGGACAAAAGGGATCACTTTATAATGTTAAAAGTTTCAATTCTGCATCTAATAACATGACTTCAAAATAGTAAAGTGAAAAATTGGACTTCAAGGGGAAATGTATAAATTCATCATCATAACTCGAGATATATAATAATCTGTTAAACTTTTAAATTTGTTTTTTTGCCTTTTTCTGTGTGTTATACTGAGCAGTTGTAAACATTTGTAGAAAATCTACAAGGAACAACTTGCCATCTTATTAAAACAATTAAAAAATTGTTAGCACACCATTTTTAATGACTGTATATAATTATCTTGCCTAAATGTATAGTTGTTTATTTAATCCAACCATCCTCAATTTTTAGAAATTTCAGTATTTTTCTATTAATATTATAAGCCTCTTAATAGATAAATGTTACAGATATCTGTGAGTATTTCTTTGAGATAAATTTTTAGGCATTTAATTATGGTGTCAAAATATATAAACATTTTTAAGGCCTTCACCAAATGGCTTTCCAGAAATTTATTATTTGCACTCCTGACAGCAGAATGTAAGTGTATCCAGTTCTCCATATCTTCATTGCTGCTGCACTTTATCATTCAGAAATATTTTATTTATTTGATGCTGAAAAATATTTTAATTTCCATTTCATTACTAGTGAGTGAACATTTTTCATGGATTTTTTAAAAAATCCAAAATGGTTATGTTTATATTCAGTTCTATTAAATATTTAGTTTACTGTTTAAATTTTTCTGTAAATGAAGGACTCAGATAACCAGATTTGGTAACAATTGTACATTAATCGACTCAGTGAGATTCTGGGTAAATATCAACGTGAGGTTCACAGCTTCTGTTCATGGGGTTTAGAATACTGTGATTAAAAAGCCTTTTTCAGTGACTCCTAGTTTTGTGGCTACTCTGTAGAAATGAGGAAACCAAATGACTAATTTTTAGGTGAGTGGGCTTTGGCTGTGATGTGACTAGTTATTATGACCTTGCATACGTGTGAGCAGAGTCTTGCTGTACCGGGCTCATCTGGCCACGTGCTCTTCTAAAACAACACCGAGTTACCTGAAGTCTCAGACTGTCTCCTTGTAGCCATCATTGCTTTGTCTTCTGACACTAAGTCATTTTTGGAAAAGTTTTACTAAATAGTAATTGTACCAGTATAACGAATATTTGGTTTGGAATGTCTTAATTTGAAACCAGCATGTCCACAGTAGAAATATTAATGTATTGGGGAGATCTTTTAATATTCTTTTTTTTTGTTTCTAGAAACCACTAAGTTTTATATGACAGAGATAATTATTCAGCCATCTGAAAGAAATTTTCCCATCATACCAAGGTACAAATAGCTAATTAAGTGTGTTCTGTAATTTCACATGTAAGGAAAGATAGGTATTTGGGAATTATTAATTATAATTATTTATTATAATTATTTATTGTAAGTGATTATTTGGGAATTCATTTTTATTTATACCCCTCTTTGTTTGGAAAGGAAAAATAAAAGTCTTTGGAAAGGTTTTTAGGTAGTGGAACCAAACCACAGATATGAAAGATTTGAGGATTTATTGATGGTTTGCTTGCATAATGGTATAGACAAATGTGCTATTATAAATCTTCTAGTTCTGAAAGTTTTTTGTGTTTCTTTTTTTTTTTTTTTCTTTGTGGTACGCAGACCTCTCACTGTTGTGGCCTCTCCCATTGTGGAGCACAGGCTCCGGACACACAGGCTCAGCGGCCATGGCTCACGGGCCCAGCCGCTCCGCGGCATGTGGGATCTTCCCCGACCAGGGCACGAACCTGTGTCCCCTGCATCGGCAGGCAGACTCTCAACCACTGTGCTACCAGGGAAGCCCTGTGTTTCCTTTTATGTGCTAGATACCCAAGGTTTTATGATATAATCATCAATAGGTTTTTGAGTAATTATTTCTGGTATTAATTTAACTTACTTGAAACATGGGTTAGTTTTTAAATGACTTGTGTGTTTTTAAAAAGAATGTTACTTAGCCACTCAATCCATTAGTGTTTCTTTTCTTAGAATCTTTTTAGTCTTGCAAATGAAAGTTAACTGTAGTATGTCTTTATTTCAGCTAATTTATTGATGTCTAAAAATTATGGCTCTCTGAATATAACCTTGAACTTTATCCTCCTATAAATACTTTGATTCTGTACCTCAGATCTGACACTCTGAGGGGATACAAATGGAAAACATTGGAGATAATACTGTCTAATGTTTGGGAGGAAATTTCTTACCTTCTTTTTTTTTTTTTTTTTTTTTTTTTGCGGTACGTGGGCCTCTCACTGTTGTGTGGCCTCTCCCGTTGCGGAGCACAGGCTCCGGACGCGCAGGCTCAGAGGCCATAGCTCACGGGCCCAGCCGCTCCGCTGCATGTGGGATCCTCCCAGACCGGGGCATGAACCCGTGTCCCCTGCTTCAGCAGGCAGACTCTCAACCACTGCACCACCAGGGAAGCCCTCTTACCTTCTTTTTTAACTTAGTTATCCACTGTTGAATGTGCCGCAGCACAAATGGATTATTGACTTGTCTAACAGTATTTTTTTATTTAGTGGGAGGAATAGTTAGGTTTGGGGTGGAAAATGTATTAAGGATCAAAGAATGGGTTATAGAAAGACTGGTGCAAGCACAAATACATTACAGTCGATTAAAATTAGCACAGGTTGTGAGGGGATGGGCAGCATATAGAAGAGTCCAGCATGCACCCACCTCTGCCTTATAGGTGCCCTGTGGGTATTTAGACTTATTACGAGAGGCACATTGTGAAAACTGGGTTGTGTTCAAACAGGTCTCAGTTTGTACAGAGCGTTATTGCCCAGTGCCTGGTGGAACTCTCCTCTGCTAGAAGCACTTTTAGATTCACTCTTCAAGGACACGACGGCAAAGCGTACATCTTGGTAAGAAATGATTTCACCCAGCTTTTTGTAGCCTAGTAATCCAGGGTCTCAGAAATTCTTTGGTTTTTGTCATTCTTTTTTCTTAATTCTCGGGTCTAGAAAATAAATGATGAAAAATTGAGTTTTTAATCTCAGTTTAATTCACGAATCAAGTCCCCTTAATTGGACAAGTGATTTAAGTGCCTCTGCGTGCATACTAGGGATTTAGAGACAACTACAACCTGATTCCTCGGTAGAAGCTCATGCCACAAGGTGAAGTTTTTCTACTCTTAGTTTTTAATGGCTTTCTTGGTCAGCATAACACAATTCTGTCTTTCTCACTTTTTTCCCCATTTGATACTCTTATGGTTAAAATACGTTCTGTTGCTCCTGTTTTTGTTTTTATTGTTTTGTGTGTGTGTGGTAAGAACACCTAACGTGATCTACCCTCTTTACAGATTTTTCAATGCACAATACAGCATTGTTAGTTACAGACGCAGTGTTGTAGAACCGGCCTCTAGAACTTACTCACCTTGCCCAACTAAAACTTTATACCCTTTGATTAACAACTCCCCATTCTTCCCTCCCTCCAGCACCTGGCAACCAGCATTCTGCTTTCTGCTTCTATGAGTTAGACTATTTTAGATTCCTCATGTAAGTGGAATCATGTATTCTTATCCTGCTGTGTCTGACTTGTCTTATTTTTCATAATGTCCTTGAGGTGCATCTGTACTGTTGCATATTACAAGATTTCTTTCTTTTTAGAGGCTAAATAATATTCCATAGGGTTTATGTACCACATTTTCTTCATCCATTCATCACTGGTGGACAGTTAGGTTGTTTCTGCATCTTGGCTATTGTAAACAGTGCTGCAGCGAACATGGGAGTGCAGAGATCTCTTTGAGATCCTGATTTCAGCACTTGGATGCTTGAGAAGTAGTAGCAAGTTTTGGAGAAAAGGCTCCGCAGTTAGCAGAATCATCCCCTACACGTACCACAAGCATTTAATATTAAACTGCTCCTGTCAAAAATAACATTCTGCAGAAAACAATTGGGGACATAATGTGAAAATCCAAGATCGAGGGCCCCCGTCTCTTCTCTGCCTCCACACCTGCTTTATTCAACCAGTAAACATATATTGAGTACTTCTTATTTGAAAGACACTGTCCTGGGTGCACAAGATAGAACCAAAAATGCCTTTGAGGACCTCGCAAGCTAATAAGGGAGCATGGTAGCTAAAAGGAGAGAGGTATTGAAGTGATTATTAGGTGTTGCTTTGTGGCTGTCCATCCATCACAGGGACCCCATGCTTCTCTAATTCCAGATAATTTCTATTCAAAGCTGAAATATTTTCTAACTCAGATTGATACTAAGTATACCTCATAGTCCTAGTCTGAAATCAGTCTTTTTTTTTTTCACCTTTTTTTCGGCCGTACTGCGCACCTTGCGAGGTCTTAGTTCCCTGACCAGGGATCAAACCCGTGCCCTCTGCACGTGGAAGTGCGGAGTCCTAGCCACTGGGCCACCAGGGAATTCCCTTAATTTCCTTTTATTGCAAAGTTTTCGAGTTGAAAATCAGGAGTAGGAACTTTTTAAACTTACTACTAATGTATATTTAAATTAAAAAAATTTTTTTCTATAAAAGTAATACAGTCTTGAACCACATTCTGACAACGTGAAGAACATAAAAGAAGTGGTAGTTCCCCTGTCCTGTCCCCTCTTCTGCCCCGCTGTGTCATACCATCCGGAGGTAATCATTAACAGTCTGACATGCGTACTTCATTCTTTTCCCTGTTTACAGTTCTATGTACATACGCCCACAGGTATTTGTAAAAATAACAATAATGATGTGATTAGCATTGTTCTTTAACATGCATTCTTCACACAACCAGGTATCATGAGGCTTGTTTCTTTGTTAGTGTAAATATGGATTGGACTCTTCCTAATGAGTAGAATTCCACTGTATGGCTGGTAAAGACAGTGCTGCAGGGAAAATCCTCTTTGCACATGTATTTTAGTACTTCAGAAACAGATCTTTCTCATCTTATGCAGTATTGGAATTTGTGTATTTTAAACTCTGATATTTTATATCACCTCTAAAAAGTTGGACTAATTTATCCCTTGTGAACATCCTTTATCCCTTATAGACATTTTTTTTTTTGCGGTACGCGGGCCTCTCACTGTTGTGGCCTCTCCCGTTGCGGAGCACAGGCTCCGGACGCGCAGGCCCAGCGGCCATGGCTCACAGGCCTAGCCGCTCCACGGCATGTGGGATCTTCCTGGACCGGGGCACAAACCTGTGTCCCCTGCATCGGCAGGCGGACTCTCAACCCCTGCGCCACCAGGGAAGCCCCCTTATAGACATTCTTGGTGCCCCCGCCCAGGTCCCCTCTCCTTGGCTGGTCCCCCCCTTTCCCATTGCTGAGAATGTTGCCTGCTCACGGCTCATGGTCGCCCTCTTCTCCAGAGACTTGTCCCATCCTGACAGATGCTGCCTGGCCTGGGAGTTTCCTGTCCTCTGCCGTCCCCCACCCCTGCCCTACTCAGCCCACTGCCGATGACCCGACCCTGGGCTACAAAACCTGCCATCTCCTGTCTCAAGATGGGACAGACTCTGTAGGTGGAATTCAGGCTTCAGAGCTCCCTGTGAGATCAGGCTGAGTCCACATTGTTGGCTACCCTGCCTTATCTTCTTGCCCTCTCTCCCTTTCTCCTGAGAGTATTTCCTCAGTGAATCAGCTGTGTCCAAATCCCAAAATAGTCTTCCATGAGCAACGTGTGGGAATACCTGCTCCAAACCCCTCTTCTGAGCTGACTGTTATCAATCTTTCTGTATTTGCCAATCTGATAAGTGAAAAGTGGTGGCAAAGAATTTTGCATTTCCTTATTACTAGTTATGTTAACATTTTAATATATTTATCACTTATTTTTTCTGTTTATATTCTGTTCAGTTCTGTTCATATTCTTCGCCTGTATTTCTCTTGGGCTGTTTTTTTTTCTCTTATTGATTGCTAGGAGCTCTATATATTATGGATCATAACTTTGTATGTATTAAATATTTTCTCCTAATCAGTTGTCTTTTCTTTAAAAACTTTGTGTTGTCAGTGGCTCTACCAAAGGTTATACTTTGAAAGTCTTACCCTACTTAAAAGTTATATATGTGATATTTTTTCTGGTGTTTTATAGTTTTGTCTTTTTTTAATGGTTTTGTTTTTGTTTTTTTGAGTGGTGGTATGAGGTCTGAATAGGGTTGTGATATTCTTGTACTTGGACTTTTCTCTCCATGTCTTTAGCTATGGCTTTTAAACTCAGACACTTTGGTGATTGAAGCTTTGGAAAGTTCCACAAGTATCAAAAAATTCCCTCTGTTGGAAGACTTATTGAAGGCCGATTCCAGTTCTGCCTGGAATGCTGTTAAGGTCCTCTACCAGCCATGCATCAAAAGCAGGAATGCAGAGTAAGTCATCCTTTTGTTCTCTCCCTCCACATTGGTTTTCGTTTCTGTTGCCACATTGGTGTTAAGAATTAAATGGGACTGTACCACTTCCCTACTTGATGCTCTGGCAATCATACTGCTACCCATTGTGCTTTAAAAATGGGTTGAATCATTACAGGTCGTCCATGCTAATGTGCAGAAAGCTTGCTTTTACTGAAAATAATTGGTCTTTTTTTTTTTTGTAATCTCAGCTGTCTGTACATATGGCTGCAGGACTAAATCAGGCTTCAACAGCTATGACTATTTACTGATAAACACTTTCCAGGCATTGGGATACAGTTGTGAACAAAACGCAGCCCCTGCCTCCTGGGGTTGTCATCCTCATAGGGAGAAAGAAAGCAGGCCATAAACAAAACAGACAAAACATCAAAAACTGATATGGCTCTTCCTGTAAGTCAGGAGCTCATCTGAGGGCTTCTCGCTCCTTTAAGCCCAACAACAACCCTGTGGGGTAGGTACACTTATCACCCCATTTTAAAGGCAAGGACACTGAGACACAGGTGTGAAATGTAAAGCAAGTTAGTAGGGTGTAGGAGGTTGGCATTTTGTACTGAAAAGTCAAAGAAGGTTCCTCAGATAAAATGATATTTAAGTGGAAAACTTGAAGGCAGTGAGGGAGTGAGCCATATCTGAGGAAGAGCATTCTTGGCAGAGGGAACAGAAAATGTTCTTATTTAAACAGATTGGAAGTTTATACTTGTCCTGTACTCTCTGATGGGTTTGATCAAATTTGTACTAAGAACAGAAAGATCCCAGTCTTCTTCTGGGAAGTAAATAAGAAATTTTAAAAAATTATTGCTTGTCTTTTCTTTTCTTTGAATTATGCAAGCAGTTCGAGTTATAAAATATTCAAACAGTAGAGACTTACATAAAGTAAACTGTGAAAGTTCTCCATCATGTCTCTCTCCAGAAGAAAAAAGTATGTTGTGAATTTTTCCACTTTTTTTCCATTTTGCATCTTAACATAATTTGCAGGATGCATGTGTATTTTTTTACACTTAAAAAAACAGAAAACAAAACAACAACACACTGTGTCTTGGAGATTCTTTCCATGTCAGTGCTTGACATTTTATGAAATGGATGTACTGTAAGTAATTTAACCATTTTTCTGTTGCTGGATATTTGGGTTATTACTTTTTTGCGGCTATAATTAGTATTCCACTGTATGTTGTATATTTGTTTTGCAATTATGTGTACTTTTTAATGAGATATTTCTAAAAGTAGAATCACTAAGTCAAAGGGTGTAACATTTAAAATTTAATAGGTAATATCAAATTATTTTGCAAAAAGGCATTGCAAATTTATACTCCCACATAAAGTTTCTATAAATGCCCATTTCCCTACACCCTCACCCAAGCTGCTACGTAGATTTTTGCCCATCTGATGCCAGTCTAAATGAAACAGATTCAGTTGACTCTCCTTGTGTTTTATTGAAGCATGATCAGAGAATATGGCTTATGTATTTGATGTTCTGGGGACTTTGTTGAGGGGTGTGTGTGCGTGGTGTGTACCTTTATGTATTTAGATTTATATAGTCAGATTTATTAAAACTTTTTATTCCTCTTTTTAATTTATTTGAAACGTGGATATTTTGAGAAGGGTATGTTAGATCTCATGCTGTGATAATGGAAAAGTCATTTTCTTCTGGTTTTGATGCCTGTTTTCGCAGTATATATTTTGAAGCTATGTAATTAGGTACATGAAAGGTTTGTGCCATAACGACTTGACTAATTGTGTATTTCATCAGTAAGATTTTTCTCTCCTTTAATTTTATGTTATTTTTCTTTAATTCTAATTTGATGTTATTATTGCTATATTTACTTTCCTTTTTAAAAAATTATTGATCTTTTTCCAATTGTGTTTTTTCAGTTGTGTGTTATTTTATCTTAGGTATATATCTTATTAACATTAACCTTGTAAACAACATGTAGCTGGATATTTTAAAACTCCAATGTGACAGTCTGTTTATTTTAATAGTAAACTTAATTAATTTACATTTACTGTGATTACTGATGTAGTTGAACTTAGTCTGCTAACTTTTACATTGGTTGGCTTCTCTGTGTCATTTCTTTCCTGTAATGATTTGAATGTAAAAAAAAAAAATCTATTTCAGAATGATTTTTAATGGTTAGCCTTAAATTTTTTTTTTTTTTGCGGAACGTGGGCCTCTCACTGCCGTGGCCTCTCCCGTTGCGGAGCACAGGCTCCGGATGCGCAGGCTCAGCGGCCATGGCTCACGGGCCCAGCTGCTCCGCGGCATGTGGGATCCTCCTGGACCGGGGCATGAACCCATGTCCCCTGCATCGGCAGGCAGACTCTCAACCACTGTGCCACCAGGGAAGCCCTTAAATTTTTAATATGTATCCTTATACTTGTTTTTCAAAGCTGTCAATATCTAGATTTATCTAGTATCCATTGTCTTCACCAAAACAAGAAACGACTCTTAACAGAGTTTCACATTCACTCTCTTGCTCCCTCCCGAATGCACTCTCTCCCTTTCTGATTCTGATGATGGTGGTTGTTTCTTCTTAAAGAAGTATCAAGCCAAAGCTCTACCCCTTTTGCTTACTTCTTACTTATACTCGTGCATTATGACCATAAATGTTTTTATTGTGTAAGTCTGTTTCCATAAAAACATACAGGATTGCTTGATGGTTTTAAAAATATTTACAAATAGTATTACATTGTATGTATATTTTTATAATTTTTTAAACTCATGATTCTTTGTTCCAATTGTTTGATTTGATAAAGTCCAACAACTCTTTTAAACTTGGACTGTAGTCAATCCTTGAATATCTGAAAATGTCTTATACCTATTTTGTCTCTCTGAAAACCTTTAGGATTTTCTCTTTATCCTTGATTTCTAAGATTTCTTTCAGAGGTGTCTAAATGTAAGTGTTTATTCAAGATTTTCTCTAATGTCATAATCTGTCCTCAGTCTCTGTGAGAATCATAATTATACTTAAAAGTCTTCTGTTTTTTCTATTAACTCTTGTTCCTTGGATATTAACTCTTCTCTTTTGGAAAAAAAGAAAAAAAAGCATTGTGTTTGGTACTGCCTTTCATGGTGTTGCTTTTCCCAAATGTTTGATGATTTTACTGGAATTCCTGCACCGGGCTGTAAACTCCAGGTGAGCCAGGACCTTGATGGTCTTACTCATCACTCCATCTAGATGAGTGCTCGTAGAAGTGCTCAAAACGTGCAATTTATGTTTACGTCTATGAAACATTTGTGAAGTGAATCACACATAGTTTTCTGCTTGTCCTTGTATTTGATAAGTAATGTTCATCTATTGGTGACTGTTTGTTCTTGTTACCATAGCTTGCCTTTACAGACTGGTGAATGAGAACCCAAAGGAGTTACTAGTCTGGATGTGCCCGTTTTTGGACAACTTTTGGGTATCATGAAAAAGGAAGTGATTGTAGCTTTAGTTATGGTGGTGAACCTTGTATTCATTATTGTGAAGGATCTTTGCACTGCCTTTCTTCAGGAGTGTTAACAAGGAAGCAGTGCACCTGTCCCATCATTTCATGTATTTTTAACAAATCCCTGTGACACTGGGATGTAATGGACTATAAATATATAGTCCATTGTATTCTGCTGTGTTTATTAGTGGACTTTTTTTTAACTCCATGTGTCTTGGGGATGAGTTGACATCCAGTAAATGAATTTATTACTTCAGTTTGCCTGTTCTATAAACCTACTTCTGTTGTGCTTTTCCTCCTCCTACTGTTTGCCTCTGGGTCCTCCAAAGGTGGGGAGGAAATTTCTCAGGTTGAGTAAGCATCATGTGAGTTATTTACTTTTGTCTTTTAAGGACATTCATTTCTTTCTTTTGGGGCATGACAGAGCAAACCATAGACTCCCTGGCATATTTTTGGCACATGGGGTGGTATATTAACTATTTTAGTCCAATCGGCTAGAATTTTTTTCCTAGTGGAAGTGTGGATTGCCAGATGGCAGTCTAAAAGAGGAAAATCGCAAATGTAACTATGGTTTTATTTCCTTGAGCACATACAAAAACGTGGCATGTAATATTCTTAGAATGTTCTTTCTAGCAATAGACACATGTCTCAACATTTTGAAGTCTATTGTCTTTTATTTAATCCCCCTCACCCTACCCACCCCCAGCCAGAGTTATCTTACAACTCACATTCTTTAGTTTGCATATCAAAGTTTAGATCCTAAATATTAACTTTCTAGCTTTGGACTCTTTTAAGTTCACTTCTGCAGTTTAATTCTGCTAATTCAGTAATTCACCTGTGGCCTCATAGTCTCTAAATTGGGGGTAATTTTGCCCCTCAAGGGACATTTGGTAATGTCTGGAGATATTTTTGGTTGTCACAACTTGAGGGACCACTGGCATCTAGTAGGAGGTGGAGCTGGGGATACTGTTAAACATCCTGCAGTGCACTGGCGCCCTTACAACAAAGAATCGTCCAGCCCCAAATGCCAGTAGTGCCAAAGTTGAGATACCCTGTTCTAGATTATCTCCTGAAATCAGGCTGTGTCTACCTTTTCCCTCCGGGGGTCACAACCCACACTTTTCTTGAAATGGTATTTAGACCAGCAAATAAGGGAAATTTTACTGTGTCATGAGTTAAAATATCTATAATCCCACATGTTAACTTTGGTTAGAATAAAACAGGATAAGTGGTAAAATATAGTGTAACTATTGCTACACTTCTCTCTTTTTTGAAATGGGGGGGCAAACGTGAAGAATAGATGTATTTTTGTTAAACAATGACAAAGGATTTCATAGATATCAAGTCCTTTGTTCTCATATTTTTAAGAGAAGAGATCTTAGGGGAATGCATTCATTAAGTGCAAATAAGTGGGTTTTTTTTTTTTTAAGCTAAACTGAATTCTCTTTTGTATAAGTTATGTAAGTCCTAATATTGGTAGTGGTTCTTTCCACCTTTTTCGAAAGATACAATATCTGATTTAGGAATCTGGAAAATTTGAACTGATAAGAACTGTTCTATATTCTGTTAACGGCAGCATTTTCTTGCAGAAGGTATTGAGGGAAATGCTGATGATATGTTATATTCACCCCTAACTTTAGTAGAATTTAGCAATTAAATTTTATAAACTAAGTAGGTTTGTCTGTATTGGCTAAATATTGGTTCTTAAACAGAAGTATTGTTTTTGCCTTAAGGTAGTCATCATTACTGCTTTTTCTAATGAAATGAAAACACATATAAACCGCACACGTATACATTTCCTATGCATAAAATAGTATTACTAGTTGTTTCTATTTGTCAAGTAGTATTTTTTAATCTCTTTTTCCTCTTTATTTCAGAAGGAAATTTGAAATTCGGCTTAATTTTTCTTTATTGTGGTAAAAATCACATAACATAAAATTTAGCACCTTAATCAGTTTTCAGTGTACAATTCAGAAATGTTAAATGCAGTTGCCCTTTGAACAAAACTGACTGTGCAGTCAAAAATCCACTTGTAATTTATAATCAGCCCTCTGTGTTTGAGGTTCCTCTGTATCCACATTTACGGATTCAACCAACCAAGTATCGCGTAGTACTGTAGTACTTACTGTTGAAAAAAATCTGCATGTAAGTGGACCCACGCAGTTCAAGCTCATGTTGTTCAGGGGTCAACTTTATATTCACATTGTTGTGAAACAGATCTCCAGAAGTTTTTCATCTTGCAAATCTGAAACTGTACCCGTTTTCCCCTTCCCCCAGCCTGTGGTAAGCACCATTCTGTTTTCTGTGTTTATGGGTTTGACTACGTTCATCTGCTAGGGCTGCCATAACAAAATGCCACAGACTGTGTGGTTTAAACAACAGAAACGTATTTTCTTATAGTTCTGGAGGCTAGAAGTCCAAGATCAAAGTGCCATCAGGATTGGTTTCTCTTCCTGGCTTGTAAATGGTTACCATCTTGCTGTGTCCTCACATGACCTGTTCTCTTTGCACATGCACAGAGAGAGAGAAAAATCTCCGTGTCTCTTCTTCTGATAAGGACTGATAAGGCCCCATCCTTAAGGACTCCCTTAAAGGCCCTATCTCCAAATACAGTCACATTGGTGGTTAGAGCCCTAACTGTATTCATATTCGGCACATGAATTTTGGGGGAGCCACAATTCAGTTCATCACATTGACTACGTTAGATACTTCATGTAAGTGGAGTCCTATAGTATTTGTCTTTCTGTAACTGACTTATTTCACTTAGCATAATGTCCTCAAGGTTCATCCACGTTGTAGCATGTAACAAGATTGCCTTCCTTTTTAAGGCTGAATACTATTCCATTGTATGTATATACCACTTTTTGTTTATCCATTCATTCCTCTACGGGCATTTGGGTTGCTTCCACCTCTTGGGTATTATGAGTAGTTCTGCTGTGAACTTGGATGTGCAAATAGCTGAGACCCTGCTTTCAGTTCTTTTGGATGTTTTGTTATTTTCTGTTTGTTTGTTTTATAGTAGCCATTCTAATGGATATGAGGTGGTATCTTATTGTGGTTTTGATTTGCATTTCTCTGATGATTAGTGATCTTGAGCATCTTTTTTGGCCATTTGTATATCTTCTTTGGAGAAATGCCTGTTCAAGTTCTTTGCCCATTTTTTAATGTAGTTATTTGATTTTTTTGTTGTTGAATTGTAGGATTTCTTTATGTATTTTGATATTAACCCCTCATCAGACATATGATCTGCAAATATTTTTTCTTATTCCATAGGTTGCCTTTTTATTCCACTGACTGTGTTTTTTGATGCACAAAAGTTTTAAGTTTGATACAGTTCCATCTGTCTATTTTCACTTTTGTTGCCTGTGGTTTTGGTGTCATAGCTAAGAAATCATTGCCAAACTCTGCTTAGTTTTGAAGCTCTATACCTGATGCGCCAGAGACTATCATTGCCTGAAATACTTCGGAGATAAAAATAAGCGATTTTGAGATTTAGAGGAATTTGTCCTTTTGATTGATAAAAACATAAATGTTAATTTATGCTAATTTTATATCCAACAAAACATCCAAGACCTGTTATTTACTAATTGCATAACCTGCTGAAACACTTCATATGAGCTTATGTGGATAGTGTGTGAATACGATGCTAGAATGAATACATGAATGAACAAGTGAATGAATGAATTGATACGTGTCACCAGCCCCTCGAGAGTACTTCATTAAACCATCTCAAGTGAGCGTCTTCTCCTTCCCCACATAGGAGTCACATGGTGACATTGTCCATGCACTGCAATTAGGGACACTGACTTTACAGAGTAGGAGGAACTTACACTTGAGAAATGGATGTACACTTGTTATATTTTATAAGTGAGGAAACTGAGAGAAATGACTACAGTTAGTCAGTTTGTTAGTCGGTTATAAAGCCACAATTAGAGCCACGTTGTTATGATTCCACATCCAGTGCTTTGTCATTATATCCTGTAGTCCCTTTTAGGGGACCTGAAAATGTCGCTATAAATGTGTACTCTTTCTCAAGGACTGTCGCTGTGGTAGTTTAGAATGTGTCAGCATTTTGATTACGCCTCAAAATATACTGTTTACTCTATTATACTCAGTGAATATTTATACATATTAATATGTAACTTGGGTAGCAGAAACTTCTGATTTATATTTTGTTCATATCTGATCGTACAGGTCAGAATTTAAGGACACAAATGTGATTTTTTTCAGAAGTCCCTCACTTTAGCTTCTTAGAACAGGAATCCATTGAAAGAAAGTTAATCTAAAAATACAGGAAAATAATCAGGTACCTCTAGGAAAATATAAATGCTTCTTTGGAAAGGACTTTTCACACATTTTATCTGCTAATACCGTATTATCACCAAGACTTACCCATCGAGAGACCACTTTTCATGATGAAGCAAGTTGAGCACACACTTATTTGATCTGTAATTGGAAAAATTCCTCTTCTGAGTGGACTGTGTTAAGTACAGTGGCCTAAATTCAAGCCTATTTTATTTGGAATTCCTGTATTATCCACAAATTCATTTATAATCATTAAAGAAGATACAGGAAATAAGACCATGACTTATAATAAGAGTGAGCGTTTTTTCCTAGAGATTCCAATCAAGCAGGTTTCCTATGAGAAGTAGTTCATCTCTAGGGATTGCTTTCTCGGGGGACAATCCGGTTTCTTTCTTCTGAAAGAACGTGAGATAAGTATTGTCCTGACCTGTGGTGGTAAAGGGGCAGGTGGGGTGACAGGGATTGGATAAAGCAAAGGAGGGGAATGTGTATGTGAAATTGTTTCTTCGCTTTCCTATGCTTTCTAATCATGTGTTGGGTATCTTTATAAGTCAGGTCTGAGGTAATTATCTTAAACTTTCATGTCTGAACAGTTTTGGGTTTTTCTTTTTCCTTTTATTACCTCCTACTGTGCTTGGTATTTTATGTGATTCCACAGTAAGAACACAAAGACTTCTGCCATAAAGGAACTTGCAGTAAAGTTAAGGCTATGTGGTAAATGTCCCCCCCCCAAAAAAAATTCTTTCAAAAAACCAAAATCTACATATATACTGAGGAACAGCTTTTCATAGAAAACAGTATTCACTAGCTGAATTGAAGAAGAAGGGGGAAAAGTTAGGAAATGCTCTCCTCCAGTCCACCCCACCCCAGTAAGATCTGAAAAGAGCTGAGCTGCGAATGTGGTGGGTTCTTGGGAGCTCAATGGCCACTGCTGATGGGGTGTCGCTGGCTCACAGAGGTGCTGCGGTGGGACAGGCAGTCATCTGCCCACAGAGACGCTCCCATGTACCTGCTTAGCCTATCAGGGTTGCCTCAAAAGCTTCTGTCTGAAGAAAAGCTTCCAGAGCTGATACAAAAATGTTTGAGAACAACTGTTCCCTGTGCTATGCGTTTCCCCAGACTGTGCTTCATTGGCTCCTGGCAAAGCCACCCCTTAGAAAGATCCCACCGAAATAGTTCTGAGAGTTAGAATGGTCTTCCTTTTATTAGGCTGAAATCTGCTTCCCAGAAACTCTCATCCGGAACTACCAGAAACTAATCTTCTGTCTCTTGAACATGGCAGCTCTTCAAATATTTCAGATAATCTGGCACTCATTCCTAGATTTTGTCATCTCCAAGCTAGACATCCTCAGATGGAATGGTTTCAAGCTTTCCTTTTCTTGTGCAGTCTCTTTTTTTACTTGGTCCCCTTTCCTGTGACCATCTTTTGTTTTTTTTTTTCTTTTAACATCTTTATTGGAGTATCATTGCTTTACAATGGTGTGTTAGTTTCTGCTGTATAACAAAGTGAATCAGCTATACATATACATATATCCCCGTATCCCCTCCCTCTTGCGTCTCCCTCCCACCCTCCCTATCCCACCCCTCTAGGTGGTCACAAAGCACCAAGCTGATCTCCCTGTGCTATGCGGCTACTTCCCACTAGCAATTGGTTTTACATTTGGTAGTGTATATATGTCCGTGCCACTCTCTCACTTCATCCCAGCTTACCCTTCCCACTCCCTGTGTCCTCAAGTCCATTCTCTACGTCTGCGTCTTTATTCCTGTCCTGCCCCTAGGTTCTTCAGAACAATTTTTTTTTTTTTTTAGATTCCATATATATGTGTTAGCATACGGTATTGTTTTTTCTCTTTCTGACTTACTTCAGTCTGTATGACAAATTCTAGGTCCATCCACCTCACTACAAATAACTCAATTTTGTTTCTTTTTATGGCTGAGTAATATTCCATTGTATATGTGTGCCACATCTTCTTTATCCATTCATCTGTCGATGGACACTTAGGGTGCTTCCATGTACTGGCTATTGTAAATAGAGCTGCAGTGAACATTGTGATACATGAGTCTTTCTGAATTATGGTTTCTCAGAGTATATGCCCAGTAGTGGGATTTCTGGGTCCTATGGTAGTTTCATTTTTAGTTTTTTAAGGAACCTCCATACTGTTCTCCATAGTGGCTGTATCAATTTACATTCCCACCAACAGTGCAGGAGTGTTCCCTTTTCTCCACACCCTCTCCAGCATTTATTGTTCGTAGATTTTTTGATGATGGCCATTCTGACTGGTGTGAGGTGATACCTCATTGTAGTTTTGATTTGCATTTCTCTAATGATTAGTGATGTTCAGCATCCTTTCACGTGTTTATTGGCAATCTGTATATCATCTCTGGAGAACTGTCTATTTAGGTCTTCTGCCCATTTTTAGATTGGGTTGTTTCTTTTTTTGATATTGACCTGCATGAGCTGCTTATAAATTTTGGAGATTAGTCCTTTGTCGGTTGCTTCATTTGCAAATATTTTCTCCCATTCCGCGGGTTGTCTTTTCATCTTGTTTATGGTTTCCTTTGCTGTGCAAAAGCTTTTAAGTTTCATTAGGTCCCATTTGTCTATTTTTGTTTTTATTTCCAATTCTCTAGGATATGGGCCAGAAAGGATCTTGCTGTGATTTATATCATAGGGTGTTCTGCCTATGTTTTCCTCTAAGAGTTTTATAGTTTCTGGCCTTACATTTAGGTCTTTAATCCATTTTGAGCTTATTTTTGGGTATGGTGTTAGGGAGTGTTCTAATTTCATTCTTTTACATGTAGCTGTCCAGTTTTCCCATGACCACTTATTGAAGAGGCTGTCTTTTCTCCATTCTATATTCTTGCCTCCTTTATCAAAGATAAGGTGACCATATGTGCGTGAGCTTATCTCTGGGCTTTCTATCCTGTCCCATTGATCTATATTTCTGTTTTTGTGCCAGTACCATACTGTCTTGATTACTGTAGCTTTGTAGTATAGTCTGAAATCCAGGAGCCTGATTCCTCCAGGTCCATTTTTCTTTCTCAAGATTGCTTTGGCTATTTGGGGTCTTTTGTGTTTCCATACAAATTGTGGAAATTTTTTCTAGTTCTGTGAAAAATGCCATTGGTAGTTTGATAGGGATTGCACTGAATCTGTAGATTGCTTTGGGTAGTAGAGTCATTTTCACAGTGTTGATTCTTCTAAAACAAGAGCATGGTATATCTCTCCATCTGTTTGTATTGTCTTTAATTTCTTTCATCAGTGTCTTATAGTTTTCTGCATACAGGTTTTTTGTCTCCTTAGGTAGGTTTATTCCTAGGTATTTTATTCTTTTTGTTGCAGTGGTAAATGGGAGCGTGTCCTTAATTTCTCTTTCAGATTTTTCATCATTAGTGTGTATGAATGCCAGAGATTTCTGTGCATTAATTTTGTATCCTGCTACTTTACCAAATTCATTGATTAGCTCTAGTAGTTTTCTGGTAGCATTTTTAGGATTCTCTATGTATAGTATTATGTCATCTGCAAACAGTGACAGCTTTACTTCTTCCTTTCCGATTTGGATTCCTTTTATTTCCTTTTCTTCTTTGATTGCTGTGGCTAAAACTTCCAAAACTATGTTGAATAATAGTGGTGAGAGTGGACAACCTGTCGTTTTCCTGATCTAAGAGGAAATGGTTTCAGTTTTTCCCCATTGAGAAAGATGTTAGCTGTGGGTTTGTCATATATGGCCTTTATTATGTTGAGGAAAGTTCCCTCTATGCCTACTTTCTAGAGGGTTTTTATCATAAATGGGTGTTGAATTTTGTCAAAACCTTTCTCTGCATCTATTGAGGTGATCATATCGTTTTTCTCCTTCAATTTGTTAATATGGTGTATCACATTGATTGATTTGCGTATATTGGAGAATCCTTGCATTCCTGGGATAAACCCCACTTGATCATGGTGTATGATCTTCTTAATGTGCTGTTGGATTCTGTTTGCTAGTATTTTGTTGAGGATTTTTGCATCTATGTTCATTAGTGATATTGGCCTGTAGTTTTCTTTCTTTGTGACATCTTTGTCTGGTTTTGGTATCAGGGTGATGGTGAACTCGTAGAATGAGTTTGGAAGTGTTCCTCCCTCTGCTGTATTTTGGAAGAGCTTGAGAAGGATTGGCATTATCTCTTCTGCAAACGTTTGATAGAATTCATCTGTGAAGCCATCTGATCCTGGACTTTTGTTTGTTGGAAGATTTTTAATCACAGTCTCAATTTCAGTGCTTATGATTGGTCTGTTTGTATTTTTTATTTCTTCCTGGTTCAGTCTCAGAAGGTTGTGCTTTTCTAAAAATTTGCCCATTTCTTCCAGGTTGTCCATTTTATTGGCATATAGTTGCTTGTAGTAATCTCTCATGATCCTTTGTATTTCTGCAGTTTCATTTGTTACTTCTCCTTTTTCATTTCTAATTCTATTGATTTGAGTCTTCTCCCCTTTTTTTTTTTTGATGAGTCTGGCTAATGGTTTATCAATTTTTTTTATCTTCTCAAAGAACCAGCTTTTCATTTTATTGATCTTTGCTATTGTTTCCTTCATTTCTTTTTCATTTATTTCTGATCTGCTCTTTATGATTTCTTTCCTTCTGCTAACTTTGGGGTTTTCTTGTTCTTTCTCTAATTGCTTAATGTGTAAGGTTAGGTTGTTTATTTGAGATGTTTCTTGTTTCTTGAGGTAGGATTGTATTGCTATAAACTTCCCTCTTAGAACTGCTTTTGCTGCATCCCATAGGTTTTGCGTCATTGTGTTTTCATTGTCATTTGTTTCTAGGTATTTTTTGATTTCCTCTTTGATTTCTTCAGTGATGTCTTGGTTATTAAGTAGTGTATTGTTTAACCTCCATGTGTTTGTAGTTTTTACAGATTTCTTTCCTGTAATTGATATCTAGTCTCATAGCGTTGTGGTCAGAAAAGATACTTGATACGATTTCAGTTTTCTTAAATATACCAAGGTTTGATTTGTGACCCAAGATGTGATCTATCCTGGAGAATGTTCCATGAGCACTTGAGAAGAAAGCGTATTCTGTTGTTTTTGGATGGAATATCCTATAAATATCAATTAAGTCCATCTTGTTTAACGCATCATTTAAAGCTTGTGTTTCCTTATTTATTTTCATTTTGGATGATCTGTCCATTGGTGAAAGTGGGGTGTTAAAGTCCCCTATTATGATTGTGTTACTGTCGATGTCCCCTTTTATGGCTGTTAGCATTTGACTTATGTTTTGAAGTGCTCCTATGATAGGTGCATAAATATTTACAATTGTTATATCTTCTTCTTGGATTGATCCCTTGATCATTATGGAGTGTCCTTCTTTGTCTCTTGTAATAGTCTTTATTTTAAAGTCTATTTTGTCTGATATGAGAATTGCTACTCCAGCTTTCTTTTGATTTCCATTTGCATGGAATATCTTTTTCTATCCCCTCACTTCCAGTCTGTATGTGTCCCTAGGTCTGAAGTAAGCCTCTTGTAGACAGCATATATACAGGTCTTGTTTTTGTATCCATTCAGCCAGTCTGTGTCTTTTGGTTGGAGCATTTAATCCATTTACATTTAAGAAAATTATCGATATGTATGTTCCTATCACCATTTTCTTAATTGTTTTGGGTTTGTTACTGTAGGTCTTTCCCTTCTGTTGTGTTTCTTGCCTAGAGAAGTTCCTTTAGCGTTTGTTGTAAAGCTGGTTTGGTGGAGCTGAATTCTCTTAGCTTTTGGTTGTCTGTAAAGGTTTTAATTTCTCCTTTGAATATGAATGAGGTCCTTGCTGGGTAGAGTAATCTTGGTTGTTCGTTTTTCCCTTTCATTACTTTAAATATGTCCTGCCGCTCCCTTCTGGCTTGCAGAGTTTCTGTGAAAGATCAGCTGTTAACCTTATGGGGATTCCCTTCTGTGTTATTTGTTGTTTTTCCCTTGCTGCTTTTAATATTTTTTCTCTGTATTTAATTTTTGACAGTTTGATTAATATGTGTCTTGGCATGTTTCTCCGTGGATTTATCCTGTGTGGGACTCTCTGCGCTTCCTGTTCTTGCAACTATTTCCTTTCCCATAGTAGGGAAGTTTTCAATTATAATCCTTCAAATATTTTCTCAGTTCCTTTCTTTTTCTCTCCTTCTTCAGGGACCCCTATAAATTGAATGTTGGTGTGTTTAATGTTGTGCCAGGGTTCTCTGAGACTGTCCTCAGTTCTTTTCATTCTTTTTTCTTTATTCTGCTCTGTGGTAGTTATTTACACTATTTTTATTCTGCTCTGTGGTAGTTATTTACACTTCTTTATCTTCCAGGTCACTTATCCATTCTTCTGCCTCAGTTATTCTGCTATTGATTCCTTCTAGAGAATTTTTAATTTCATGTATTATGTTGTTCATCATTGTTTGTTTGCTCTTTAGTTATTCTAGGTCCTTGTTAAATGTTCCTTGTATTTTCTCCATTCTATTTCCAAGATTTTGGATCATCTTTACTATCATTACTCTGAGTTCTTTTTCAGGTAGACTGCCAATTTCCTCTTCACTTGTTAGGTCTGGTGGGTTTTTATCTTGCTCCTTCATCTGCTGTGTGTTTCTCTGTCTTCTCATTTTGCTTAACTTACTGTGTTTGGGGTCTCCTTTTCTCAGACTGCAGGTTCATAGTTCCCGTTGTTTTTGATGTCTGTCCCCAGTGGCTAAAGTTGGTTCAGTGGGTTGTGTAGGCTTCCTGGTTGAGGGGACTAATGCCTGTGTTCTGGTGGATGAGGCTGGATCTTGTCTTTCTGGTGGGCAGGACTGCGTCCAGTGGTGTGTTGGGGTGTCTATGACCGTGTTATGATTTTAGGCAGCGTCTCTGCTAATGGGTGGAGTTGTGTTCCTGTCTTGCTAGCTGTTTGGCATAGGGTGTCCAGCACTGTAGCTTGCTGGTCGTTGAGTGGAGCTGGGTCTTAGTGTTGAGATGGAGATCTCTGGGAGAGCTTTTGCTGTTTGATATTACATGGAACCGGGAGGTCTCTGGTGGACCAATGTCCTGAACTCGGCTCTCCCAGCTTAGAGGCACAGGCCTGACACCCAGCCAGAGCACCAAGACCTTTTCAGCCACACAGTCAGAAGAAAAGGTAGAAAAAAAGAAAGAACCAAAAAAATACAATAAAAGAAAGTCATTAAAGTAAAAAATAATTATTAAAAATTAAAAAATTAAGAAGTAATTAAAACAAAAAAGAAAGAAAGAAGAGAGCAACCAAACCAGAAAACAAATCCACCAGTGATAATAAGCACTAAAACCTATACTAAAAAAATCAAAAAGCAAAAAAGAAAACGGATGGACAGAACCCTAGGAAAAATGGTAAAAGGAAAGCTATACAGACAAAATCTCACACAGAAGCATACACATAGGCACTCACAAAAAGAGAAAAGGGGGAAAAAATAATAAATCTTGCTCTCAAACTCCACCTCCTCAATTTGGGATGATTTGTTGTCTATTCAGGTATCCCACAGATGCAGGTACATCAAGTTGATTGTGGAGCTTTAATCCGCTGCTCCTGAGGCTGCTGGGAGAGATTTCCCTTTCTCTTCTTTGTTCGCACAGTTCCCGGGGTTCAGCTTTGGATTTGGCCCCGCCTCTGCGTGTAGGTCGCCGGAGGCCATCTGTTCTTCGCTCAGACAGGACAGCGTTAAAGGTACAGCTGATTCGGCGGCTCTGGCTCACTCAGGCCAGAGAAGGAATTGACTAGACAGGAGAAAGAAGTGATGCCTGATTAGCTAAGATTCTGACAATATAGGGCTGGTACCTCTGGCTCAGATGTAGCAGCCAGCCTTAGGAGCACAGATGGTTCCCTTTCTGTGACAGGACAGAAGGAGATCAGAACTGAAGAGGATGGGACAGGTTTGCATATTAGGTTTTGGAAAGATGAGAGACTCATCTTCTGATGGCCTCTTTTTTATCTGTAACATAGATGTGATAGCGAAGGGGCACGAGGGAAAGAGGTGGGGGTCACGGACAGTTGGAGGTTGGAAGAGGATAAAGAAGATTAAAAATGATCATTTGGAGAGCAGGCGAGGGGTCAGTAGGCATTGTTCATTGCCCATTTGAGGTTTGCCATCCTGAATTTATGGTGATATGAATCTTCCCCTCAGTGTGACTTTCTCCAGCTTATCATCTACTTGAGTGTAAACTCAGAAAGCAGAGTTGGGTTCAGCAGGGTTAAAACTGTGCTGTCTCAATGCAAAGAGTGTTGTGTTCTCCTTGTATCATTAGAACCACAGAATCTACATGGCCTGTTTTAATGAAGATCAAGGGTTGGAAAGTGGCCATAGCTTCTAATCATTTACTGAGAGTTAGTTGTGGTAGAGAAGAAATTGACTTTTAATTACATATTTAAAGCTTCTAAAGTGTTCTTTTAAAGCACACCAGATTGATGGGAAATGAGCTCTTTAAAATATGTTAAGGAAAACGGTATACTTTAAAATGGAGCTTTGGCACTTATTTAAATGTATGCTCTGAGGAGTTAAATTTTCCATAGGATTTTTGTAATCCCACTTTGTAAGGAAATCTATTGGCCTAACATGGGAGAACAAGTATAAAGGAAAAGATGCATAGTTTTTCAAGTCTGCCAGAGTTTTAGTTTGACAGTTGTCACATAAAGCGACTGCAATGGTCTTGGTTGGTTCTATTTTTGTTCTAGGCATGGGGAGTGAAAAATGAACCTTCGATTCTAAGGTCATCTGGAGTAGAGGGAAGAAGTCAGTTTCTTTCAGTATCACTTGGGGGCCTTTTTTTTTTTTTTTTTAATCCATATGGCTGTAGGAGCCCTCCGGGTACTTGCACCTCTGTTGAAAACCAAGATAAATTGACATTCCATTGTTGGCCTCTCTACTGTTAAGGCTGGCTTCTTCTGTGACATCCAACTGACAGCAAGTGCTTGTCTCAGAAACCCAGGCAGGGCTTCAGGCCAAGGGCCTCCAACAATGCTTCTGGTCTCCATGGGATGCCTTCACGCCATTGCACCAGGTCCACTGCCAGAACCCTCTTCTAGCCATTTTCTCTCCTGTGTTAGAGGAAAATTGTCTTCCCACCTTATAAATCATTACTAATTCCCCAGGTAAATGATGAAGCTATCGTCCTTGTGAAATAATTTCAGCATCATAGGGTAAAGCTCACATCTCCTTGGCCACCATCTCCAATTCCAGCACCTCCCCCCGCATAAGTCACCACTGTAACCAGGTTGCTGTGTATCTTGCCAGACTTTATCTAAACATACACATATGTGTCTGTATGCCCCAGAAATATACGTAGAAATACTTTGTGTTCTCTTTTCCTTTTTCTTGTCATATAGTATCCTTCTGCAGTTTATTTTTTCTCTCGACATTATATGTTCTCAGTGCATATGGATATATCTCATTTTTTAAACTGCAGTCTGATATTCCATCATGTAGGTATTTTATGATTTCTTAAGCCATTCTATTACAATTATTTAAAATATTTCCCTGATCCTAACAATTCTGCAGTGAAGACCGTGTTCTTTATGCACCTCTGCAAGGACTTCTTTCAAGTGAATAGAAAGAAGTGGAGTTGCTGCTCCTGGAATATATTTATTTTACATTTTTTTAATAAACTTTTTTATTGGAGTAGTTTTAGATTTATATAAAAGTTGCAAAGATAGTACAGATGGTTCTTGTGTACATACCTTTCATCCATTTTCAGTTTCCCCTGATGTTATCTTACGTTTCCATGGCACCTCTGTCAAAACTAAGAAACCAACATTGGTACATTGCTGTTAACTAAACTCTAGGCTTTATTTGGATTTCACTAGGTCTCCCAAACGTCCTCTTTCTATTCTAAGATCCAATCCATGATACCACATTGCATTGATTCGGTGCATCTCCTTTGTCTCCTCTGCTCTATAGCAGTTCCGCATACTTTCCCTATTTTTCATGACCTTGACTGTTTTGAGGAGTACTGGTTAAGCATTTTGTAGAATGTCCCTTAGTTTGGGTTTGCCTGATTTTTTTCTCTTGATTAGATTGAGGTTATAGGTTTTGAAAAGAATACTATCACATCACATCATATTCAGGGGGTACATGGAATCCACAGCCATCACTGGCAATGTTCAACTTGGTCACCTGGCTAAAGTAATGCTGGCCAGGCTTCCTCACTGTGAAGTGACTGTTTTTCCCTTTCCATATTCTTTTCTTTGGAATCGAGTCACCAATTCCAGCCCACAGTCAAAGAGGAGGGGGAAAGATAAGCTCCACCTCCTAGAAGGGCTTAATATCTACATATATTATTTGAAATTTTTACTTAAGGAAGATTTATTTCTTTTCCTCTGTTTATTTATTCAGTTGTTTTTATTTGATGTACTCATGTATTTTTATTTCATACCTTGGGTTATAAGCCAACACTATGTTATTTATTTATTTTTTAATATTCATAGCAGTTTTATTTTTAATAAACCCAAACTGGAAATAACTCACATGTCCATCAGCAGATGAATGGACAAACATATTGTAATAGCCATGTAGTGGAATACCACTGAGCAATGAAAAAGAAATGGATTACTGATCTGTGCAACAACGTGAATGATTTTATTTTCTTTGTGAATTTCTTTTTTGGCTGTGTGTGCCATGTGGCATGTGGGATCTTAGTTTCCCGGCTAAGGATCGAACCCTTGCCCCCTGCAGTAGAAGTGCAGAGTCTTTACCACTGGACTGCCAGGGAAGTCCCTGTGAGTCATTTGTTTTTAATTGAATTAAAGTTGATTTACAATATTCTGTTAGTTTCAGGTCTACAACATAGTGATTCAGTATTTTTATATATTATACTCCATTTAAAGTTATTATAAAATTGGCCATATTCCCTGTGCTATACAATATGTTATATTTATTTATTTGCTATTTATTCTGTTGCTCAAGTTGTTTCATCTTTGGACATTGGGAGCCCTTTTTGGCTGGCTCCCTGTGTCCTTTGACATGCCCTCATACTCTTAATTTTTGATCATCTTCCCACTTTCTGATACTACAAAATGCTCCAGAGTCATCTTATACTTTCCCTACCCCAGCCCAGGAATCAGCCATAAAAGAAGCCCTGGTTCTTTTTGTTGGAAATGGAAGTGATCCTTACTGCTAGTATTTTAAATATTAATACTTAGATAATGCCCAGTTTTTCTCCTAGGGGCTATTCTAACTGGCACTTTTACTTCTCATACCTGTTCTAGTACTTGATTATATTAGGTTTATTAATTTTGGCCAATCTGACAGAATTATATCTTTTTTAGGTGAATGTTTCACTGACTGTGTGGTTGAACATCTTTGTTTATGTTTACTAGCCATTCGAGCTTCTTCCATGAATAGCGTGTTCATATTCCTTTGCCTCCTTAAGCTGGTGTCTGTGAGTCTGTGTGTTTGTGTGTGTGTCTTTGGTATTAGGAGTTCTTATAGATTGTGATATATGTATATTTATCATGCCTTGTGATACATAGAAGTTTACATTTTGATCCTATCAAAATTAAAATTAGAATTGGAAGGCTTTCACTTCTGTATCCCACTTAAGGAGATCTTCTTTCTAACATGGCCATTCATGCTTTTACTCCAGTCATCTACTGAAACTGCTGATCCAAGGACCTCAGGTGGTCACCTGCCAAGCAAAATCATTTGCTTTTTCTCAATTTTTAGCACTCAGCATTATTCACCATTTCTTCTTGGAAGTGTTTGTCTTGGCATTCTCCTGGTTTTGTTCTGACCTCTTCCCTTTCCTCTTTCTTTTGACCTCTTCTCATCCTCTCTTGCCCCATCTGCTTTGTCTTATACCCTGCTAACAGTGTTCTCCCCGACTCCTTCTTCCCCTTTGCGAAGCTCATCTGCTCTCATGGTAGAAACTCTAATTTCTGTTGAGTAAAACCTTTCAAGTCGGGGCTTTCCTGGTGGCGCAGTGGTTGAGAGTCCGCCTGCCATGCAGGGGACACGGGTTCGTGCCCCGGTCCGGGAAGATCCCACATGCCGCGGAGCGGCTGGGCCCGTGAGCCATGGCCGCTGAGCCTGCGCGTCCGGAGCCTGTGCTCCGCAACGGGAGAGGCCACAACACTGAGAGGCCCACGTACCGCAAAAAACAAAACAAAACAAAACAAAAAAACCTTTCAGGTCTTCGTTCTCGGTGCTCCCTTTCACTTATATTCTGTGCTTATGTCTCCATCTTGTCTGGGTTGTCTCTGCCATAGATCTCATTGATCCCATAGCCCACATTCAGTATGGCCAAGGTAGAAGAAACTCATGAACATTCCTGGTGAACATACGCTTCCTCTTGTTTGTGCCTCTATCAATGGCATTATGATCCTGCTAGCCAGCCAGGCTCAAACCCTAAAGCTGGCCTTCGATTGTTTCCTGCTGCCCGCACACCCAACCAGTTGTGAAGTCATGTCCATTCTACCTTCAAAGTCTCCTTCATAACTATTCTTTCTTTTCTCTTTATAATTACTGTTAACCTACTTCAAGATGTTGTCACTCATCATTGACGTTTATAAGTGTTTCTTCAACCTATTTGAACTCTCTAGTCCATCCTGTATTCTGCAGCCAGCCAGGTCATCCCAATCATATCACTCGCCCGCTTTCTTTTATGCACCCAAAGTCTTTATCTCCTTGGATTAGTATATGGGGTCTTCCACAGCCTGCTCCAATTCACCACCCCGCCCTGCCTTCTCCTGGTCCTGTCACATGTTCTGTCATGTCCAGTCAGAATGGAGTTCTGCAACTCCTGAAATATTTATTCACCTGTGCAGGTCATATATAGTTAAGTGTGTTTGTTCAGAGTATATAATTACCCATAGGTCTCTAAGCTTTCCATTTCAACCAATATACATATGTGTGATTTTTGTAATATTTCCATAAGAAAGGGATTGATACGGAAAATGATGTCTTTGTTTGTAAGTAGTCCTGCGTGGGTAAGGTCTTCAGTAAGAAACCTATAAAAATTTTTTCTTCTGTTATCCATGGCTCATAAACTCTTCTTTACATCTTAGGGAATTACATAAAAATAAATATATAGAAGCTTATTCTAGGTCCTGGGGATTCTTGGATTTTTAAGAAAGTCCTTAACATCTCTTATTTCCATCATTTTTCTTCTTTTAGCAACATAAAATAATAATACCTTTACCAGTGAAGTGGCTTATTAACCTTACTAATTTTATCACAGAGTTTGTCTCTAAATCAATAAGGCCCAAACGGAGAGATTGGGAGGCATAGCTGACATTTTATAGGCTAGGTTGTTCCAGTTAACGCTGAAAAGTTTTTCAGGCATAGTTGAGTTTTCTGAATAGAATTGTCTCTAAGTTCAAATAAGATTTATATAGACACTGTGGACTACCATTCCCACTTTTCCTTGGGGTTAGTATTTTTGTGTTTTCTGTGCATTATGTACTCTTTTTTTTGTAAGCTTGATATAAATCCCCTCCTCTTTAAAGTGTTTAAGGATAAGTATTATGGTTTTAGTGATAATAATTATAACTCACTGAGCTTTTATTATGCATCAGGCTTGTGCTAAAGCTTTTTAATACATTATATCATTGAATCTTCATATCATCTGTGTGTGGAAATGTTGTGCTTACCACTGTTTATAGAAACTAAGGTTACTTGCCCAGTGAGGCACAGCTAAGATGTATTAGAATTAGGATTCAAAAACACGTCTGTCTTCAAAACCCTGGGCTATGTCTGCCACGTGTCCTTGTATTAGTATTAAAGGACTAGCATCTAAAGCCACTGCCAGTGAAGCAAAAACAGTGGTGGAGATGGATTTATTTACTTAGCACTCTAGATTTATACCATCAAACCTCATTTAAACCCCCAAGTAAGAGTAACTAATCCATTCTTTTTATCTACCTAATAAAGCCTAAACTTGTCTACTTACTGCCTTTAAACCTAATTTCAATACCTACTCTTTTTTCCCTCCTGGTTGCAAATAGCAGCCCTAATTGGCTGCCCCTTGAGCCCATCTTAGTTTATTTCCCCATTACCATGCACTCACTAATGGCTTCAAACCATCTTGGTGCTTTTTGGGCTGACCCCCTTCCCTTTCTTTTCCATATTTGACGCACAGGCAGGGCTCCTTTGCACATACTTTATTTTTCCAATATTCTCCATAGTGAGCTCTCATTTAGGTCTCCTGCTTCATTTCTTTTCCCTGGTCTTTGGACCCAATTCCAATAGCTATTTGTATGTTATTCACCTTACCCTTTTCCCATTGGGGTAACTGACTTAGCCACTGTAAAACCTCCAGATCCACCTTGGCTTACCGGCCGCTTTTTACCTCTTTGAGGAAACCATTTGGTCTGCGTTTATAAACACCGGCAACAGAAGCAGAACTTTAGGATAGGAGATTGTTTAGAAATGCTTTGTTCTTAGCAAAATTCTTACCTAAATAGTTCTTTAGATGCTTATAGATATATGCAAATTATTAGTTAAATTTACATATAACTCAGCAAATGTGTTCTAGAAGAGTAGTATGAATCTAGAACAAGATTAAGGTAACGATACTATGTTCTAATTGAAAAAGTTGCATGGGGCTTCGTGATGTGGTTGTAGACATGCATTTCTTAAATTTAATAATCTTACCTGGTTTGGGACTTCAGCACTCTGAAGTAGGACGGCCACAGGAGTGATTCCCCCATCTATAGCTGGGGTGATTGTTAGGATGTTTGATATTGAGATGACCTGAAGCATTTGGGGCGCTTAGAAGTTGTAGGCGGGCATTTGACATTTTACAATGGGAAGAGTATGAAATTGGAGTCAGACGTGGAATCTAGTCCCAGATTTTCCATTGACTAGCTACATTGGCAGGACAAGTGACATGTCCTCTCTGGGCCTTAATTTCCTCATCTTTTGGGATGGGTATACTTCAACATTCTGCAATACCACAACTTTGGGACACACATAAGCATTTTAAAGAGTGTGACCTCAAGCTCTGTATTGTGTTTAGTTTTTCTTATAAACTGAAGGCTTAATTTTCCCTTGCTACAAGTATTTAGTGAATGCAATGCCTAGTCTCAGATTCATTTCAACAGACATTCACTTAGGCTTCCTGTGTGTAAAACTTTCTGCTTAGAGATATAAAAACTAAAAGTATAAAGAAGACAGAATTTTAGCTTCCAGAGTCTCAGTGTTTAATCTTGGAAACTGGCAAATTACATAAAAGCTTTAGAAGGTACACAGCTATGTCCTATGATAGACAAACAAGGGGCTTTCTGATCATTTCTAATTAAGGAAAATTTCATGGAGAAGGTAGCATTTGATCTGAGAATGAAGAAATGGAAAGATAATGGGGGCAAATGGTTGAAGAGGAGAGAGTCTGAGCAAAGGTGGAAAATTACAGGATGTATTTCCCAAAATATATTTCAGAAGGTATTACTAGATATTTTTTGAGGGGGAGGAAATGATGCCAAAGTCAAATAATACTATTTGAGATTTTTACTGTGCAATTATTGTTGCCTATTATTACAACTATTTTGTTATTAAACAAATTTGTGAATCAGTGGCTCAGTGAAACTGTATATGTAGATATTTTTAACTGCAATACTGCTCAGCACCTTAATATTCTAAAGGTAAATATGACTTGCTAAGAGGAACATATAGCACTTACCGTTTATGAGTCTTGCATGATCATGGAACCCTTTTTCATGGGAATGCTAGGTCCAAAGAATATATTTTTGAGAAATTGCACAAGAAGATTCTACGTATCAGAGGAACAGAGTGATATAGAAAGAGAGATTTCCTGATATTAATTGAACCAAAGTTGGCAAGTAAGAGTTTAAGGAAGAAAAAGATTGAAGAATGTGTATGTTCGCACGGAAGCCATTTTTTGTCAGCCGGTAGGTGTCAGTGTGTGCCAAGTATGGCTTGGTTACATCCAGCAAGGGGAATAGATTAAAGGAGGGCAGTTACATGTCGGTCATTTCCGATAATGCCTGTTTACCGAAGGAAAACAGTTCATAGAAGAATTTATATCTGTTTACACTTTTAAAGTTGATATGTTTTAAACCACTTAAATAATGCATTTTATTTTGCTCACACACACTCCCAAGAACCCTGCCCTACTGTACACACAGATAAGATGGAAGGTTTATTTATTTATTTGTTCATTAATTCATCTAATAGATGGTGTGTCAGGTGATAGGTATACATTAGTAAGTAAAAGCTACAAAACTCCTGCTCTTGTAGAACATACAGTCTAAGAATGAGACTAAGCTATATCTAGTATTATGTATTTTGAAGAGTATCACCACTTACCTGGTGACTGCATGGAAAAAACCCAAAAGGCAAAGCCAGTTCTTAGTAAAGGACTCAAATAGAAGTAATCTCTAGAATGGTTTATAATACAAAATATGTCCAACAGTACCTCTGTACACACTAGCCTATCTTATTGGACCCTGTCCAGTGTGCTGGGTTCCCAGGATTGTAGCTACAGGTAAACTACCCTGTGAGGAGTTAAAACTACTGGGTCTGTTATGCGAGTACACACACAGAGCCAGGCCAGTGTTACTAACCCTAGTGCCCATGGCCTGTAGGGTGGACAGGTAACCAACAGTCCCAAAGCTGTCATCCTGCTTCCAACTCACACTTCCGTTGGAAAACCCAGTTTCTCCTACTTTATCCTCCTTTCCCTAAAGAATGCAAGATGTTTTTACAGAGACAAACTACAGATCCCATTTCTTTACCGTGGAGACATGACCTATAAATTTTGGAGGGCTTATTTGACATATTAGCATATTTATATAAACTCTGTGTGTGTTTGCGCTGAAATCTATGGAAACAAAAGAAAATTTAATAAAAAATTTTTAACTTACAACTGTCTTTTTTAACATGAAGATCTTAATTTTTTTATTGATTCACTTGGAACTTTTGCAGGTGACGCTAATTAATGCTAATGTGACATATACATCTAATTCTCTGAAACCATATTGATTATGCCTGGAAGTTCTACCTCCTAAGGCTGTGTCCTTGGCAGAATTATGGATAATCAGATGCTTGGTGAAAAACCTTAAGGGAAAATTCCAAAAGTTGGGAATTCAGGAAATACTCAGGGGAAGATAGTTTTTGTTCAGCCAGTTTAGAAGGTAAATGTTAATTAGTTAGGGATTGCTATGCTTGTGTTCTTTTTTTTTAAATCTTCAAAATGATAAATCTTTCTTATCAATAGAATTTATCCGTTTTACCTTCTTACATAAGATCTTCCTTAGCAAAAATTGGCGGGGGAGGGGTGGGGGCGGAGGCGGATTTAACTTGTAAGCCCTGGGAGCATCTCAGGAATCATCATTCATTCTTCATTGTATAGTTTAATTCATTTGTGAAAGCCAAACAACGAAAGGTTCTATTTAGATACTTGTAGAAGTGGTTTGGTACCCAATTCACAGGATTGTTAATGAAAAACTAGCTGATCCCTACCTAACTCAGTATATTAATCGGTCAGTGCCATGTATTCATTTAGTAAGCATGGTGCTAGGAAAAATGAGTTATTCCTGGCACATTAAATATAATCCCACCTTCTTGGTATCATTTGGGTTACCTGATGGTGTGTGATGATTTTAAAGTATGTCCACCCATTCTTTATTCCTCCTTTTAAGAGGTGGAGCTTAATTTCTCTTGTCCCTTGGTGTGAGCTGAACTTACTGACTGACTTCTCAGGAGTAGAACCAAGTGGATGTGCCCGAGTGGGGATTCTGAGAGTAGGTTATAAAAGGCACAGCGGATCCCTCCTTGCTCTGGGTCTCCAGTCACTCGCTCTGGGGGAATCTACCTGCCAGCCTGAGGACACTGGGGCCCTAGCCCAACCTTCAGGTGATGCCCTGCTGGCATCTTGGCTACCAGCTTGTGAGAGATCCTGAACCAGAGCCAGCCAGCTCAGTCGTTCCCAGATTCCTGTTCCACAGAAACCGTGAGATGTTTGTTGTTTCAGCTGCCAAGTTTTGGAGTGGTCGTTAAGCAGTAGCAGATGACTAACCACAGGGATAAGACAGAAACCTGGAGGCCTGGGACCTACTACCCGCACCTCCAGCAAATTTCAGGGTGTCAGTGAGCCCCATGAAATTGGATAGAAAAGTATGTGTGTATTATGCATGTGCATTTCTCTTGGCAAGTATTCAAAGCTTTCATCAGTTTCTAAAAGGAGTCCTTAATCTCTGAAAGACTCTAAATCTGTTTTTATTCAGAGGAAATAGAGCAGCAGGGCCCAGAGAAATAGATAGAAAGGTTTCATTGTGGGAAACGTCTCTTATATATAAGTAATTGATGTGTATTTGCTGAGGAAACCTGGAATGAAATGGGCTTTAAACAGTGAAAAGAACTTACACAGTCACATGGGACGGTTCTCTTTCAAAATGTGTTTGGTTGTTGTAGATCAGGGCTGGGCAGACTATAGCCAGCAGGACAAGTTCAAGATCCCCCCACTCCCTTGCTTTTGTGAATAAAATTTTATTGAAGCATAGCTACGTGCATTTGTATAAACAATGTCTAAGGCTGCTTTTGCCGTATAAGAGCAGAGTCGAGTTGTTGTGACAGATGTCCCACAAGACTAAAACATTTATTATCTGACCCTTTATGAAAAAGTTTGCTGATCTTTACTTTTGAATGCTGAGATGAGGCTGGCATTCTTGCGGGGTGAAAGTAGTAGCTAAGACGCATCTTTCCAACTGATGAGTGAACACACCACATGCCATGTAGCAGACTCTGTTACAGGTAGGTAATCCATTAACAGCTACTCTCCGGGCCCCATAGGAGTGATTATCATCCTGGTCTAAGGAAGAAGTGGCTATCTGGACAGGCTCCTGGAGAAATGAGGTTTGTAGAACAGAGGGCACGGGTTAATGATGCTGGATCAGAGGTGAACACCCCAGGGTGTTGAACTGCTCAAAGTGGCTCTTTAGCTATAAGGGGTATAAGTAGGAGAGCTTGCTGTAGTTTGTTACTATAAAGCTCTTGCCTCCCCTGTATTAATGTCGATGACTTGACATCTTTCTTTTGTCCCCAAAAAATTTCATAAATGACCTGTAAATGATGCATACTTTATTTTGAAATAAGAGGCTTGAGGGCTAGATTCTAGACTATTTCCATTCTGTTTTGTATAGTATCGTGAACTCTCTTGTCACTAAGAGTTGCTGATTGATTCTTCCAGATAAAAGTGATATTCCCTTTAGTACTGGGCTTCATTCTGGAACTTCAGGTTAGATTCTGTTTCCTTGAAGTTAACTTCCTGGAAACAGCTGGTTTTGCTTTGTACTTTTGGTTTCCTGTGCTAAATGTTCATTCTTTAATGTCTAAGACATTTCTCAAGCTTTAATAATATCCAGTTTAGAAAAATATCTCAAAAGGAAATGGCACATAGTAGTTTGTGTCAGCGTTTTGTACAGTCTTTTTGTCTTATTTCTGCTGACTGTGACTGCCCAGGTGCTGTACCTCCAGCTTGACACCTGCCATACCATTGTATGTACTAACATCGACCTCATGCGAACACCGGCTAATGTCCTTAGCAGGGAAGAGCAGTTACCAGATTCATGCATCTGTATTCAAAGCCAGTTGTTGAAGAGTTCTGTCTATATGGCTGGTTATGCCAGTGAAAGAGTATTCGTTTTCTTATATCTTAAACTTTGGTGAGGGAGCCAATCTCTCAGAGTACTTTAGCTAATTTCCTAGGAGTTCTTACCAAACTTATAATCTAATAAATTACGTTTTGTTATGAACTGTTTTGAATTTATAGAAGAGTTAAAGATGGGACTTCCCTGGTGGTCCAGTGGTTAATACTCTGTGCTCCCGATGCAGGGGGCATGGATTCGATCCCCGGTTGGGGAACTAAGATCCCGCAAGCCACACAGCATGGCTAAAAAAAAAAAAAAAAAAAAAAGAAAAGTTAGAGAATAACGTAATGAACTTCCTTTTTCTTATTCCCAGTTTTTAATAAACTTTACCATTGCCATATTTGTTATAGATAGATAGGTAATTTTTGAAAATAAGATATTAATACAGTTGAAGCTTCCTCTGAATCCACCTTCTTTCATTTTCCCCAGAGAAAAAGGGAGTTCTGAAATTTGGTGTTTACCATTGTCATGCATACTTTTATAAATAAGAAGTTTATATGCTGTTGATCACCATTCATATTTTTACAAAATATGTGCACTTTTTTACTTTTACTAAATATTAAGACCAATACTATTCATTTGTGTGTTTTTAAATGCCATGTAAATGGTATCAGGTTGTATGTATTCTTTTGCAACTTGCTTTTTTCACTTAACATTGTGTTTTTAAGGCTTTTCCATGTTGAAACTTATATTCATTTATTTTAACTATGGTAAAATATTCCTTTGTTAGAATATAGCACAACTTATTTATCTGTTATCCTTTCAGTGGACATTTAAGTTTTTTTCATTACAAATAATGCAGCTTTGAGCATTCTTATTCATATGTCTTATTAATATACATGAGCTTTTCTCTTCTTTACACTAAGTGGAATGATTGGGTCTTAGAGTATGTTTTCAGTACTATTAGCTAATTCCTAGTAGCTGTCCAAAGTAGCTACTCAAATTTACACTCACAACAGCATCATAAGCATTCCTGTTGTTTCACATCATGGTCAACACTTTTTAATTTTGCCAATTTTGATATTTCATTATTATAAATAGTACTTTCCTAATTACTAGTGTGATTGAGCACTGACTTTATTTTAAAACTTTTACTCTTTAACATTGTGTTGGTGATATTAGCTAATGCAATTAAACAAAAGAAAGCAATTACAGTCGTAAGAATTAGAAAGGAAGAAATAAAACTCTTAGAGGGTGATATGATTCTATATCAAGGAAATCCAAAAGTATCCAGGAAAAAACAACTGCAGACAATAAAACAATTTATTAAATTAGCAAGTTATGTAGAGGTTATCATTTTTTAGTATACAATCAAAAATCACTTAGAATGTATTGTAAAAGGGAATACCCTTATAATAAATAGCAAGAGAGAGAGGGGATACATAAACTTAACAAGAAATGTCCAAAACTTGTATGAGGAAAATTGTAAAAGAAAGAGACCACAAAAGTTGCCATAAACAAAAAGTTTTCTTATCTTTTGGATAAGAAAGCTAAAAATCATAAAAATTCCAGTGATCCCTAAATTAATGTATAAACCCAATAAAATAAAATAATAGAAATACCATCAGACTTTGTTTTGTTTTCAGCCAGACAAGTTGATTTACAAAATTCACTTGGAAACAAATGAAATTAGGGGAACCCTGAAAAATAAAAGAAATCAGGGGAGAGACTAGACCTATCAGCTATTAAAGTGTATTAAGCTACTGTATGTAGGCCCGTGAATCATGGCCGCTGAGCCTGCGCGTCCGGAGCCTGTGCTCCGCGACGGGGGAGGCCACAACAGTGAGAGGCCCGCGTACCGCAAAAAAAAAAAAAAAAAAAAATAGTATGGGACTGACCCATGAATGGACAGACCATTGGAATTCAGTAGAAATAGACCTGATCTCATATGGAAATAGAATATATATAATAAAGGTGGCCTCTCAAATCAGGAAATACAGAATTTATAATAATTTGTGTTGGGATAATGGGACAGATACAAGGGAAAAGAGAAAATTTTAATCTTCACATCCTGCACTATATACATTCCAAATGGATCAGAGGTTTTAAAAAAAATATGAGTGAATTCTTCCATCACCTTGGAGTGCGGCAAATTTTTCTATGACTCAAAATCTAGAAGCAATAAGGAGAAAGAATGATGAATTTGATTACATTAACAAAAATAGCTTTTGAACAACAAAAGAGCATCATAAGGTAAAAAAGAATAACTATGAAAACTCTTTGTAAATTAAACCACAGACAAAGGCTAACAACCTTAATGTATGAAAATCTACAGAGAAGAAGGCTAACAACCCTATAGAAAAATGGACTAAAGATATTCACACGTATTTCATAGGGACAGAAATGCAAAGAACTCTTAAACATATAAAAAGGTGTTGAGCCTCACTCCTGATAAAATAAATGCAAGATAAAACTCCTGTGAGTTTTATTAGATTGGCAAAAATCCAAAAGTTTGGCAACATATTTTCCAGATGAAACTGTGGGGAAATGAGAAATCTCATACAATGCTGGAATGCAAAATGGTACAATCCTGATGCAGGAGAATGTGACAAAATTACAAGTGCATTTCCTTTTTGTTGCAGCAATCCCACTTCTAGAAATTTATTCCAGTGACACATTGGCCAAAAATGAAAGGACATATATATACAAGACTATTCAATGTAGTATTATTTGTTCTGTTAGTAACATGAATGAATGAATGAAAGAAACAACCTAAATGCCCATCCATATGTGATGCATTCTTTTTTTAAAAATTTATTTATTTAATTTATTTTTGGCTGCGTTGGGTCTTCGTTGCTGCACGTGGGCTTTCTCTAGTTGTGGTGAGCGGGGGCTACTCTTCGTTGTGGTGCACGGGCTTCTCATTGCAGTGGCTTCTCTTGTTGCGGTGCACGGGCTCTAGGCACGCAGGCTTCCGTAGTTGTGGTGCACAGGCTCAGTAGTTGTGGCTTGCGGGCTCTAGAGAGCAGGCTCAGTAGTTGTGGTGCACGGGCTTAGTTGCTCCACGGCACGTGGGATCTTCCCGGACCAGGGCTCAAACCCGTGTCCCCTGCATTGGCAGGTGGACTCCTAACCACTGCGCCACCAGGAAAGTCCCTGCATTCTTGCAATTAAGAACCA
Source organism: Delphinapterus leucas (assembly GCF_059928025.1). Lineage (NCBI taxonomy): Eukaryota > Metazoa > Chordata > Mammalia > Artiodactyla > Monodontidae > Delphinapterus > Delphinapterus leucas. The sequence continues at coordinate 24,067,026 of NC_143140.1, read as the reverse complement.
TACGACTGTAAAATGTGAGGAAACTTTCTGGTGAAGAAAAGTATGTACAGTATGCTCTGGTGAAGAAAATTGTATATAGTATTCTATCATTTATTGAAGAATGGTTAGAATATGAATATATTTGCTTATATTTTAAAAAGTCAAAGGATAAAACATAAAAACCTTAAATAACATATAAAAGGAGGAAGAGAAGAGGGTGAGTAGAGTAAGGGTAGAAGTTAGACTTTTAAAAATCTACCAGATTTCATAGATTTTGTGCACATATTTTACATAATTATAAGACAAAATACAATTTTAAAAAGCCATCCCTAAAAATCCATGGGCGGGGGGGCACCTAAGTGCACGTATACTGTTGGTAGCATAAACATATGAAGAGGAAGTGCTCCAGTGACTTTAAAATACAGTAAGTGGACTGTACGTCTCTCTTGGGATATATCCTCATGACAAAAGAAACTACAAAAACATCTTAAAGCCTTTTCACTGGTCATATTGTTGGTGATCACGTGGCTGATATACTGAGGCTGTTGTGATGTGCATTTTAGGATAAGTCAAACCAGTAATTACGTTGGTGTCATGAGAACTGGGATTTTGGGCAAGGGAGAAAGAAGATATACATGCAGGACTGAGAGGTTAAAAAACCTCTGTAGTCCTGCATTTGAAATAGTATATTAAAATGAATACACGATTTAGTTATTTAAAAATTTATTTTATTGAAGTATAGTTGATTTACAATGTTGTGTTAATTTCTGCTGTACAGCAAAGTGATTCCGTTATTTTTTTTTCATATTTTTTTCCATTGTGGTTTGTTATAAGATATTGAATATAGTTCCCCGTGCTATACAGTAGGACCTTGGTGTTTATCCATTCTATAGAGAATAGTAGTTTGCATCCGCTAATCCCAAACTCCCAATCCATCCCTCCCCCACCTTCCCCTTCCCTTGGCAACCACAAGTCTGTTCTCTATGTCTGTGAGCCTGTTTCTATTTCATGGATAAGTTTGTGTCATATTTTAGATTGCACATGTAAGTGGTATCCATGATTTAATTTAATCTCAAAAAAATAACACTTTTAGCTTTTTTCACTGAAAAGTCTTAAAAATATTGACTAACCTGTGGCAATGCATCCATCAAACCCAGAGTATTTGATCTCTAAGTACCATTTTGCAATACAAGCAACCAGGACTCCAGCCAGAAGTGATTTTTCCAGGTATGTGCAGGCAGTGAATGGGAAGAACTTGTAATATCTTGTTCTAACAGAAAAGAAGTTATCAAGTATTATCAGGGCCATGTCAAAAGGACTCAGGAGACAACTTAATTAGGCTTCATTAGCTAAATATGGGTCAATCTGAGTCAATAAAGATAATAGCTTAATAATAAGAATAAAACAATAAATATGTTTAGGTCCATGAGTTCATAATGATACTAAAAAAAAATCAAAAAGAAATTTCATTGGTCATTGCCTTTGGAAGATGCTAGTGAACCACCTCATTGCTTTGAAAAGGGGGAAAAAAATCTAGCATTTATCCTGCCTTTTCTCTCTGAACTGCACCTCAATGGAACCAAATAGATCATGAGGCAAAGTTTCTTTTTATAGAAGGATTCCAGCCAATAAATGAAAAAGAAATCATAGAATTGGGGTATCACCATTTCCTGACCCATCATGAAATAATGGGACTTGGAAATGGTCATCTATGGATACTAACATCACCAGAAGAAAGGCAGAAAAGGGGAGTTGATTATATGCCTCCTGGTAGAAGTATATAACCCTACCTATGAAGTGATCTTTCCCAAAGCATCAAACCTGGTCAATCAAGTCTCTAGATCCAACACTCAGCTTACAGGAAAGTCAGGAGACAGAAACATGTTAAATTATACCATCAGGTTGTAATCAGAAGAATCCCAACTGGGAAACTCTACAAGACAAAACAACCTGGTTTCTTTAACAAAAAACTAGCAAAGGAAAAAAAAAAAGGGAGAACCTGTTGATTAAAAGGAACATATGACTTATCAAACAGTTGTAATATATGGACTGTGTGTGGACCTCAATTTAAACAAACTGAAAAAAGAATCTTAAAATAGTTGAGGAGGGACTTCCCTGGAGGTCCAGTGGTTAAGACTTCGCCTTCCAGCGCAGGTTCAATCCCTGGTTGGGGAGCTACGATCCCACATGCCTCGGGGCCAAAAAACCAAAAACATAAAAGAGAAGCAAATTCAATAAAGACTTTAAAAATGGTCCACATCAAAAAACCTTTAAAAAAAATAGTTGAGAAGATGTGAACATTTGATGAGATGGAAAAATTATTGTTAGGTTTTTTCAGGTATGATAATATTATAGTTATGCTAGTATAAAATGAGTTCCTAACTTTTAGCGTACATATTGAAGTATTTACAGATGATATGATAGCGTTTGTAAAATTTGCTTTAAAAAAAATCCAGGGGCTGAAGGTATTTGGTGGGGAATATAGCTGAAATAAAATTAGCCATGAATTGGTAATGTTAAAGCTGGCTGATGGGATATGGGTGTTTATTACACTCTTCTCTCTACTTTTGTATATCTTTTGAATTTTGGGCAAAAAAAATCTTTTTTTAAATTTAGGTGAAATGATTTTCATTGAGAAACAGAGGTAGTTTACCATAGGCTTCTGCCTATTCGTTTATCAATCCATCCTTCTAGAAAACAATCATTAATGAAGGAGGTCTTGTTCTTAATGTGGTCTTCCCACAGCAGCACTGGGTAACCTGTACTTGAACTAAGAATCAGCTTGCCATTCTGCAACTAGATCTAGAGTATACACTACTACTTTATTCCCCTTGAAAAATGAGAATAAAATAATGTTTTAAAATATTCTATCATGCCTTAGAAAACCATTAATGGGCCTTACAACAGAAAGTGAAAAAAGTCTCTTCTCACTTATAAATGGGTATATTCCAAAAGCTTCTTTCTAAGGCAGTTCCTTAGAACTAGAAGTATGTTTCTCATAGAATTAATGTTATAAATATCAGATAGGTTTCCAGTCCAGTCCACAAAAATCTATTAATCCATAATATAGTATAATCTGCAAAACTGACAGAATACTAAGTGTTCAGTACAGGCAAAAATTACATCATTTTTCTAGGAAAACACTTTTTTTTTGTATGAAGTATGTTCATTTACAGTATATATTACTTTCAGGTGTATAGCACAGTGATTCAGTATTTTTGTAGATTGTATTCTGTTATAAGTTATTACAAGATAATGGCTATAATTCCCTGTGCTATACAGTATATCCTTGTTGCTTATCTATTTTATACATAGGAGTTTGCATCTGTTAATCCCATCCCCTAATTTGCCCCTCCCTCTTCCTTTTCCCCTTTGGTAACCACAAGTTTATTTTCTATATCTGTGAGTCTGTTTCTGTTTTGCATATACATTCACCTGTATTATTATTATTATTATTTGTTTATTTTTATTTTTTGCGGTACGCGGGCTTCTCACTGTTGTGGCCTCTCCTGTTGCGAAGCACAGGCTCCGGACGTGCAGGCTCAGCGGCCATGGCTCACGGGCCCAGCCGCTCCACGGCATGTGGGATCTTCCCAGACCGGGGCACGAACCCGCGTCCCCTGCATCAGCAGGCGGACTCTCAACCACTGCGCCACCAGGGAAGCCCCACCTTTATTATTTTTTACATTGCATATATAAATGATATCATACAGTATTTGTGATTCTCTGTCTCACTTATTTCAGTAAGCATAATATTTTCTGGGTCCATCCATGTTGCTGCAAATGGCAGAGTTTCATTCTTTTTTATGGCTGAGTAATATTCCATTACACACACACACACACACACACACACACACACACACACACACACACACACTCCTTGCATCTTCTTTATCCATTTAGCTGTAGATGGGCACTTGGGTTGCTTCCATGTCCTGGCTATTGTGAATAGTGCTGCTATGAACATTGGGGTGCATGTGTCTTTTCAAATTAGTGTTTTTGTTTTTTCTGGATACATACCCAGGAGCAGAATTGATGGATCATACAGTAATTCTATTTTTAGTTTTTTTTTGAAACATCCATACTGTTCTCCATAGTGGCTGCACCAAGTTACATTCTCACCAGCAGTGTAGGAGGGCTCCCTTTTCTCCACATAGCCTCCCAACATTTGTTATTTGTAGAGTTTTTGGTGATGGCCATTCTGACAGATGTGAGGTGATATCTCATTGTTTGTTTTTTTTAACATCTTTATTGGAGTATAATTGCTTTACAATGGTGTGTTAGTTTCTGCTTTATAACAAAGTGAATCAGTTGTACATATGTTCCCATATCTCTTCCCTCTTGCATCTCCCTTCATTGTTGTTTTGATTTGCATTTCTCTAATAATTAGCGATCTTGAGATATTTTCATCTGTATGTCTTTTTTGGAGAAATGTCTATTCAAGTCTTCTGCCCATTTTTTGATTGGGTAGTTTGTATTCTTGATATTTAATTGTTAGGAAAATACTTTCTTAATTGAATTCAGAACTCTAAAAGATGAGTGACTTTCCTACATCTTTATAGGACTGAGTCTCGTAATACTCCTGGATCATTTAGTTGCCATATGCTTTGAATTTTGGAAACAAAGAACAATAACATTCACATCACCTGTGACTTGGACCGCTCCCATTCTTAAATTAAATACTTGAAACAGCAGAATTTATCTACATATGAATGATCTTAGTGATAAAAACCTGCCTTTTATGCTTTTTTTTCATATATTATCTCATTTGATATTCACAAGAAACCTTTGAGGTTAAAAGGGCAAATATTATTACCCCTATTTTACAGCTGAAAAGACTGAGGCTCAAAAGAGTAATGGAAAACACTTGGGAGTTGGAGGAACTGGAGTTGAGTCCTGCTTCTTCTGTGAGATCATGTGCATGTCATTTAAACTCTTGAACTTCAGCCTGCTTGTCTGTAAAATGAGTGTAATGAAACCCCATTTTCAATGTTATTATGGAGATTAAATGAACTAATATATTGAAAGTGTCTGATAACATAAGAGATACTATGCAAACTTTCATTCTGCACTGAAGACGAAGATCGTGGTAGGGCTATTTTAATAAATGGTCACCAAGTTGAAAAACTAGAATGGTAATGAGACTCATCTATATGATACGAGGAAATGGGGAATGTTTAGCTTAGAGAAAAGTTAGGAGAAAGAGTTAGATGTCAGATATTTTCTGAAGGGCTCCAGTTGTGAAGAGATTTCACTTAAAGAACTTCTTTGCAGTGAGTCTCCCTGTTACTGGAGATATTCAAGCCAAGACCGTATAGTCACATGTTAGGAATATTGCAGGGGGGTTTCATTCCTCTCAGGTTTCTACTCTTGGGGATCTATTGTTGAAATATAACAAACTTTTAGAATTGGGTTAAGATTCCTGATCACTGATTCCAAGGTCTGAGAAGTACTGAGGATGATAGTCCTGTAATGGAATAAAAATGGCAGAAAATGATTTTTAAAAATTCATTTAGCAAATATTTATTAAACACTTACCATGTTGCAAGGTGATGTGCTAGGTACGGAGGCATTTTTAAGGAGCCATTTCTGGTGTTTCATTGTTTGAACCTATGAGATTCTGTTCTGTTTCCAAGACTCTCTCACCTTTTAAATGTATCCCGTGTCAGTCTGGATCATTCCAGGTCTGGTAAGAGAGATGATAAAATGTTAACATTGCCCACTACTTATGTTCTTGTTATTCCAACTGATTGAGTTTCCAATTTTGTTGGAACTTTCCTGCCTAGACTTTAATTCTCCAGGGTAGAGTCAGAATGTGTTGAAATGACCTTCTAAAGAAAAGAAAGGGAAAACAGATCACCTCATACAAAATACGTTTTTGCATCATAGGCTCTGAGGATAAAATATGTGGCTAGATGAGTACCGTACCAGAACCTTAATGCTGTTTAAACATACGGATGAGTGCGTTGTGTGTATTTTAAAATTGAGATTTTTGTTTGAACAGTGTTTTTCATTTGGTGTATTTCATGGTGACTTATCATAATAGACTGCTTTAAATCGTCTGAAATAGCAAGACATGAATTTCAACAATGACTTCCCCAAGGCTACAGAAGTCAGCGGGAGCTGAAACCGCTAGGTAGACAGTTTTGTTTTTTTTTTTTTAACTCATATGCAAGTGTAAAACTTTTATGAGGCTGCTTTAATGAGGCCCTTTGGGATTTAGAGTTATTTATCTAAGCTCTTATTAAAAATGAAAACTTTTCTATGTTTAGCCCTGGAAAGCAAAACTGATCCTAACAATACCGTAAGCTGGGAGCATGAATCCTGTTCTGCAGACTGACTCAGAAATAAAGTGCAGGAACTTTGGGGCTAGTGTCTTCAGCACTGATGTGATGGATGGGAATGGGACAGTGACAGCAGAGCCAGTATTTCAAAGTCTCCTTTAACTAAAAAAGTTCAGCTCTACTATGCTGGTAATTTAGGGTGTGATATGACTTATTGAAATGGCTTCCAGCCCAAGAGTCCTGTTTCCCAGAGCACTCCAGTGTCTCCATCGGAGTCGAGTTGCCCCAGGACAGTGTCATCTGGTACAAGGTCTGTGAGTCCTTTTCATTTATGGCATCTGCACTTGTTGAAGTCTCTGACTTCTGCCCTCCCATGCTGAGAAGTGGGACATAGGAGAGAGGTTGTTTTTAGGGTTAATGTGCCCAAATCACTCGTACGTAACCCAGCGGAAGAGCCGAAGCTGCCGCAGGAAAAACTTTGCAATCGTAAAACTTGCTCAGCTTCTTCGTAGGTATCTTCTGGTTTGATGAGTCTCGGTACTGCAGTGAATCTGTTCTCAGACAGACCCTGGGAGTTCAGATTTTAAAATATCTGTGATGCAGTACAATTATGGGGAATGAGGACATCGTGAGGGGAGAAAGCAAATGTTACAAAACCAGGGGCAAGATCTTCTGCAGACGTTAAGAGCTTATCAGAGTCAATTTAGCTTGGGTGTGTCCAGTCCAGTTGGCAGAAATTTTAAGATGAGAAAGTGGGCGGATAAATGGATGAATCCATGGATAGAAAGGTAGGGTAGAGAGATGGATAGACAGATAAAACTTATTGTTGATAATATGATTGTTGGTGGATAGGTTTCTGTGCTAAAGAATGAGTAAAAAGAATTGGACAAACAGACACATCTGAGTGAGAGCATGGTGACAAATGCAGAAGTTTGAAGACGTGTATGAACTGACCACAAATGAAAACCTGTAGCCAGTGAGCAATTTTGGATTATCTTTAAGGATCTTTCTTCAACAATTAACCTTAATAGTACTAATGTAAGTCACTGGAAGTAGTATATCACTTAGTGGAATCTGGGAACTTCTGAGTTTCCACCTCTGATTCTGAGACAATAAAGAGAAGAATAAGGGTGTGAAACACACAGATGATATTTCTAAGGAGGGAAGCACAGAACCACCAGCTGGCAATTATGGTGTAGAGTATGGAGGTGACAGAAGGCAAACACCAAGAGAGAGGCTGATGGCAGAAATGTTGGCTGAAGTCCAGAGGTAGAGGCAGTACAAGCATGAAAATTTAAACAGGTCGGGGAAATGTCAAAATGCACTTAAGTTTAGGAACTTCTATTCTGGAAGAATCTCAAAGCAGTTGCAGATGGGAGGAAGACTGTGTGTACACTTGGTTTTAACTCTTCAACTTGAGCAGCTGTGTTAACAGTTGAGTTGCTAGGCACTGTCAGGAATAGACTATTTTAATTTTGGAGAAACCCAACTGTTAAAACAGCTGTTTGGTCTGATTAGACTTAAGCTGGCTCTGCTTAGGTAACACAACCTAATGGGATCATAGCACCAGGCAGATTGGCTGTTATTGTGATTTTATTGGACATAACAAAAAGACGAACGGATGCTAGGTTGATTGCGAGGTCGGACACTGACTTTCCGAAGAAACTACACTCTCTTGTTTATTTTGGCAAAGTGCAAAAGCAACTATCATGGGCTTTTACCTTGTTCCAAGTCCATGGAAATTACCTGAAATAATTTTGCCTTATGTTCCTTGGATGCAAGCTTTTTGTTCCTGGCACTTAAAAAAAAAGTCTCCCTAGTTTTTTCTTTTTTGTGTGTGGTACGCAGACCTCTCACTGTCGTGGCCTCTCCCGTTGCGGAGCACAGGCTCGGGACGCGCAGGCTCAGCGGCCATGGCTCACGGGCCCAGCCGCTCCGCGGCATGTGGGACCTTCCCGGACTGGGACACGAACCCATATCCCCTGCATCAGCAGGCGGACTCTCAACCACTGCACCACCAGGGAAGCCCTGTCTCCCTAGTTTTATTCACATCTCCTAATAATACATAATATACCTGCTCAGGTCACCTCAAGCAGTCAGTCATTTGTATATTTATTTTGTATTCTTTGTTTTCTAAGCAAAAAATGCTGTTAATAGCAACCACCAAGTTTGTCAATTTGCAGACAACAGATTTTTAATGTCTAGAGCAACTTGAATGACATCACTGACAGTGATGAAAATCTTGGATTCCAAAGTTACCATCTCAAGTACTTTTTTTCATGGAAAAGACAGCTGATAAGGTTAGTTTCAGTAAATTTTTAAGTTAAAGGTTTAAAGTACTTGTAAGATGATTTGGTTGATTTCTTGCATAAAAACTAATTTTACTTTATGTAATGTTAATATATATTTTAAACATTCAAAGATAGGTTTCATTTCATATATTTTCAAAATGAAAATAGCTTGACTTTTTATATGATCACCAAAATAGTCACATTCATTGTAAACATTTGAAACAATACAGGAAAATATAGTATAAGAGAGCAAGCAGAATTCTTATAATTTCAGTCCCCGTAGGAAACTGCTATTAACATTTTGGCACTCTTCCTTTTATATACCTCTTTATGTACATTACACAAAAAGATATGATTAGAAGGTTTAGTTTTATATAAATTAATTTTAGCTATATTATTGTTCTTTATTCTTCTTTTGCTTTGTTTTTAACTTGTCAAAATAGTGTGACTTTCTTTCCATGTCAGTGTAGATCTGCAGTCATCATTTAGGTCTTCATTTTTGGGGGTTTCATATTTTGAAGTAGTGACTTATTTTTGCTAGTTTCTAAAATTCAATGTTGTAAGTAATTAGAAAGCAGATTTGAAGATGATGCTTGGGATGTTAATAAGAGATAAACTTAGGTATCAAAAGTATACTTTCACTGAAAATATATGTTTCTTTCACTAACTAAAGCAAGTGTACAGGTTTCGAAAGTTTGTATGAATAAGTTAACAAAAAACCCTAAAATAAACAAATGGGACCTAATTAAACTTAAAGACTTTTGCACAGCAAAGGAAACTATAAACAAAACGAAAACACAACCCACAGAATAGGAGAAAATATTTGCAAACAAAGTGACCGACAAGGGATTAATCTCCAAAATACACGAACAGCTCATGCAGTTCAATATCAAACAAACAACTCAATCAAACAATGGGCAGGGGAAGATGGTGGAAGAGTAAAATGCGGAGATCACCTTCCTCCCCACAGATACACCAGAAATACATCTACACGTGGAACAACTCCTACAGAACACCTACTGAACGCTGGCAGAAGACCTCAGACCTCCCAAAAGGCAAGAAACTCCCCACGTACTTGGGTAGGGCAAAAGAAAAAAGAATAAACAGAGACAAAAGAATAGGGACGGGACCTGCACCAGTGGGAGGGAGCCATGAAGGAGGAAAGGTTTCCACACGCTAGAAGCCCCTTAGCGGGTGGAGACTGCGGGTGGCGGAGGGAGAAGTTTCGGAGCCGCAGAGGAGAGCGCAGCAACAGGGTGCGGAGGGCAAAGCAGAGAGATTCCCACACAGAGGATCGGTGCCGACTGGCACTCACCAGCCCGAGAGGCTTGTCTGCTCACCCGCCGGGGCGGGCGGGGCTGGGAGCTGAGGCTCAGGCTTCGGTCGGAGCGCAGGGAGAGGACTGGGGTTGGCGGCGTGAACACAGCCTGAAGGGGGTTAGTGCACCACAGCTAGCCGGGAGGGAGTCCGGGGAAAAGTCTGGACCTGACGAAGAGGCAAGAAACTTTTTCTTCCCTCTTTGTTTCCTGGTGCGCGAGGAGAGGGTATTAAGATCGCTGCTTAAAGGAGCTCCAGAGATGGGCGCGAGCCGTGGCTAACAGCGCGGACCCCAGAGATGGGCATGAGATGCTAAGGCTGCTGCTGCAGCCACCAAGAAACCTGTGTGTGAGCACAGGTCACTACCCACACCTCCCTTCCGGGGAGCATGTGCAGCCCGTCACTGCCAGGGTCCCGGGATCCAGGGACAACTTCCCCAGGAGAACACACGGCGCGCCTCGGGCTGGTGCAACATCCCGCTGGCCTCTTCTGCCGCAGACTCGCCCCACATCCGCACCTCTCCCTTCCCCCGGCCTGAGTGAGCCAGAGCCCCCGAAGCAGCTGCTCCTTTAACCCCATCCTGTCTCAGCGAAGAACAGACGCCCTCCGGCGACCTACACGCAGAGGCGGGGCCAAATCCAAAGCTGAGCCTTGGGATCTATGAGAACAAAGAAGAGAAGGGGAAATCTCTCCCAGCAGCCTCAGGAGCAGCGGATTAAAGCTCCACAATCAACTTGATGTACCCTGCATCTGTGGAATACATGAATAGACAACGAATCATCCCAAATTGAGGAGGTGGACTTTGAGAGCAAGATTTATTATTTTTTCCGTATTTCCTCTTTTTGTGAGTGTGTATATGTATGTTTCTGTGTGAGATTTTGTCTGTATAGCCTTGCTTCCACCATTTGTCCTAGGGTTCTATCTGTCCGTTTTTGTTTTTTCTTTTTAAAAAATTTTTTTTCTTAATTATGTTTTATTTTAATAACTTTATTTTATTTTCTTACTTTATTTTATCCTCTTTCTTTCCTTCCTTCCTTCCTTCCATCCTTTCTTTCTTTCTTTCTTTCTTTTCTTCTTTTTCTACCTTTTATTCTGAGCCGTGTGGATGAAAGGCTCTTGGTGCTGCAGCCAGGAGTCAGTGCTGTGCCTCTGATATGGGAGAGCCAACTTCAGGACACTGGTCCACAAGAGACCTCCCAGTTCCACATAATATCAAACGGTGAAAATCTCCGAGATCTCCATCTCAACACCAGCACCCAGCTTCACTCAACGACCAGCAAGCTACAGTGCTGGACACTCTATGCCAAACGACTAGCAAGACAGGAACATAACCCCACCCATTAGCAGAGAGGCTGCATAAAATCATAATAAGTCCACAGACATCCCAAAACACAACACCACATGTGGACCTGCCCACCAGAAAGACAAGATCCAGCCTCATCCACCAGAACACAGGCACTAGTCACCTCCACCAGGAAGCCTACACAACCCAATGAACCAACTTTAGCCACTGGGGACAGACACCAAAAACAATGGGAACTACAAACCTGCAGCCTGCAAAAAGGAGACCTCAAACACAGTAAGATAAGCAAAATGAGAAGACAGAAAAACACACAGTAGATGAAGGAGCAAGATAAAAACCCACCAGACCTAACAAATGAAGAGGAAATAGGCAGTCTACCTGAAAAAGAATTCAGAATAATGATAGTAAAGATGATCCAAAATCTTGGAAATAGAATAGACAAAATGTAAGAAACATTTCACAAGGACCTAGAAGAACTAAAGATGAAACAAGCAACGATGAACAACACAATAAATGAAATTAAAAATAGATGGGATCAATAGCAGAATAACTGAGGCAGAAGAACGGATAAGTGACCTGGAAGATAAAATAGTGGAAATAACTACTGGAGAGCAGAATAAAGAAAAAAGAATGAAAATAACTGAGGACAGTCTCAGAGGCCTCTGGGACAACATTAAATGCACCAACATTCGAATTATAGGGGTTCCAGAAGAAGAAGAGAAAAAGAAAGGGACTGAGAAAATATTTGAAGAGATTATAGTTGAAAACTTCCCTAATATGGGAAAGGAACTAGTTAATCAACTCCAGGAAGCACAGAGAATCCCATACAGGATAAATCCAAGGAGAAACACGCCAAGACACATATTAATCAAACTGTCAAAAATTAAATACAAAGAAAACACATTAAAAGCAGCAAGGGAAAAACAACAAATAACGCACAAGGGAATCCCCATAAGGTTAACAGCTGATCTTTCAGCAGAAACTCTGCAAGCCAGAAGGGACTGGCAGGACATATTTAAAGTGATGAAGGAGAAGAACCTGCAACCAAGATTACTCTACCCAGCAAGGATCTCATTCAGATTTGATGGAGAAATTAAAACCTTTACAGACAAGCAAAAGCTGAGAGAGTTCAGCACCACCAAACCAGCTTTACAACAACTGCTAAAGGAACTTCTCTAGGCAAGAAACACAAGAGAGGGAAAAGACCTACAATAACAAACCCAAAACAATTAAGAAAATGGGAATAGGAGCATACATATCGATAATTACCTTAAATGTAAATGGACTAAATGCTCCCAGCAAAAGACACAGATTGGCTGAACGGATACAAAAACAAGACCCATATATTTGCTGTCTACTAGAGACCCACTTCAGACCTAGAGACACATACCGACTGAAAGTAAGGGGATGGAAAAAGATATTCCATGCAAATAGAAACCAGAAGAAAGCTGGAGTAGCAATTCTCATATCAGACAAAATAGACTTTAAAATAAAGACTATTACAAGAGACAAAGAAGGACACTACATAATGATCAAGGGATCAATCCAAGAAGAAGATACAACAATTCTAAATATTTATGCACCCAACATAGGAGCACTTCAATACATAAGGCAAATACTAACAGCCATAAAAGGGGAAATTGACAGTAACACATTCATAGTAGGGGACTTTAACACCCCACTTTCACCAATGGACAGGTCATCCAAAATGAAAATAAATAAGGAAACACAAGCTTTAAATGATACATTAAACAAGATGGACTTAATTGATATGTATAGGACATTCCATCCAAAATCAACAGAATACACATTTTTCTCAAGTGCTCATGGAACATTATCTGGGATAGATCATATCGTGGCTCACAAATCAATCCTTGGTAAAGTTAAGAAAATTGAAACTGTATCAAGTATCTTTTCCGACCACAATGCTATGAGACTAGATGTCAATTACAGGAAAGGATCTGTAAAAACTACAAACACATGGAGGCGAAACAATACACTGCTTAATAACGAAGTGATCACTGAAGAGATCAAAGAGGAAATCAAAAAATACCTAGAAACAAATGACAGTGGAGACACGACGACCCAAAACCTATGGGATGCAGCAAAAGCTGTTCTAAGAGGGAAGTTTATAGCAATACAATACTACCTTAAGAACAGGAAACATCTGGAATAAACAACCTAACCTTGCAGCTAAAACAATTAGAGAAAGAAGAGCAAAACACCCCAAAATTAGCAGAAGGAAAGAAATCATAAAGATTATATCAGAAATAAATGAAAAAGAAATGAAGGAAACGATAGCAAAGATCAATAAAACTAAAAGCTGGTTCTTTGAGAAGATAAACAAAATAGATAAACCATTAGCCAGACTCATCAAGAAAAAAAGGGAGAAGACTCAAATCAATAGGATTAGAAATGAAAAAGGAGAAGTAACAACGGACACTGCAGAAATACAAACGATCATGAGAGATTACTACAAGCAACTCTATGCCAATAAAATGGACAACCTGGAAGAAATGGACAAACTCTTAGAAATGCACAAACTGCCAAGACAGAATCAGGAAGAAATAGAAAATTTGAACAAACCAATCACAAGCACTGAAATTGAAACTGTGATTAAAAATCTTCCAACAAACAAAAACCCAGGACCAGATGGCTTCATAGGCGAATTCTATCAAACATTTAGAAAAGAGCTAACATTTAGAGAAGAGCTAACACCTATCCTTCTCAAACTCTTCCAAAATATAGCAGAGGGAGGAACACTCCCAAACTCATTCTACGAGGCCAGCATCACCCTGATACCAAAACCAGACAAGGATGTCACAAAGAAAGAAAACTACAGGCCAATATCACTGATGAACATAGATTCAAAAATCGTCAACAAAATACTAGTAAACAGAATCCAACAGCACATTAAAAGGATCATACACCATGATCAAGTGGGATTTATCCCAGGAATGCAAGGATTCTTCAATATATGTAAATCAATCAACATGATACACCATAGTAACAAATTGAAGGAGAAAAACCATATGATCATCTCAATAGACGCAGAGAAAGCTTTCGACAAAATTCAACACCCATTTATGATAAAAACCCTACAGAAAATAGGCATAGAGGGAACTTTCCTCAACATAATAAAGGCCATATATGACAAACCCACAGCCAACATCGTCCTCAATGGTGAAAAACTGAAAGCATTTTCACTAGGATCTGGAACAAGACAAAGTTGCACACTCTCATTCAACATAGTTTTGGAAGTTTTAGGCACAGCAATCATAGAAGAAAAGGAAATAAAAGGAATCCAAATCAGAAAGGAAGAAGTAAAGCTGTCACTGTTTGCAGATGACATGATACTATACATAGAGAATCCTAAAGATGCTACCAGAAAACTACTAGAGCTAATCAATGAATTTGGTAAAGTAGCAGGATAAAAAATTAAGGAACAGAAATGTCTGGCCTTCCTATACACTAATGATGAAAAATCTGAAAGTGAAATCAAGAAAACACTCCCATTTACCACTGCAACAAAAAGAATAAAATATCTAGGAATAAACCTACCTAAGGAGACAAAAGACCTGTATGCAGAAAATTATAAGACACTGATGAAAGAAATTAGATATGATACAAATAGATGGAGACATATACCATGTTCCTGGATTGGAAGAATCAACATTGTGAAAATGACTCTACTACCCAAAGCAATCTACAGATTCAATGCAATCCCTATCAAACTACCACTGGCATTTTTCACAGAACTAGCACAAAAAATTTCACAATTGGTATGGAAACACAAAAGACCCCGAATAGCCAAAGCAATCTTGAGAACGAAAAATGAGGCTGGAGGAATCAGACTTTCTGACTTCAGACTATACTACAAAGCGACAGAAATCAAAGCAGTATGGTACTGGCCCAAAAACAGAAATATAGATCAATGGAACAGGATAGAAATCCCAGAGATAATCCCACGCACATATGGTCACCTTATCTTTGATAAAGGAGGCAGGAATGTACAGTGGAGAAAGGACAGCCTCTTCAATAAGTGGTGCTGGGAAAACTGGACAGCTACATGTAAAAGTGTGAGATTAGATCAGTCCCTAACACCATACAGAAAAATAAGCTCAGAATGGATTAAAGACCTAAATGTAAGGCCAGAAAATATCAAACTCTTAGAGGAAAACATAGGCAGAACACTCTATGACATGAATCACAGCAAGATCCTTTTTGGCCCACCTCCTAGAGCAATGGAAATAAAAACAAAAATAAACAAATGGGACCTAATGAAAATTCAAAGCTTTTGCACCACAAAGGAAACCATAAACAAGACCAGAAAACAACCCTCAGAATGGGAGAAAATATTTTCAAATGAAGCAACTGACAAAGGATTAATCTCCAAAATTTACAAGCAGCTCATGCAGCTCAATAACAAAAAAACAAACAACCCAATCCAAAAATGGGCAGAAGACCTAAATAGACATTTCTCCAAAGAAGATATACAGACTGCCAACAAACACATGAAAGAATGCTCAACATCATTAATCATTAGAGAAATGCAAATCAAAACTACAATGAGATATCATCTCACACCAGTCCGAATGGCCGTCATCAAAATATGTAGAAGCAATAAATGCTGGAGAGGGTGTGGAGAAAAGGGAACACTCTTGCACTGCTGGTGGGAATGTGAATTGGTACAGCCAGTATGGAGAACAGTATGGAGGTTCCTTAAAAAACTACAAATAGAACTACCATATGACCCAGCAATCCCACTACTGGGCATATACCCTGAGAAAACCATAATTCAAAGAGTCATGTACCAAAATATTCATTACAGCTCTATTTACAATAGCCAGGAGATGGAAACAACCTAAGTGTCCATCAGATGAATGGATAAAGAAGATGTGGCATATATATACAATGGAATATTACTCAGCCATAAAAAGAAACGAAATTGAGCTATTTGTAGTGATGTGGATGGACCTAGAGTCTGTCATACAGAGTTAAGTAAGTCAGAAAGAGAAAGACAAATACCGTATGCTAACACATATATATGGAATTTAAGAAAAAATAATGTCATGAAGAACCTAGTGGTAAGACAGTAGTAAAGACACAGATCTACTAGAGAATGGACTTGAGGATATGGGGAAGGGGAAGGGTAAGCTGTGACAAAGTGAGAGAGTGGCATGGACATATATATACTACCAAACATAAAATAGATAGCTAGTGGGAAGTAGCCACATAGCACAGGGAGATCAGCTCCGTGCTTTGTGATCACCTAGAGGGGTGGGATAGGGAGGGTGGGAGGGAGGGAGATGCAAGAGGGAAGAGATATGGGAACATATGTATATGTATAACTGATTCACTTTGTTATAAAGCAGAAACTAACACACCATTGTAAAGCAATTATACTCCAATAAAGATGTAAAAAAAGAAAAAAAGGGCAGAAGAGCTAAACAGACATTTTTTCAGAGAAGACATACAGGTGGCCAAGAGGCATATGAAAAGATGCTCAACATCACTAATTATTAGAGAAATGCAAATCAAAACTACAGTGAGGTATCACTTCACCCCAGTCTGAATGACCATCATCAGAAAGTCTACAAACAATAAATGCCAGAGACTGTGTGGAGAACAGGGAGCCCTCCTTCACTGTTGGTGGGAATGTAAATTGGTGCAGCCACTATGGAGAACAGTATGGAGGTTCCTTAAGAAACTAAAAATAGAGTTACCATATGATCCAGCAATCCCACTCCTCGGCATATATCTGGAGAAAACCATAATTCAAAAAGATACATGCACCCCAATGTAATAGTAGCACTATTTACAATAGCCTGGACATGGAAGCAACCTAAATGTCCATTGACAGAGGAGTGGATAAAGAAGATGTGGTGCATATATACAATAGAATATTACTCAGCCATTAAAAACAATGAAGTAATGCCATTTGCAGCAACATGGATGGACTTAGAGATTATCATACTAAGTGAAGTAAGTGAGACAGAGAAGAGACAAATATCATATGGCATCACTTATATGTGGAATCTAAAAAGGTGATACAAATGAACTTATTTACAAAACAGAAACAGACTCAGAAAATATGTAGAAAACGAACTTATGGTTACCAAAGGAGAAAGGTTGTGGGGAGGGATAAATAGGAGTTTGGGTTTAACATATACACACTACTATATACACAATAGACAATCAACAACTGTATAGCACAGGGAACTGTACTCAGTATTCTGTAATAACCTAAATGGGAAAAGAATCTTAAAAAGAATGGATATAAGTATATGCATAACTGAGCCACTTTGCTGTACACCTGAAACTAATACAACACTGTAGATCAGCTATACCCCAATATAAGATAAAAAGTAAGTAATAATAATTTAACAAAAAAACTTTGGTTATAAATGAAATATATTTTGTTATTTTAAAGTAAAGTATTAAACAAAAGCTTTTCTGGTTGGACCATCAAGAAGCATTGTGTTGCTATCTTCCTATTTCTTAGGCTACAAAATGCAAGCTTTCCTCATTTTAACATTCACAGATAATTTCTTATTATAGTATAAATTTGTTCATAGGATGGCAACATTTTTCTATTCACATTGTGTTGTATTGCTGCTAAAAAAAAAAAAAAGACAAGTTAGCTTTTGTAGCTCCCCTAATGTCAGTAAATTCAGGTGCTTAACTGCCTTTCATCAGCTCCTGAGAATAACTTGAAAACCTTTCCAGAATACTGATGTCTTGAGTATCCCACATTTAATACCCCATTCCCACCCCCACTTACACACACATTTATACAGGGATGATTACCCACATTTTCAGTGTCTTTTTCATACTTTGGTCCCAAATATTGAGAATAGTCTCTCCAAAATGAACAGAATGTAAAATAGTGAAAGCCAGCTATCAGAGATAGCTCATTTCAAGGGTATGGTGGCAAGGAAAGGGAAACTATATATTTAATAATTAAAAAAAATTGTGGCCTTTGGGGGTTTCAGTGAAATTGCTCTCAGGTTCCAAAAGCTTTCATTTAACAAGATCTCTTTCTGCCTTGGAAAAATTTTGCCTTGGAAAAATTTAGTCAAACATTTCCCTCTTTGACTCAAGGTGCTCACCTAGGGGATACTTCTTAATCCATAAAACCTTTGAATAGAACTTTGGAGTATACTTGCCAGTCTCCATAATCACATCTCTTTAGGGTGCGCTAATGGGTAAATGATAGATATAAAATTTAGGAGACTCTGTGGCCTGACCTGGTAGATCTTATGGTTTATATTCATTTTATTAAGGTACAGAAGAGTCAAATTGTTACAGGGGAATTGAATTTAAGTTGGTAGAAGTGAATTTTCTCTATGCAAGATAACTTGGAAATTGATTCTCTGACCTTACCTGAAATGGGTGTGGCCATCTGGGCTTTCACGTTACCAGAGTTACTTTGACATGTGTAAGTTAGTGATCTTGACATTTGGATTCTCATCTCTCCTCATAGAGGGACAGAAGTTTTAGTCATCAGGATGTATCTTATGATGAATCAGAGAGAGCCACTTGTGATATAGGGTCATGCAGTCCAGTTACTAATAGCTGGGATACCAAGATTGGCCAGGCCTGATTCATCTAAATGAGTTACACCATTGCCAGCTGCCCTCTCGTGAAGGAAGAGTGTCTGGATTTTCAAGAGAAGGCCATCTGAGAGTGGACTTAGGAAGAGTTATAAAGAGTAGCCAGGGACGCTGAAGATGACGGTATTCAGTAAAGGCAAGGGAGAGGAGGGGTGGATGGTGCAAACCACCAGGAAACACCCCTTCTGAAGCCACGGGCTGATACAGCTCCGATAGATCATCTCTCTCTTCTCTGCTGAGACCAAATGTGTTTTCACTGAACGTCTCAACACTGTCACTGCCAACCGATTTGAACTGAGAAATGAAGATAACCTGTTTGTTATACCAGGTCTAGGAAATATACCAGGTCTAGGAAATAATAAAAGAAGAAGTCTTAATCCATTGCTTTGTACTTCATGCATCATAAGCACTTTTCCATCCACATCGGCAAAGGACTTAAACTGTGGGACAGAGTAGGTAGCGTTGATCAGTGGACGTGTTGGCTGCGGTGGCACCTGATGGGACAGGGAAGCTAGGGAGCCCCAGTGTGAGGTTTATTTATGAGAATGTCATCAGAGTGGACCTAATTTATTACATCCCAACCTCATACATTGACTTCAGTTACTCAGGAAAGTGGTTAAAGGATTGGAAATGCATTTCTCAGTCTCCTTTTCAACTAACTTCCTCTGGTAATGGATCGAGATACAAATGTGAACCAGGAAACTTTCTCTTTAAAATGCTTCACAATTTTTTTCTAACTGGTTATACTTACTAAAATATGCTAACACAAATACAATGATGTATAATTAGTTGGAACTTTTAAAATATGTTATCAAATATGGTAAATTAGAAATCAGATTTTGACCTAAAAAACAGTGGTTCTTATGCTGAGGTCCATGAATCTTAAAAACATTATGCTAAGTGAAAGAAGCCAGGAAAAATAAGTTCATATATTGTATGATTTCATGTATATATGAAAGGAGGGCATGAATGGGCTTGGGGAATTCGGTGGTCTGAGAAACAATCAAAATTCTGTGCAAAATTTTCTTTGTATAAATAAACACCTTTGAGGGCTTTCTTGGTGGTGCAGTAGTTGAGAGTCTGCCTGCCGATTCAGGGGACACGGGTTCGTGCCCCAGTCCGGGAAGATCCCACGTGCCATGCAGCGGCTGGGCCCATGAGCCATGGCCGCTGAGCCTGCGCGTCTGGAGCCTGTGCTCCGCAGTTGGAGAGGCCAAAACAGAGAGAGGCCTGCGTACCGCAAAAAATAAAAATAAAAAAAACACCGTTGTAGGGAGAGACTTCATAGTTTTAATCATATTATCACGGAAACCTGTGACGTTCAAATGGTTTGGAAATTGCTACTTGAAAGCCTTTTAAAAAATGAATTTGTATCCTTTGTCCTCCTTTTATAAATATGTAGTAGTTCTTTCTATTACAGTGGTTTATGCCCTCTGCCTGTGATTTTTAAAGATTTTTTGTTTATTAACAATACCATTAAAAAAAAATAAAGCCCTTATGGCTTATGAGTTTGTTGTAGTTTCTTAGATTTTTCTGGAAAGATTCTTTTTTATAGATTTGTTTTTTACACTTATGCCATTAACACATCTTGACTTTAATTTTGAATATGGTATAAGTTTTTAAATTTATTTTCCTCCAAATATCCTTGTATACTTGACATTTTCTACAGTTTCAAAAAATCTGAAGGACTAACTGTCCTCTTTAGATGGACTTCTTTAAATTATGACATCTCTAATGATATTACTTCTAAGTATGAAGTTTCTGGCAGGCATGTTCGTAGGGTCAGTTCTCTTTTTTAGTGATAAGGATAATGCCAGTCCGATGTGCTCAACAACTGGTATCTTGCAATATTACGGTCATTTACAAAAAGCAAAATCTCTTATTATTTTTTGGCATGAATTAATACACTTAATTTTGAGATTGCCTTGTTGGTATCTTATTTAAGCAGAACCATTTTCCCCGTGCTTTCTGATGCATGGGAGAGAGAAAGAAGTTTATATCTCTCTCTTGATAAGCTTATAGGTCTTAGGAGCAAAGTTTGAAAGCCATAGCTTTCAGGAATTGTGTACCAAAATCTCTTCTCTCAAGAGCCCTTTAATTCAAAGAGAGTTGAAGGACTGTTTTGACATTTGTGATTTAAAAAGCTCACTTTTTTCCTGTGATTTTTCAAAGAAAACACTGTAATTTCAAAGAAATACTGTGCATCACTTAATGGACCTTATTTTGAAATTTATAAGCAGTAGTTGGTATGTGCATTTTTCAAGTTCTATTTTTACGAATTAGTCGTTTTAAAATATTTAAATATGATGGAGTTAATACAGCTTATTATAACAGATATGCCAGTACATTTAGTTGTTGCAGAATTTTGTGTTGTTGACAATATAAGAATTTAAAAATTTTTGACTCTTTGTCCAAATTATGTGTTAAATGGTTGTATGTTTTTAATGATTCTAGCACTAAGTTTTGGTCATTTGCCTGATTTGGTATTTTGACAGCTTACGTTAATGAGATTATCATTGTTAAAGCTTTGAAACTGAATTTTAAGAATCTACAGGTATAAACAATATTATATTTCAACATCATTAATAAAGGCTGTTTGCCTTTTTAGGTCTTTCTAGGACTGAAGTGTCCAAATCAACTACTAAAATATGAGAAACATGAGATTTAAGTTAAATATTTTCAAGTTGAGCTCTTTTATACCGTATTACAGTGTGTTGGACTCTTTTGATATAATTGTAATTTTTGGCAGAGGTGTTATATGATCTCTATTTGTCATTTTTGCCTTTGTTACATTAAATGACCTCTCTGTTTCCTAGAAGACTGTATCACCTTTCTATTTTCTCAGGTTCTTAATATTGATGGGTGTTTGATTCATTCTCAGTTTCACTATTTTTGTTAGAAGTGATGGAAAATGACTTTTTTTCTCCTTCTCATTGCCTCTTTAAAAATAGAAAGGCCATAGCTGCTTCTCTAGGGAATTTTGTCAAGGCAGAAGTTTAGAAATAAAGATGGTGTGTCCTCTGCTCACATTTGGTCTCTTAGACTAAGGTCACCTGGCTGACAGCTCTGGTCTCCTAGGAAGGCTTTTCCTCTCCCAGTGCTTTAAAAATCACAGAAATAGGTTTCACTTGATATTTAGTTCATTATTCTGTTTGAAGTATCTTGTTGATTTTATAGGTCGAACGTGATTTAGGTCTATGATGTCTTTGTAGGAAATACCAGAAATAATCCAGATTATGGATTATTAGAATCCTGTTTCTTAAAATGTTTATATCATTAACAGAAATTTGTATTGATATTTGAGCTATGGGTGGATAGTCTCAAGTATCAGCTCTGGCTTAAACAACACATGCCCTAAATAATACATAATGAGTTTGGTACTTATATTAAGATAAACTGAATTTTCTCTCTCTTTCCTTCCTGTTCTCATTTCTTTCTTCCTTAATTAGAAAAAAACAATTAAAAACATTAACTGAAGTTTTGGGGAAAACCTACCCATAGCTCTAACTTTCCAAAAGAGCTATTTTCATTTTTCATGTATTACTTTCTCTCTTTCTCCACAGATATGGATGTTTCATGTGATTAAAGTAATGTTTTATGCAATTAAAATTGTACAGAAAATTTATAAGTCTTAACACTAAAAAAATAAGTCCTGGGCAAATGAAATGTGTACTGAGGAAAAAAAAAATAGGATAGGATGAATATTAGGATTTGAGAGCCATATTAGGTCCAGCTGGATTATCTGATGTCAAAAATAAGGCTGTTCAGGGCTTTCCTGGTGGTACAGTGGTTGAGAGTCCACCTGCCGATGCAGGGGACACGGGTTCGTGCCCCGGTCCGGGAAGATCCCACATGCCATGGAGCGGCTGGGCCCGTGAGCCGTGGCCGCTGAGCCTGTGTGTCCGGAGCCTGTACTCCGCAATGGCAGAGGCCACAACAGTGAGAGGCCCGCGTACTGCAAAAAAAATAAATAAATAAAAATTAAAAAAATAAGGCTGTTCAAAGTATGAAAAAATGACATGTTCTGAGATATCTAAAATTTATCCCAAAGAGGACTCAGGAGATAGGATTTAGATCAGAGTAAGTAAAATTTTCTTCTCTCATTGCAAAACTTGATAAATATCAGATATATCTGCTTTCAAACTCTAATAATAAAATTTATGTAAAGCAAAAAAATAAATAAAATTTATCCCATTATTTGCCCTTGGGCTTCTCTATTTTTTTGGATAAAATTTATTAAAAAATATCTACTATGCTTTTGCTCTGTTTATGATATAGCAAGAAAAGAATGAGATTTAGGTGGAGAGGAACATGCTTGAGTTTCTTCTCCATCACTTACTATGTGATCAGTACAATGTTCTTCACCTTTCTGAGCTTCAACAGAGATAAAAGTTGTTAAATCACAGAATACTTTAAGATTGGATTGAAAATGCTAGTTTTGGATTTACATTCCATACACATACTTACAGTTACAGAGAAACATGACTAATTAACATGTATAACTAATAATTGTATTTTTTCTTTGTGACTGTGGTTATCATTTGTGGAATGAATGTCCTTTTTATGTAAATGTTGGTGGTTTGATACATTGGTTAGGTTATGTATAAACTCCAAGGTCTTATGAGGAAACTTGGCTTATCCAAGATCACTTGCTGGTGAGTGACAAGGCAGTGCTAATGTATTTTATTTTCTATTTGAGTGTCCTTTTTGATAGGTCACACCATAGGCACTTAGCAGCATGTTGATACCTTTAAACAGCATTTAAACATTCCTTTGTCTGCACCACAGATCACATCAACATCATAACATTACCTTGTTTCTGATTATAAAAAATAACACTTGGAAAATAAGAAAGAATAAAGAAGAAAATGTAAGAAACAGGTTATTATATTCCTCTCGTGGAAATAACCGTTTATATTTGTGTTGCCTCCTAATTTTTTTTCTCACTGTAGAACTATTTTCGCTTACTGTGACATAGGTGTATTTTCCCATGTCCATCTTACCACCTTTCTTATTCAAGTTTTAGAATATATATGTAATAAAGTAACAGCTTAGAAAGGATAAAATAATTTCCTACAGAAAAATGAAGATACTCTTAACTCTATCTTTTACGAGCTAAAGAGTTAAAAGGCAGAAGAAACAGGCGTTGGCAGATTCCTTTACTAAGGTCCTACTTGTGGCTTGTTTGGAGAGGATAATGCTACTTACGATGTCTTCAGAGATCAGTGTGGTACGATGGGGAGAGAGCAAGGCTTTGAATTCGGGCTCGCTTGAGTGAATCCTGGCCCCATCACCCACCAGCTGCATGATGCTGGACCATCACTTAAACTCTCTGACCTCTGGTTTCCTCACCTTTAAAATGGGATGAACATGCCTGCCTTTCAGGGCTGCTGTAGGATTAGACCCAACAACCGTCAATAGAGTTCCTGGCCCGCCATCTGGATGAGATGATAGTCAGAAGCAACCTAAGGCCTAAGACTTGTCAAATTTAAGCATTCAATATGGAGAGCATGTTATAACCATAAGCCAAGATATAACTCTGTTCTGAAACGATTTATTTGCATAATTCACCATTTCCTCTTTCTCTTGCAAGTATGATTACTGCCAAAAGAGGAGAAGAAAATGATGAAAAGTGAAAGTGGCTTCAGTTGATGTCTGATTGGCAGGACCCTTCACTGTGAGCTGCAGCAGCCCCGGTCCAGGTTGCGGTGTTCCCTTCGTCCTGGGGGACACCCTTGCTGACGGTCTGCGGCATGATGACCCAGGGTTAGGTTTGGGGGTTTCACAGATGAGTCCCCAAGGGACATTCACGCTCCAGGCCTCCTCTTGTTGAGGCAAGAGATCCAATTCAGAAAAAGCAAATACCTTTTCAAGACACTGAAAAAAATTTCAGAATGAAAATAGCTTTAGTCAGCCCTATTGTGGGTGATAGGGCAGGCGGTATCAATTCTGAAAACTTAAGTTGTTGATTGAACATACAATAAAAGTGAAAAATCACTATTGCTTTTAGCCACTAAGAAAGTCAATACTTGGGTGTATCTGAGGAACAGCAACACCAACCTTATCTTTATTTCCACGCTAGCTGTAGAGTTAGAGGAATCCACAGGCCGTGGTTGCTCGTGTCTCATCTAGGATGAGTCAGAGATGTAGACACAGCCCAGATAAGAATGCAAGGAGGGTGGTGGTTAAGGATTGTAATAGCTACAAGTACGGTATTAAGCAGGTAGTTAATTCTCATAAGGGAAACAGGAGGATGTCTCTAAGAACTGTTACCTAAGTGGTCCTTGCAGGATGAACAGAAGTTCACCAGTAAGGATAACAGCCTTCTAGGCCCAGAAGACTGTATGAGCAAGACACAGCATGTGTAGTATATTGCAGTTCAGGGAATGGAAAGTAACCATGTGGTTGTGGGTCCTAAGGAAGGGGGAGGGGAGGATGAGCTTGAAGCCACCGCGCTAGTGCGACACTTGACTTTTACCAAAGACAGCAAGATTTTTACTTCCATGCCAGTGAAATGTTGGGAATGTTATATACTTGGTAAAAGCATAAAGAATAACTTAGCCAATCAATAGAAAAGAGTAATTTTTAAAACACAGAAAAAGCACTCAACTGTGCACCTGCTGAAATAGACCATTTTTTAGGAAAGTGAACAGTGTCCTATCTCAGTCCAGCTAGTAGGCAAGTGCTGCAGAGTTAACTCCCCACCACACGTCAGAGATGTATCAGCCTAAGTAACCTGGTGGACCACACAGCTAAAGCATCTGCTATGGCTCGTCATAGAAAGTGTTAAATCCCTTATGCCCTCAACCACTGGTGCTCTCTCAACTTGCAGAAGTCACCACTGGTTCGGTTAAAGGTACCTTTACAGAGAGAGGTTTAAGGAAAGGCAAACGTGTATTTTTAAGAGAAAATATGTATTTAAAATACACATATATTACTCTTTCAAAATTAGGACAGTGATAAGAGACACTTTGGTAG
Source organism: Delphinapterus leucas (assembly GCF_059928025.1). Classification (NCBI taxonomy): domain Eukaryota; kingdom Metazoa; phylum Chordata; class Mammalia; order Artiodactyla; family Monodontidae; genus Delphinapterus; species Delphinapterus leucas. Next base: position 24,041,258 of record NC_143140.1, on the reverse strand, counting down.
GGGCACAGGCAGGAAGTACTCAAGTAAATAGAAGAGTTGATAGCATAAGACCCGTGCTCTTCTCAGTACATTGTATTCTCATAATGCTTTCCTGATTTTCCCTTTACTTTAAGCACTAGATGGGAAGTCAGGAAACCAGGATTCAGAGCCAGCACAGCGTTTTCTGAACATCTGCCTCATCTCAGACAGGTCTCTTTACTTTTCTAGCCCTCCGTTCCCTCTCCCCTCCCTGGTGAGAGGATTTTCGAGTAGGTCCCACAGGAAGTAGCAGAGCTGCTTCACGGGCCTCTCTGGAAGATGACGGGGGTCTTCCACCAACCCTTCCCTTCCAAGAGAGCAGCTTCACTCTCGTTTGTATTATGAACAGGGGCTTTTATAAGAATTATTGATAAAAGGATTCTATCACTTTTTAAAAGTCTGGGAAAAAAAAAACAGAACCCGGTATTTCATGGGGCATATCCAGGTCAGAAAGAATTTCCACATCTGGAGAATGGGATAACAGTAGTTCCATTTCATAGCTATCTGGGGGTTGAACAAGATTACTACATGTGGAACAGGGCGTAGAACAAAGGAAGCGTTTGATGTGTTAGCTCTTAACACCCCACCCCAATAGGTCCCTCACAAATGAGACTGCATTTCATGCAACTCTTAAACTTTGAGTATGAGCTGTTGACCTGAAAAAAATTGCCTAATCCGTCTGTTTTCTATCAAAAACACTCTAAAAATGTCTTGTACATGTTCTCTGTGAATTTTTAGTATAACCATTTTATTTCTATTTCTTGTACATCGCTCTTTCTCTCCCACAACCAAAAGTTTTCTCCTTACATCAGATTTTTGAAATACGTCTGACCGGATGCAATGATGAAGTTGCACATATTGGTGTGTTTCAGGCTCGCCAGCTCGTGGGAAAGTGACGTCAGTGTCCACAGCCTCACCCTGCCCTCTGCAACCTGCTTGGAGCTGCTGTTGATATTGTCAAGGAGCAATGCCACATTGCCTCCCTCCCTCCGCTGCATGAATTCTTTCCAGGTAAGGCATGGCTCCTTTACCACGGCGTGATTTCTCAGTTTGACTTGTTGTCGTTTTTTAAGGATCCTGTCTTTAACAGGCGCTAGCCCATGGAAACCCACATTTTCACAGGATGGTAATAACGAGCACAATGCGTGTGTTGCCTTGTTCTGTCTCTTTCTAAATGGAGCCTCAGAACTGATTAGATAATTGTCTAGTAGTGGCCGAACCCATGTCTCTCTAACCCGGGGTTTGTCCTCGTCATCTCCGTCTTTCCTGCCTCTGAGAGAAGAGGCGGGAACGTTCGGCAAAGACACTTGTGAATGCCACTTCCCTTTTCCCAGCTTTGCCCTAGAACAAGGATTTTCGGCCAGCATTAGTGTCTTTGCTGCTTTTAGCTTGCAGTCAGATTGCCGAATGGAGGTTTAACAGTGGCTGCATCCTCCCCCAACTCTCGGCACCTTTTCCCTCTCTCCCCACTCCCTCCCTTCTCTGGGTATTTATCTGTGCTCCTGGTCAGAGCAGTATAGAACAGAATAACACATGTGGACTGACCAGCAGGAAGACACCTTCCCTGGTAGCTAGTTGTCACCCAGGTGGCATATGAGAATTCACATGTTGGCTGGTCACTTCACTTGTGACCATATAGCTACTGAATGTTATTGAACTTATCTGTGACTCTCAGCATTGGAAAAATATTCCCAAGCCCTCTGAGCCTGTTGAGCAGGCCACGTGCATTGCTGAGAGATGACTGAACGTGGGTGGCTTGTTTCTACTTCTGAAGGGTTGCTGATGTGTCCTAAGATAACTTCAGAATTGGTGGATATTGCTTGGTGCATCTCTGTGGTAAAACAAGATGTGGATTTTCCTATGAAATATAGCTCAGGAATTTGGTAAAAAGAATAATAATAATAACTGCTCCATAATAATTTGCATCCGTATTCTCCTGGTAACTCTGTTACATTGATTGTCTCTGTGATTTTCTTCCTGATACACACATTTCGGACTTTGGCTGTGTCATACCTGTTTGAATTTATCATTACTCGATGATCAGCTTGAATGTCCTAGATTCAAGGACCAGAGAGAACACCTTCCCACTTTGTAGGAGAGGAAACTGAGACCCAGAGAGATGGAGTCAGTTGGCCAGGGAGTAGCCAGCATGTTAGAGACAGAGCTGGACTCGCCAGGCTTACGCTGGGTAGCAGCTTCTGCTACCCAAATTCAGTGCTCGCTGAAGCCCCAGGAGGTGGACGGGGTGTGAGTGGTCATATCTGCCTTGGAATGTCCACAACACCCCCTTATTATGTGATTATTGTAATTATTTGTCTACTGCCCTGAACTGGAACTGATTTAAAATTCTGTGTATCAATCCATATTTCTTCTAAGTTTTGCTCTTTGGATTGAACATTGAATAACACAAAAGTTCACCCACAAACTTTTATGGGAGATGCGAGAAACTTAACAGTGGGGGAGCGAGGCTGGAAGACAATAATTTTTTATTTCACTCCCTTCTGCACTGTTGGAAGTTTTTATATAATGGATGAGTGAAGAGCAAAAGAGATGACTCGAACTTGGAGGATTTTACAGCCTATTGGGGGAGATAGAACTGTCATCCATGGGTGATATAAATCTAGAATCATTTTATTACAAGGTAGCCTCCACGCAAGTCTTAAAGAGATTAAAGGTAAAAGAGTAATCTAGGTCGGGCGTGGGGGATTTGAGAGGAGGACCAATCTGTATTTCTTCTCCAGGAGACGGAGGAAAACCAGCTCCTTCAAGGCGCTCACCTGGAGCACACGTACACACACAGGCACGAAAGCCTGGCCCGCCCTGCGTGCCATCCGTGTTCGCTCCCGGCACCTGTCATCACAGGGGCTCTCACCATCAGGATAATTGCTGACTGTCCCTCTCTATTAGTGACTGTGCTTCTGCTTTCAGTGCATTTGCTGAACATGATTGCCAGGGGCACACACACTTTTCCCAGTTTCAAAGGTACAGAGAAACTGGGCGTGGGTTCACAAACAATGTCTGCTAAAGAGATCTTGTCCCTGCCGTTACCCCTGGAAAGATGCATTCTTATCAAGAACACACCAGGAATTGATTTCCCCACGCAGGTGTTCACTCCAAGATAAAGGATCAGTGAACAGGGGAGGATGTCTGTCAGGATTAGAAAGAGATGCTCTGCTTTTTCACCTTCGGAACACCTACCACATCAGTTATTACAATGGCAAGGAACTGGGCTGCTAATGTTGCCCGTGTTGGGGATTTATTTCTTCAAGTGGAAACTCACTTTAGTGCGTGTTTTTTTTGTTCTGTTTTTTTTTTTACAAAAAGCTGTGCTGGGGCTTCCCTGGTGGCGCAGTGGCTGAGAGTCCGCCTGCCGATGCAGGGGACACGGGTTCGTGCCCCGGTCCGGGAGGATCCCATGTGCTGCGGAGCGGCTGGGCCCATGAGCCGTGGCCGCTGAGCCTGCGCGTCCGGAGCCTGTGCTCCGCAACGGGAGAGGCCGCAACAGTGAGAGGCCCGTGTACCGAAAAAAAGAAAAAAAAAAAAAAAAACAAACAAACCATAGAGATAAAAGAGCTGTGTTGGCAAGAGCTGTAATATAGTAGAATGACACTTGTTAAAGATACCATCTTTACATTTCCAGTTCTCTAACTTTGCAGGGCGAGTCAGTTACTGTGAGCTGCTTTTTCTGTAAAAATGTTATTTTAGGTTTCTGAGGCTTCAGACAGCACTACTGCCTGAGCTCTTATCACTGCCAAATCCCAGAAGGAAGGGTTTAATCTTATTAGTTAGAGCCATTAATGTATATGAAATTCTAACTTCTTAAATTATAGTGCAACATTTCTCCCAGGCTCACAGGGATATCGTTGGGTGGTTTTGTTATACTTTTCACTTCCGCTCTGGTCCAGTCCCTTAATATCCCTGGTGTGATTCTGAGCAAACAATGTAGGATTTGGTTGAGAATCACATACCATAGTTGTTGCAGCCCCAAGAAGGATGGACTTACCACGTCACTCCCCGCTTACGGTCCTTCTGTGACTTTCTATTGCAGTGAGAACAAAATCCAGACTCCTTATCCGGACCCACAAAGCCCAGCAGTATCTGTCCCTACCTCCCTCTCTGGCCTAATCCCCTGCTCGCTCTGTCTCACCCACTCTGTTCCAGACACACTGGCCTTACTTCCTGCTCCCTCTCGTGGGCTGGTCCTGGCCGCAGGGTCTGTGCACTGCCTGTTCTCTGCTTCCAGGAGAATACTCTGGACCAGAGCTTTGCGTGGCTGGGTCCTCTTGTCTTTCAGGTCTCAGCTCAGGTGTCCGTTCCCCTAAGAAGCCTAACCTCACCCCCACCCCCTGTCCCTTACTAAATTCCCCGCTCCCTGTCACCATTATTCTATAATCTCGTTTTATTTTCTTCATGGCTCTTTTCACTATTTACAGTGCTTTTTCTTTTTTTTTTTTTGTTTGTCTTTTTTCCTGTACAAAAATGTGTGTTGAATGAGAACAGGGAGAATGTCTATTTTTGCTCAGTGTTGCATCAACAGAACTTAGGACAGTGCTCGGCTGTAGAAAGCATTTAATAAATATTGGCTGGCTGGAGATGGGTGGACGGACGCACCAGTAAAATGCAAACTGGCATGGCCATTTGACATTCTAGAGAATTCCAAAGGACTGAGCTAGGGAGAAGCAGAGGCATGGACAGTACACCCTCAGGGGCAGAAGCAGCACCTTTTTCCTGCCGGGACAGAGTGGACTCCAAGGGTAAGGTCCAGGTTTGAGATATGTCAATAAGACTGAGCATAGATGGGGGTCTGAAATGACAGCCTGGAGCTCTGTACAAATGAGAAAGCCTCGAAGAAGGGGTCGGCCTTGGAAGGAGCTGGCGAGATCCAGGATAAGCAGAATGACCAGTAGACAGGTCCAGGCTCCCTCTGAGCCCTGGAGACCACAGGAGGGGAAACCGGAGTGATGCTTTGGTGCCAGAAACTGAGGCAGAGGGGACTGGGGGTGTCGACGGCTCCTTTGGAGGGGGCAGGCGGCGCTGCTGCCACTGTAAGTGCTGCCAGTTTGATTCCCCTCTGAGAGCTTCAGAGCTCTGGGGGGAGGTGGCAGAAGGCAGTTTCCATAGCCATCTTGGTGAGCAGCATCCAGCTTTTTAACCCGAAGTCCTGCAATGGCAGCTTTAAATCTGAACAAGGTCTCTGGAAGGTAGAACCTTAGAGCACCCAGGTTGGATCCAGGACTGGGTCAGGGCCGCTGGGTTTAATGGTTCTATGCCTCTTTCTTAGACTCTTGTAGCTGGAAGGATCAACTAGTCTAATGACCTTACTTTTATAAATAAGGAGCAGAGGCAGGAAGGGTAAGTTGTTATCGGAGACTGAAACTCTGATTCCTACGTTAGGCTTTTTGGGCTACACCTGATTTTCCCTGTTCCGTGGGACACAGGTTGCTTAGCATATAAATAGGTGTCACTCATAAAAAACCACGAGATATTTAATCATCAGATAATAATAATGCAAATTAAAATAGCTAATATTTATTCAGTGCTTTCTGTATTCCAGGCCCTGTTCTCAACGATTTGTACTTATTCGTTCATTTCACTTTTATGAGAAACACCATGAGGAAGGTATATTATCAATATTATTCCCATTCCACAGGTACAGAAACTGAGCCAGGGAGATTAGCTTGCCCACACTCACACAGCTAGTGAGTGGAGGAACAGAAGGTTCAAAGCCTGGCTCTAGACCGCACCTCCACCCCCATTCTTAACCACCAGATAATGTTGCCTATTAAAAGAAGTTTGGTTAAACAAAGTTAGATCTTTTTTTTTTTAGCTGCAAGACTTTTCAGGGCCTTTCAAGCGTATACAGGGGCAGTGTGACCCTCCTAGTTGAAGAATGTAGTAAATGCTTTTAAAATTTGATATCAGGAAGACTTTTTCTCGGGGCGTTTTATGGGATTAGTGCTCTCAGCACAGATGGGGAGACAGTGTCCTGTCCGATCTTGAAAGATTTGGATGACCGTGACCGAGGCAGAGCGCTCACCTTCTCAGTCTTTGTGTCAGCCTTGTTTATCTCCCAGAGAAGTAGTGCTGCAGTCTTAGTGGATTGTCACAAGGATAGCATCTCTCCCTTTAGTGACTAGGGGGTTCTTCTCCTGGTCTGGGCCACCTTGGTCCGAAGGTACAACAGGAACAAGCTGTGCCTGCGGCCCCTTGTGGTACATACTGACCCTGCCTGGAGGCCCAGCAGGCCCTTGGCTGAGCGTTGCTTTCCCGGTCTGCACCTACTGCCCCTTCCGTTTCGCTCGGGCCTCATCCAGTCTAAACACAGCGTCGCTAGGTAGTCATGTGGCAAGGGCTCCCATTAATAGATGGGGCTGTCTGGCTCAACTCCGTCTCTCTCCTAACCGATGGCTGGACTCCCACCGAGAACTCCCAAGGGGAGTCTGCCTTGGGAGCTTACACTCAACTGAGAGATTAGGAATGTTCTAAGGCCTTGAGCTCCGAGTTCAGGAAGCCCCTTTTGTTCATTCGCATACCTTACCTCTAACTCCAAGCTCTGCCCACTGCGCCCGGCCATCCAAACTGTGTGGATGGGATTTTTCAGGCCAGAGAGCCCCAGAACTGAGGCTTCTTTTTCTTACCCAGGTAAGTTGCTACATCCTACAGTAATTTAAATGTTTTCACAGACATTATCCTTTTTAAAATCCTCACAACAACCCTCATGTTAAAAGGGGCATGGAATTCTGTGGTGGTCCAATTGTTAAGACTCCATGCTTCCAATGCAGGGGCACAGGTTCAATCCCTGGTTGGGGAACTAAGATCCCGCATGCTGCGCGGCGTGGCCAAAAAAAAAAGATCGTTTTAAAAAAACAATAATAATAATAATAAAGGGGTAGAACGTAAGTAATGTAGGCAAGATCACGTCACTACCAAAACACAAGGCTGTGTTTCAAACCTGGGTCTTCTGGTTCTGAGTCTATTACGTATTCCATCTCATGGCAGTTACATCAAAGAAAGTACAAATGGTCCTGTCATTGCCCTGGGCCTTGCGCATCTTAGTTTTACCACATGGCAGCAACAGTATCTCTTCTATTAATACCATCCTTTAGAGAACCACAGCCTTCAGCTAAGGGGCAATATGAGCGGTATGGATCCTGGCAAATACGTTGAACTTCATCAGGCTATCGTTTTATGTGTATGCTGTGTGGCTGTATAGCGCAGTGAACATATGTAGCAGAGAAGAAACAAAAGAGCTTCATAGAGCTTATCTCTTTCCACCTGACAGGCTTAGTCAGGGAAGCTTCTTCAGCTCTTGATGGATTTGAAGTCATAGACTGTTCCCCGGGGGAAGGGGAAGCTGATGAAGCGCCTTGACTAAGGGTCGCGTATACTTTTCCAGAGCAGGAAATTCTCAGTGATGTTACTTGTGTGTAGTTTGATTTTTTTTAATAGATCTTTATTGGAGTATAATTGCTTCACAATACTGTTGCACAACAGAGCGAGTCAGCCATATGCACACACATGTCCCCATATCTCCTCCCTCTTGAGCCTCCCTCCCACTCTCCCTATCCCACCCCTCTAGGTCATCGCAAAGCTGATCACCCTGTGCTATGCGGCTGCTTCCCACCAGCCAACTATTTTACATTCGGTAGTGTATACATGTCGATGCTACTCTCACTCCGCCCCAGCTTCACCCTCCCACCCCACATCCTCAAGTGCATTTTCTATGTCTGTCTCTTTATTCCTGCCCTGCAACTAGGTTCATCAGTACCATTTTTTTTTTTTTTAGATTCCATATATATGTGTTAGCATACAGTATTTGTTTTTCTTTCTGACTTACTTCACTCTGTACAACAGACTCTAGGTCCTGTTGTAAATAGTGCTGCAGTGAACATTGTGGTGCATGACTCTTTTTGAATTATGGTTTTCTCAGGGTATCTGCCCAGTAGTGGGATTGCTGGACCATATGGTAGTTCTATTTTTAGTTTTTTAAGGAACCTCCAAACTGTCCTCCATAGTGGCTGTATCAATTTACATTCCCACCAACAGTGCAGGAGGGTTCCCTTTTCTCCACACCCTCTCCAGCATTTATTGTTTGTAGATTTTTTGATGATGGCCATTCTGACTGGTGTGAGGTGATATCCAATTGTAGTTTTGATTTGCATTTCTCTAATAATTAGTGATGTTGAGCATCTTTTCATGTGCCTCTTGGCCATCTGTATGCCTTCCCTGGTGAAATGTCTAGTTAGGTCTTCCACCCATTTTTTAACTGGATTGTTTGTCTTTTTGATATTGAGCTCCATGAGCTGTTTGTGTATTTTGGAGATGAATCCTTTGTTGTTTCACTTGCAAATATTTTCTCCCATTCTGAGGGCTGTCTTTTTTATGGTTTCCTTTGCTGTGCAAAAGCTTTTAAGTTTAATTAAGTCCCATTTGTTTATTTTTGTTTTTATTTCTGTTACTCTAGGAGGTGGATCAAAAAAGGTCTTGCTGTGGTTTATGTCAGAGTGTTCTTCCTGTGTTTTCCTCTAAGAGTTTTAAGGTGTCTGATCTTACATTTAAGTCTTTAATCCATTTGGAGTTTATTTTTGTGTATGGTGTTAAGGAGTGTTCTAATTTCATTCTTTTACATGTAGCTGTCCAGTTTTCCCAGCACCACTTATTGAAGAGGCTGTCTTTTCTCCATTGTATGTTCTTGCCTCCTTTGTTGTAAATTAGGTGACCATATGTGCATGAGTTTATCTCTGGGCTTTCTATCCTGTACCGTTGGTCTATATTTATGTTTTTGTGCAAAATACTAGCAAACAGAATCCAACAGCACATTAAAAGGATCATACACCATGATCAAGTGGGATTTATCCCAGGGATGCAAGGATTCTTCAATATACACAAATCGATCAGTGTGATACACCATATTAACAAATTGAAGGAGAAAAACCATATGATCATCTCAATAGATGCAGAAAAAGCTTTTGACAAAATTCAACACCCATTTATGATAAAAACTCTCCAGAAAATGGGCATAGGGGGAACCTACCTCAACATAATAAGGCCATATACGACAAACCCACAGCAAACATCATTCTCAATGGTGAAAAACTGAAAGCATTTCCACTAAGATCAGGAACAAAACAAGGATGTCCACTCTCGCCACTCTTGTTCAACATAGTTTTAGAAGTCCTAGCCACAGCAATCAGAGAAGAAAAAGCAATAAAAGGAATACAAATTGGAAAAGAAGAAGTAAAACTGTCATTGCCGATGACATGATACTATACATAGAAAATCCTAAAGGTACCACCAGAAAACTACTAGAACTAATCAGTGAATTTGGTAAGGTTGCAGGATACAAAATTAATGCACAGAAATCTCTGGCATTCCTATACACTGACAACGAAAATTCAGAAAGAGAAATTAAGGAAATACTCCCATTTACCATTGCAACAAAAAGAATAAAATACCTAGGAGTAAACCTACCTAAGAAGGCAAAAGACTTGTACTCAGAAAACTATAAAACACTGATGAAAGAAATCAAAGATGATATAAACAGGTGGAGAAATATACCATATTTTTGGATTGGAAGAATCAATACTGTGAAAGTGACAGTACTACCCAAAGCAATCTACAGATTCAGCGCAACTCCTGTCAAACTACCAATGGCATTCTTCACAGAATTAGAACAAAAATTTTCACAATTCGTGTGCAGTTTGATTTTAACTTTAAGAAACGCACTGATATCCAGTGCCAACATTTCCATGACGTGAAAACCATATACGGTGACCCTCGAACAACATGGGTTCGAACTGCACGATTCCACTTATACATGGTATTTTTCAATGGTGAATATCACTGTACTGCGTGGTCTGTGGTTGGTCGAATGTGCCATTGGAAAGGAACCGTGGATGCAGAGGGCCAGCTATGAGTTACACACAGATTAACCTCCACGTTGTTCAAGGGTCAGCTGTATTCAACTTCTCAATTGTTCAGAAATTAATAATTTTACAGATAATTCTCCCATCCAGCTACTTTTTCACTACCTGTTTTAATATCTGTATCCGAAGAGGAGAAGAAAACAACACATAAAAATTTGGTTCAGTCATTTGGCCATTAGTTGGCATCTTAGGTGATGAAAGGCTTTGATTGTATGGAAGTTTGAAGTTGTGGTTCCAACTTAAGAATTTTTTTATAGGTATATGCAGTCTATATAGTGCTCCAAGAAATGGGTAGGCAGGGGCCCAGGAACTTTGCAGACGAGGAGTAACAAAGGGGCTTCAGAAAGGGAAAGTGAGGATTCTGTCTGTACACCAGTTTTTTCCTGTCTGCTTTCAGATGTTACACTACATAAACGGTTGTCTATCATATGCCATGCTCATGTCTAGGTAAATTATAGCTTTTAATATCTTTTAAGGTGACGTTTTATTAAATGATTATAAAAAGATAATCACCTTGATGATAAAAGATTGGGAAATACAGAAAAATGTAAAGGGAGTGAAAATCACTGGGAGTCACCAGGATTGACATTTTAGAGTAATTCTTGTTAGTGCCTCTCGTTCTATATATGCACATATACGCACACACACAGAAATATATTTTGGTATAAAGTTGGCCCCGTTGGAGATGCTGGGACTCAATTACTGGCTGTATTCTGCCTTTTCCTCTGTTTCGTCACTGGCATGAAGACAGTCAGCCTTCCTGGAGACTGTCAGAGGAGGGCTTTATAAACCGGGGTCCTGTTATCAGGTGGGAATAGAGGGGAGGGAGGCTGCGAGCCACTCCAGATGTCCAAGGGTTGCTGCAGATGGAATTAGGAGGCGGGCAGACCCGCATCAAGATGGGCAGGCGCTGGCTAGATAGAAATTGTCCTGATCTGCACGCACCGTCCAGAGATTCGAGAGCATGCAGCGCTGGTGCCCTCAGGTCCCAAGGCACGTAGGCCTTCTTTCTTTCCTTCTATAACGCCTTCGTCCTCAGTGGGCAGAGATAATCCGGGGTTGAGTGCCGCTCGTTATATTTAGGGACTCCAGTCTCGAAGGTGGTGATTACTGCTCTGGCTATTTTCAGTCTCTCTCCTTAAAACAGATTTCTGAGAACTGCCTCAACAATTTGGGTGTGAAAAGGATGTTGCCCTAACCTTCCTTTCTGCCCCGTGGGGCGTTCTGTGGTTTGGGGAAATAAGCAGGTATCCTTAGATTCATACAGGTCTCTAGTCTGAATTCTCTATCCTCTGTCTCTTCTCGTATTGGACTCTGCTGTTTGGCCACATTCTAGAGAATACACGGAGGGGCCTGGGAGGAGCCTGGAGGTTTCCCAGAGGGTCAGCGAGCCCAGAAGTCTTCTCGCTGTACACTGCTTCTTTCAGGAGGCTGCTCCCCTGTCCCAGATTCCCCGCCACATGCGCTGCTCCTCAGAAATTTCTATCCTTTCCAAGGAGTTGGGCTTGTAGGCAAAGCGGGACAGTTCCCAGGCCTTCCATGGCCTTTACTCTGAGGGGCTACCACTTGGTGGGGAGCCTGGTAGGGCTGGGGCGCCCTGGCTTCGGCCTTATTGAGAGAAGTAGGAACGAGGCATAGCCCAGAAAGTCAATCATTCTGTCTCTTGTTTTGTTTGCTTGTTTTTAATAAGGTAACCTTTTCCCCCTGACTGTGAAGGGAAAATACATGCTCATGACAGAAAAATCTGATATGTTTTTCATTAGCAAAGCAATACTCATTTGCACTTTAAGCCTAAAAGTATAGAATCTTCAAATCAAACAGGTTCAGTCCTTCACAGCCTGGTGGCAAGAGCAGGCCTGGGGCAGGGCCTGGGGAGCCTCTGTGATTGGAGGGCACTCACTGTCTCTGTGCCTCAGACTCAGTAACTCTGAAGTGGGCGAGGGGAGGCCTGGAGGACAGATGGGTTTGGCTGATTCTGCAATGCTGGGAGTATGGATGGTTCTGGCTCTTGTATGTCAGCGTCCATAGGAAACTTGTTCAAAATTCAGATTTCTGAGTGAGAGCCCCAGAGATTCTGCTTCAGTAACTCCGGAGGAGAGCCCACGGATCTGTGTTATAGCAAACACCCCTAAAAAAATAAATTAATTTTTGGAAAACAAAAAATACCCCAAAAAAACAAAACACCCAAAGCGTTTCTGAAAAAGGTTTTTGAGAACCAAGGTAAGAAACACTTCAGTGAAAATGGAATATATTCCCACTGAAGTGAGAAATGTAAAGGAAGAAAATCTTTCAGTTATGATGAATACTTAGTCATTAGCTCAAGTAGCTTATTTTCCTCTTTGCTTCACTTTTTCTTATTAATCTGCACATTACACAGTCCCTAACAGATGAAGTCAACTGAATTGTTGTCATGCAGTTTGTTTGTTTGTTTGTTTGTTTGCGGTACGCGGGCCTCTCACTGCTGTGGCCTCTCCCGTTGCGGAGCACAGGCTCCGGACGCTCAGGCTCAGCGGCCACGGCTCACGGGCCCAGCCGCTCCATGGCATGTGGGATCCTCCCGGACCGGGGCGCGTACCCGCGCCCCCTGCATCAGCAGGCAGACTCTCAACCACTGCGCACAAGGGAAGCCCGCGGTTTGTATTTTTTCTTTTGCTGTCTTTTTTTTTTTTCTTCTACCATGATTTCTCCCTTTCACACTCAGATGCTTGGTAGAATCCGGAGGTCATTTATCTCTGTAACTCATCTTTGTGCCATTCAGCATGAACTTAGCATCCTCTCTCCCCCAGGGCCGTGCAGCCCTTGTAACCTCTCCTTCTCACAGCAAGGCTGGTGTCCTAGGACAGTCACTCACCCTGATGTAGGACACTCAAGCTCTAGTCTCAGATCTGCCACCACCTGGATTTTGTGACCCCCAGCTAGCCAGGTAACCTCTGTGGGTCCCAGTTTCTTTGTCTGTGCAATGAGGGCATTGGGTTAAAATCTAAAGTTCCTTTGAAAGTAGATGCACACAGAGTCATTTTGTCTGTTCCCTGTTTGTTCCTAATCTATTCACTCAGACTGAATAATATAACGCTATTCCTTAAGGGGACTAAGTCCTTATTTCTTTTGAACATCTTGAAAGTGTTTAACTGAAGGAAAGCATAGATAAAGCCACATAATGTAGGGTTTTTGTTTTTGTTTTTGTTTTTGTTTTGCTCTCCAAGAGAATTGTGTCTCTGTCACAGCATCTTCCTACCAGCCACAAAGAAAGGTCAGGAATGATGGGCTTAGGGTGCTGTCCGGCCCTCGGCTCTTCCTGCCTGCGAGACCCGGCTCACTCTTTCCTACGGAGGCAGGTGAGGGGAAAACACTGTCAGGTAGGCTGTGTGCCAGAGAAGAGCAAGAGGAGAAACCTTTAATGTTCTCTGCACAGCCTTTGATTTCTCTGCCTCTCTCTTCTTCTCTCCCCTCCCTCAGGCTTCTTTTGCGGTACGCGGGCCTCTCACTGTTGTGGCCTCTCCTGCTGCGGAGCACAGGCTCCGGACACGCAGGCTCAGTGGCCACGGCTCACAGGCCCAGCCACTCCGCGGCATGTGGGATCTTCCCGGACCGGGGCACGAACCCGTGTCCCCTGCATCGGCAGGCGGACTCTCAACCACTGCGCCACCAGGGAAGCCCCTCAGGACATTTTATAACTGGAAATTTGTGCCTTGTGACCCCTTCACCCATTTTGCCCCCCCCATGCCCCTCCCATTCCCTGCCTCTGGCAATTATCAATCTGTTCTCTTTAGATGATACCAAGTTTTAAAAATCTTTCTGAGGCTATTAAATATACCCGCTTTTAAGTCCTTTTCGTTTGTTCTGTTCTTTTAATTTTGTCTGGAGTCGCCTACCATTCTAGTTGTGCATTTTGTGGCCTAATTCAGGGTTCCGTTTCTTCGTGTGTTTTAGAATGTTGGTTTGCAAGCTCACGTTGTTTAAGTTCTCACCTTGTGTAAGTTTCTCCCCTTAGTGTTCCCCGGGCTTGCCCCACCTCCCTGGTAGTTTTGTAGCTACTTCAATCTGCCTCGTCCAGAACCGAGTCCAGAATGGCGGGGGGTGGGGGGGGATTCTGTGCTGCTCTTGGGCTTCCTGCAGACTTACCCCCTAAACCAACAGGCAGGCTGGCCTCTCGCCATTGCTGTAGCTGTGGACTCCGTGTGAGTCGTAACCTCCAGCAGGTGTCAGTAGCGACTTTCTTGGGTCTCCTTTCGTGGCTATTACTCCGCCCTGGAGCCTGACTTTGACTTCAGCCCCATCAGATCCCTGGCTTCAGCTCTGACTCCCTGCTTTGTTCTTCTGGTCCAAGGAGATGCTTAGCTCGTTGAGTGTAGCTATGGTTTGGAAGTTTCTCACTTTATATTTTGACCGCCATTGCCATATATTTGAAGAATTCAAGGCAAGGACTTTTAGTGTCGTCTCTGGCTCTCTGTGATTTAACCTTGGTTTTTACATCAACAGAAGGAGAATAACAACTACTCTTCCTATGTGAAAGCACTTTGTAAGTCATATAGGCAAGGTGTGGCCATTTTTATAATTAAGTACTCAGTATCACATTTTACCACTACTCTACATCTTTGGAGTCAAATTTTTCTTGGGGTGGGTGAGTGGCATGGTGAGGGAATGAAATATCCCCACATTTTTAGTTTTCTACTAAAAGTTGTCAGCAGTTCAGGTCACAAATTACAGAGTGGTTTCTTTAGGCAAATGGATTGTGGTGTTGTTTTTACTTTTAGACTTGTGCGAAATGGAAAGGAAATTGTGCTTAATGACAGTAGAACTAGCACAACCATTCACTGGATTTTTCATTTTTTCCTCAACTTTATTGTTTCTTTTTTAACCCAGTCATGGTGTCCAAAACACAGCTTGCTATCTGATATTTAGATGCTTTAAAAAAATCCACTTAGGGCTTCCCCACTGGCGCAGTGGTTGAGAGTCCGCCTGCCGATGCAGGGGACACGGGTTTGTGCCCCGGTCCGGGAAGATCCCACATGCCGTGGAGCGGCTGGGCCCGTGAGCCATGGCCGCTGAGCCTGTGCGTCCGGAGCCTGTGCTCTGCAACGGGAGAGGCCACAACGGTGAGAGGCCCGCGTACCGCAAAAAAAAAAAAAAAAAAAAAAAATCCATTTAAACTAAACCTGCTCTGGGTATTTTAAGAGTTTATTAAATTTCTTCTTTCAGTTGATTACTTTTATCTCATCATGCAGAAGGCTTGGAGAGTCTCACTGTGAAGATGATGCTTTTTATCAGTTTTATAAACCATTTTGTTTAGGTCCTTCCCTCCCCGACAAAAAAACCCTCAAAACTGTGCATTATCAGGTGTCAAGAACCAGCCAGAGAGGCCCCAGCCTAAGTTTGACTCTGGATACAAAAATTAAAGGTTTCCTCTTCTCCTGCTGCCCCAGTCTTGGCAACAGTCAGCTAGAGCCCTGCTTTTCTCCTTTAACTGGCCATTTCTTTGTGTTTTTTTTTTGTTTTTTTTTTTTTGCGGTACGCGGGTCTCTCACCGCTGTGGCCTCTCTCGTTGCGGAGCACAGGCTCCGGACGCGCAGGCTCAGCGGCCATGGCTCACGGGCCCAGCCGCTCCACGGCACGTGGGATCTTCCCGGACCGGGGCACAAACCTGTGTCCCCTGCATCGGCAGGCGGACTCTCAACCACTGCGCCACCAGGGAAGCCTCTAACTGGCCATTTTTTAAATTGCCTATCTTGTCTCCCTCTCTTTCTCCATTCTCTGATCACCCGAGGTTAAAAATGCTCCCTGCACGTTTCTACATCGCAGAAAACAACGGCAGCCACGTAGTAATCAGTCTCCCAAAGTGAAAACATTAAACAGCTTCCCAACTGTGAAAATTCTACACAGAACCACACCTTTAGCATTATTCTGGAGACAGAGAGTGCCAGAACTGCAAAGTGACTGTGAGTAAATAGAAAAAAAAATCAACAGGTTCCAGCACTCAATTCCGTATACTTCTGCCCCATCTCCACTCTGCCACAAGGCTTTTGGTGAGCAAAAGCAGACTTAAAAAAAACTGCAGAGAAGGCAGGAGAGACTAGCAAAGGTACCTAAGAGCTATTTGGAATGGCCACTAGAAAGATAAATCCAGCCTAAAGTTTAAAATGCTAGAAAAGTGTCCAAGCAGATCAGAGCACGGAGATTAGGTAGGGGATTTTTAAAGTGCATGTGATTTAAAGGGCCAGATGCAATACAGGACCAGGTACACCATTTAAAGACATACAGGATTTAAAGGGGCAAGCATGATTTTAAAAGGTAGGCATCACTTAATAGAGCAGTCTTCCAGAAGTATAACTTCTGGAAGAGAAAAAAAGGCAAAATAAAATAAGTACTTTTTAGAAATTAGAGGATGAAGGAGAAAAGGGAAATTTAGGGTTCTCTAAGATAAAAGAGAATCACACAGAGGATTGATACCTCTTTCCTACCACCGAAACACTCTGACAGAAAACCCCACTAAAGCTTTGGGACTTTACTAGGCTGACAGAAAAGGGCACCTGTTAAAATGGGAATTTATAAAGCTTTCAGTATCATAAAAATGAACAAAAGGAAAGTAAATTCAGTAGAGAAGCTTTACAGAAAATCAGAAAATGGGGACTTCCCTGGTGGTGCAGTGGTTAAGAATCCACCTGCCAGTGCATGGGACACAGGTTCGAGCCCTGGTCTGGGAAGATCCCACATGCTGTGGAGCAACTAAGCACGTGCACCACAACTACTGAGCCTGCACTCTAGAGCCCATGAGCCACAACTACTGAGCCTGTGCTCTGTGCCACAGCTACTGAAGCCCACGCACCTAAAGCCTGTGCTCTGCAACAAGAGAAGCCACCGCAATGAGAAGCCTGCGCACAGCAACGAAGAGTAGTCCCTGCTTGCCGCAACTAGAGAAAGCCCGCACACAGCAACAAAGACCCAACACAGCCAAAAATAAATAAATTTATTTATTTATTTATTTAAAAAAAAAGAAAAAATCAGAAAATGAAAAATCACAAACATCAATTCAGGAAAATTCTCCCCATAATGCAAAAGAAAATTGTAAGTTCACACTCTAAATAGAGTTAAGAATTCTCAAACAAGCATTTGAGGATATGAAAAGTCACTCTAAGTCAGAAAGGCAAAATGGACAAAACCCAGGATAAATAAAGGATTTAATTGAACTCAGAAAAGAAATGGAAGAAAAAGACAAAATTATTTCAGAAATGAAGAATTAATTAAAAAGTGCCCAAATGAAAATACTCTAATGAAAATTTAATAAGGGGTTTGAAGAAAGATAGGAAAATAACCAAGAAAATGAAAAATGACATAAAGAAGGAAGTTAAAAAGTATCTGAAGGGAGGCAGATTTTTACCTCTACCCTCTTAGGGTTTTTTGGCTGTCCCTGAGGTTTAAAGTAGCATAAAACAGATTATCAGGAGAAAAGCATACAAATTTATATGAATTTTACATGGCACAAGAGCCGTCATAAGGAATGAAGACCCAAAGAAATGGCAAACCTACATGTTTTGATGGTAGGTTGAGCAGAGAGAAACAATTGTGGAAAAGTAACTGAACTATGTAGAAAAGCTAAAGGAAGATAATTATTTTAACAAGGTCTGACGGTATAGAATTCTTTCAGTCTCGATGATAAGAACATTCCTTGATGATAAAAATGTTACTTTTCTTCTGGTTCAGTGAAGACATCTTTCACGTGGGAATTTCATCTCCTGCTTTTAAGAAAAAGAAGGAAAGTCAGAGTGTTTTTTCTTGCATTTGCTGTTTTTCAAGTGCCTTTACCTCACAATAATCTTTATGCCAAAGTGGTATATTTTGGGGTGGTATATTCTGCCATCCTTCAGGTCCAAGAGAAAGTGTTGGGAATGAAAGAGGCAGACAGAGTCATTAAAAAATTTTATGGGGGCTTCTCTGGTGGTGCAGTGGTTGAGAATCTGCCTGCCAATGCAGGGGACACGGGTTCGAGCCCTGGTCTGGGAAGATCCCACATGCCGCAGAGCAACTAGGCCCGTGAGCCACAACTACTGAGCCTGCGCATCTGGAGCCTGTGCTCCGCAACAAGAGAGGCCACGATAGTGAGAGGCCCGTGTACTGCAATGAAGAGTGGCCCCTGCTTGCCACAACTAGAGAAAGCCCTCACACACAAACAAAGACCCAACACAGCCAAAAATAAATAAATAAATAAAAATTTTAAAAATTTATGGTAAAGAGCTAATATATAAAACTATAATTAAAATTTTTTTTCCAGAAATAGAAAAACCTGAATCCACACACCTGTGGAAACTTCCCACAAGTAGAAAAAGACCTGAATCTACACATTGAGAGGGTTCACTGGGCACCTGGGCAAGTTAACCTAGAGCGATCAACTTTGGTACACATCATACTAAAACAGATTTTAGAAAGATTTTCTAAAACCTTGACCCAAAGGTCAAATAACTTATAAAGGCAAAAGAATTAGACTAGCATCAGACTTAAAAATCTACACATCAAAAAAAAAAACCCACCACCACCACCAAAAACTACAGGGACTTCCACGGCGGTCCAGTGGTTAAGACTTGGTACTCCCAATGCGGGGGGCGTGGGTTTGATCTCTGGTCAGGGAACTAGGATCCTACATGTTGCAGCCAAAAGAAAAGAAAAGAAAACAACAACGAAACCACTACAAATCAAAGGAACAGTGGAGCAGCATTTAAAAAAACAAAGAAACACCTCAGTAAAGTGTGAATAAAGCATTTTATATCCAACCAAGCTGTCCTTCAGATGTTAAGGTAATGCTGAAACAGTTTTGACCATACAAAGTTAATCCTGCACTTAACCCCTCTTGAAGAATGTACTAGAGAAAGGTTAGCAAACCATGGACTGCCACTTGTTTTTGTAAATAAAGTTCTGTTGGAACACAGCCACGGACATTTGTTTACATATTATCTGTGGCTGCTTTTGTGCTATATTGGCAGGGTTACAGTACACTGGGGATCATATGGCCCACAAAGCCTCAAGTCTCTACTATTTGGTCTTTTATAGAAAAAGTATGTTGACCCCTATTCTAGAGGATTCCCTGGTAATGGCTGAGAAAAATTCAGCATAGGACTGGCCCTGATCATGACCTTTAAAAATATAAAGATGCACGTATTAGACTAGAACAATGACAGGAATGATGGTAGAAGACTAATGCACAAATGTTACATACTGTGCAAAGTAGAAATAATGTAACTAAAAGGCGGGAGGAGAGGGAGAGGGAAAAATGAAAACAGAAAAAACTCATTGTATAGGCAGTAAGTGGGTGATAAAGAATACTCCTACCAAAAGCAAAACCTGATAATCCAGATGGTGACTAGTTAAATAAAGGATGTTTAAAAAGAATAATTACAGGGCTTCCCTGGTGATGCAGTGGTTAAGAATCCGCCTGCCAATGCAGGGGACACGGGTTTGAGCCCTGGTCCAGGAAGATCCCACATTCTGCGGAGCAACTAAGCCCGTGTGCCACAAATACTGAGCCTGTGCCCTAGAGCCCGCAAGCTGCAACTACTGAGCCTGCAAGCCACAACTACTGAAGCCCGTGCGCCTGGAGCCCGTGCTCCACAACAAAAGAAGCCACCGCAATGAGTAGCCTGCACACCGTAACAAAGAGTAGCCCCCACTCGCCGCAACTAGAGAAAGCCTGTGCGCAGCAACAAAGACCCAATGCAGCCAAAAATAAATAAATTAAATAAATAAAATTTTAAAAAAGAATAATTACAAAGGTAGACACTAGAACAAAAATAAGAAACTTTCCTAAATGTCAGTATACACTTCTTGTGGGGAAAGAAACACAGGGAAATTTTTTTTAATTTATGGTTATAAAATATTATGATAGATTTATGACTAAACACATCAGGTATAACGATAAATGTGAATAGGCTTAATTTACCTATTAGAAGAAAAAGATTTACAATTTGGTTCACAATATAAAACCCAAATATATGTTCTATATCAGAGACCTAGCTAAAATAGATATTCTAAAAATGAAGGATGGACAAAAGTGTACTGTATAAATGGAAAGAAAAAGAAGTGGTAGTGATCCTGATATCAGACAACATAGAATGTAAGCCCCAGAGCATTAAATATGAAAAAGGACACTCTTGAATGCTAAAAGTCACAGTTTTCTAACAAAAACAAAAAAGAGGAAGGCCCTTATACCTGGATATTCATAAATTCTCTTATTAACAACTCCTGAAAGGGACATATATATTGAAATTGCAGAATTTTTTAAATGATGGCATCATGGTCTTTGTGACAGGCCTCTTTCACTTAACATAATGTTTTGAAGCTTCATTCATGTTGTAGCATGTATCAGTGCTTCCTTCCTTTTTATTGCTGAGTAATACTCCATTGTGTGGATATATCACATTTTAATTCACCCATTCGTCAGTTTATGGATATTTTGGTTGCTTCTATTTTTGGGCTATTATGAATAACGCTGTTGTGAACAACGGGGTTGCTATATGGAAAAAGGTAAATTTGATCCATATCTCACACCACACATAAGAATAAACTGCGAATGGATTAGGGATCTAAATGCAACAAATGAAAACTGATGAAGTTGAATAAGGTCTGTAGTTTACTTAGTAAATATTGTACACATATTAATTTCCTGGTTTTGGTAGTTGTCCTGTGGTTATGGAAGATGTTAATATTAGGGGAAGCTGGTTAGGGGCATATGGGAACACTCTGTACTTTTTTTTGCAACTTTTCTCTGAGTCTAAAATTATTTGAAGATAAAAAAGTTTGAAAATAATGAGTGGTGTACTGAAAAATGAAAAAAAGGTATTCTGTGAAAAGTGGGAGGCTAGACTAAGGCTTATCCTTTGAGCCCTAAGAAAGGGAACATCCTGGTACCATGTAGGGAAGAGAGGTGTTAGAGGGAAGCCAGACTGCATCTGAGGGTTTGGGCCAGGAGGTAGCAGGGATACAATTTAAGAAGTCCTCACATACTGACAAAGGCTTAGTTTGCAAAATACACAAACAGCTCATAAAACTCAGTAACAAAAAAACAACCCAATCAAAAAATGGGCAGAAGATCGACATAGACATTTCTCCAAAGAAGACATACAGATGGCCAATAAGCATATGAAAAGATGCTCAACATCGCTAATTATTAGAGAAATGCAAACCAAAACTACTATGAGGTATCACCTCATACTGGTCAGAATGGCCATCATTAAGTAGTCTACAAATAACAAATGCTGGAGAGGGTGTGGAGAAAAGCAAACCCTCATACACTGTTGGTGGGAATGTAAATTGGTGCAGCCACTATGGAGAACAGTATGGAGATTCCTTAAAAAACTAAAAGTAGAACCACCGTATGATCTAGCAACCCCACTCCAGGTCATATATCTGGACAAAACCATAATTCGAAAATATACATGCACCCCAATGTTCATAGCAGCACTATTTACAATAGACAAGATATGGAAGCAACCTAAATGTCCATCGACAGATGAATGGATAATGAATATGTGGTACATATATACAATGGAATATCACTGAGCCATTACAAAGAATGAAATAATGCCATTTGCAGCAACATGGATGGACCTAGCGATTATCATACTAAGTGAAGTAAGTCAGAGAAAGACAAATATCATATAATATCACTTATATGTGGAATCTAAAAAAATTGTACAAATGAATCTATTTACAAAACAGAAACAGAGTCACAGACATAGAAAACAAACTTATGGTTACCAAAGGGGAAAGGGGAGAGGGAGGGATAAATTAGGAGTTTGGGATTAGCAGATACAAACTATTATATATATAAAATAGATAAACAATAGGTCCTACTGTATAGCACAGGGAACTATATTCAATATCATGTAATAAGCTATAATGGAAAAGAATATGAAAAAATATATATATATACACATATATGTATGTAAGGCTGAATCACTTTGCTGTGCACCAGAAACTAACACAACATTGTGAATTAACTGTACTTCCAAAGAAAATAAAATAAAAAAGAAGTCATCACACTGATTATAGTTTACTTTATTACTATAATATGTAAAATAACATGTAAGACTTCAGGTTGAGGTGGAAAGTTTTGATATATACACAATAATTAATTGTTTTTTGAGTGTGGGCATCATTTATTTCAAAGCTTTTAAGCTTGTTGATGGTATAAATGCACACTTTGAGGGTTGGAAGGATGGATAGAAAATACTGAAGAAGTAAATGTTGGTTATCTTCATCTTAAAGACATCCATGACTTAACATTAAGGTTCAAAGTATAGATGGTGGCGTTGAGGAACTGGAATCTTAAGAAAATCAGAAATCTTCTGTTTTTTATTTATAGAAAGCCCTTATCTAGTCCTTGAATTATAAAAGAAGCTTAGCAAAAATGACATTTTCTCTAAAAGCATTGAAGTGACCCTTTCCCCCAAAAAATCTTAGTTTCATGATGCAACAGGCAATTCTAGTAGGTCAGTGTTTATTACATTGGATAGAATTAGGGCCCAGGGTATGCAGGACAAACATGGCTATTGAAAAGCCATGCCTAAGAAGTAAGAAAGTTGTTAAGAAAGCGTTCATTGGCTTGTGGGCTAAATGGATATCTTACCTTTACCCAAAGAAAGATTTATGGCTTTAACCTCTGATTTTTCTCATGAACTCAATCAGCAATCATACTTGGCATGGTCTTATTATTTTGGTTGCCATATTGGTTTTTTAGAATCATGTTTGAAATATTACAGAAGAGTTGATTAAATACAGTGTTTGTAGTCATATATTTAAAGTTGGAATAGATTTAGTGACTCAAGCCTTTGTTATAATAGTGTTTCCACAAGAAAATCAAATTCATATTGCATCACCTAACTTACAGCTTTTTCCCCCCAAGAAGATAATTTACCATATGTACAAAGACTGCTGCTATTTGGATTCCTTTGGATATCTTTATCCAGTATTTTGTCAGAGGGGAAATTGCTTTATGCATGATCTGAAATAATTGAAATAATTGGAAGTATAATGAGAGCCAACATTTAGAAGCTCCCCTGTGCTTCTTTCTGCTCTGCAAAATAAAATTATCACTGAATGCGTTCATGTTTTAAAATTTAAGCAGACTTGGTCAATGAATCTTGTTTTCTAAATGTGCGGAGGTGATTGTATAAGGTGGTTGGTGTCTTTTTAAGCTTCCCCATACATTTGCAAATTTACTGTGATGAAGTGGTAATTTGCAGTATAGAGCTGATTACAGAAATCAGAATGTAGTTGAACTGTATTTTTAAAAATTCAGATTATTTCTTGTTCCTCTGCTTTTTATGATACATGTAACATCATTAATAATGTTTTCAGACGTCCATGAGAGATTTGAAGACTTGTTTTGTTTTTTTGTGGTTGATAGCAATTGGCTTAAAAAGAAAGTCATTCGTACGTGTGGCTCCCAGGATCCAGTTTAGCATCTGACCAAACGTTGCATTCTTTTTCACTTTTTACATGGATCCCACTCCATTTCTACATTCAGGTTGACAAGTCACAGTGAAATGGACTGAAAATTCTGAGAAAGGGCTTGGGTAATGCAAGCTGGGATTTCCTCCTGTAAGCTTCTTAGGAGTCTGGGGGAACAAGTTTTCTGGCTTCTGACCTAGGGAAGTAGGGCCAATAAGGAAAGAAATTCCTCATACATTTCAAGGGTGTTCAAAAGATGCTGGGCAGGCAGAAAATATGATAGCACTCCAGGGACATTTTTGTTACAGTAGATTGATTTATAAAGACAAAAATATATTCAAATTAAAAGAAAGGTGACTTCGGTGTATTATTCCTTCTTCAAATCATATATTTTATTTTCTAAAGAAGTAGGCTTTGTTTTCAGACATATCTGTGTCACTTAACCTTATCATTCAAATTTTTGTCCCTATGTAATATATGGGACATCTTGACTTTGGTAGGCTGTGAACACAAAACCTAAGCAAATCAACCTAGATGGGGGAAAAACTCATTTTCCTTATCCCTAGCCTTGTGCTAACTTTTATCATGAATGTCATCACTAGCTGACCCATTTCTCTACATGGAAATATGGAAATTACTTTTCTCCTCCATGACGTGGGCACCCGCCAATTTTTCCTTTCTGATATATTCTCCTTTAGACATCATTCTGGTATTTTTGATATGTTTTCCTCTACTCATCCTTCTCTTATCTTATCTACTAACCTGAAAGTTATGTCCCTAAATTGGATCTCTGTGGAAAAAAAAAAAAAAATGAGCACACTAGCACTGAGGCAGAGTACCGTGGCCCAACAAGAAGAAATGGGAGTCCTTTAAAAAAAAATAAGCATTTCTCTCTAATTTTAAAAGAAATATATAGTGCTTGTTGGAAATTTTAAAATGAAAACGTCTAAAAAGGAAAAAAATGCTCCTGAATCATATCCTTCAGCGTTAGCATTTAAGTGTCTTGCCTTCTGGAGTTTTCTCTGCATACACGCAGGGGAGAACTGCGGGGGGGGGGGGGGCGGTGATGAAAAGAGAAGGCAGTTGGTTTTACAAAACTAGAATCATACTGTACATAATGTTAAATCCTGCTTTCTTCATTTATGTCATTAATAGTTTCTTATTTCATTTAATAAGAATAGCTTATATTTATTGAGTATTTACAATGTGGTATCACTCTTGTAAGCACTTTGTACATATTAACTCACTGAATCTTTTCAAGAGTCCCGAATATAAGTACTGTCATTATCTACCTTTGTCACATGAGCAAACTGAATCACAGAGAGATTTTAAAAGTTCACAAAGCTCGTAAGTGATAGAGACGGGATTCAAACTCAGATCTCACTCCAGAGTCTGTGACTTTTAACAATTACGCTGTTGTCTTCCATCACTTTGAAACATGATTTGTGATGCCTATATGATATTCAATCATGAATAGTGTTGATTTCGCTTTTTTCCCGTAATGTTCTATTTTGGGGAACAGTTTCCCTGGCCATTAATGTGATTTGCAAACATAATATTTAATGACTGCATAATATTCATTTGTATGGCTATCTGTATGAAGTCTGAGGCTGTTTCCAGTTTTTAAGATGATAAACAGAGTCCCTATCTGGGCCTGGGCATAAAGCATCTTTGGGACTAGGATCTCCCTACCACAGCCGTAACAAAGGGCCTTGTTTTAGGAATCTATGCCGAAGGAAAAGAAGTTGCTTCACAGTTTACATGAACAGGAGATAATCGTGATAAACTGATTTTTGAAATATCAAGAGAAATTTGATCATTCTGAACCACCTCCGAAGGCAGGCAAAGCACAAACCTTTTATGGCCTGCGTCCTGACTTCTCCACCATCCTGTTATCCTGGGTAAAAAGGCAGATAGAACAAATGACCAGGAAAACCAGAATGAAGGTAAAAAAATCCAGCGTTGCTACTCCAGCAGAGTGCAGGCAGCTTCATGACAGAAAGATCTCATCTGTGGAGGAGTATCCATGGGATTGCCCAGCAGTGGGAGAGGCATATCTTGGTCTATACGAATGTGCGGAGCTGAAGCAGAAAGACAAAACTCTTGTCTTTGCTTAGCTACCTGGAAGTGGGGAATCACAGGCCTGGTAGAAAGGAGTCCAATTTGCTTCTGGGCAGAACTTGGCCTCCTATTTGATGGAGACACCAGCCTATGAGATGATACCTACCATATTTGCAGAAATAATGGAGAAGAATCTTAAAGTTCTAAGAGTAAAAGCTCAGGTCTAGATCACACCTAAGTCTTGGACTGAAGACCCAGAAATTGGATCTTTTTAAAGTGTGGCCAAATGACGTAATGAACATCTGGTCTTCTTGCAGTTTCACTACAGGGGCAGCCTCAATGCAAGTAAAGTGCCACTCGTATTTTTGGGAAGGGGATGTCCTTTGACCCTGGTGGTAATCTTATCAAGGTGTCTGCAAACATCAACTTCCTGAGGGCTGACATGGGAGGAGCTGCCGTGTGTTCAACCATTGTGACTGCCACAAGCTCAGCTTGCCACTTAATGTAATAGGTCTGGCCCTCTTGGTGAACATAACCTCAAGCCTAAGCCTTCAAGCCAGGAGATGTCATCAGAGCCAAGAATGGGGAGACCATACAAGTCAATAACATTAATGCTGAGCCAAGGGTATTAGCTGGCATTCTCTGTTATATGTACATCTTCAATCCAAAGTTCATCAGAAATGTTTCGACTGACCTTAACAGGTGCCACAGACATAGCTTGGGGGTCGGGAGGAGGGACAGGTATCACTGGAATTTTTACCAGTTCATACTGGTGGCATACCAGACTACTTGAGGCCAGCATTGAAATGGAGGACCACGTCTGGGGGATGTCTCTATTTGAACGTTGTATAAGGCAGATTACAGATTGTCAGCTCATTGCTGTTAATAACAGTGGGCAATATAGGTCTGCAGGGTCATGTCCAGCCACAGCATACCTGAATGGGACACATTCTCCATGGGCTCATTTAGACATAGCAGGTGATAACCAGTAAAGATGAGATTCCATGTCTTAGGAAAAGCATGACCAAGAGGCCAACAAGGACTCCAGCAGAGCTCTTAGGTTCAGTCAAGACAAGGGTAAGGTTTAATTTAAATACTATGAAATTTCTACATTCTACCTTAAATTGAACAGTTGAACTTCAAAACATTTTTAAATAGATGAAAAATTTTTAAAGGAAACAAGTGATGGCATTTTTAAAAACACAGAATAAAATGAAATATGTGTGCCTTTTTAAAAATTTATGCAAAGATTCAGCAATTTTAAAAATAAAGCTCAGGGGCTTCCCTGGTGGAGCAGTGGTTGAGAGTCCGCCTGCTGATGCAGGGGACGCGGGTTCGAGCCCCGGTCCGGGAAGATCCCACATGCTGCGGAGTGGCTGGGCCCGTGAGCCATGGCCGCTGAGCCTGCGTGTCCGGATCCTGTGCTCCGCAACGGGAGAGGCCACAACAGTGAGAGGCCCACGTACCGCAAAAATAAAATAAATAAAAATTAAAAAAAAAAAAGCTAGTATCCTGCTGGGCAAGGATTTTTTTTAACGTATTCTATAAATGGTAATAAATTGTTTACAAGTTGCCTGATCACTTTTTAGATCATATAATTGGATTGAGAGGCAAAATACATGTTCAAAATATGTTTTGAATCTGTGATACTAGAGACTGTAAACAAACTAAAGTTACTCAGCAGTTTTCATAAATAATAAATTCAGCTTTTTGTACAAAAAATAAATTATGCTATAGAAACAATTCTTGTCCATAAGCCTTGGCCGAATCTCTAATCATTTCTGAAGTCAAAGGGTTATGAATATTTTTAATATTTTTTGTTTTGATACGTTTTGCCAAATCACTCTCCAGAAAGTTCTCATCAATTTACTTTTCCACCAAAATATACTGTTTTATCAATTAGTAGTTGTAAACGATGCAAGAAAAAGGCTGTACCATTTTTTGCTTTTATTACTGTACATCTTGTCAAGTACAGTGTACAGTTAGAGGCTCAGTTAATGTTTTGAATAAAGAGAGAAATGTGTTTAATGATGGCTGTTTGGGGACTTTTTTTTTTTTTTACGTCTTTATTGGAGTATAACTGCCTTACAGTGGTGTGTTAGTTTCTTTTAAGTATGTTCCCCCACACCCCCACACCCCACACCCCCGCCCCACCCCCCGGGTCTGGCTTTTCTTTATATGCTGTTTTTGCATATGCATATTTCTACTTAAGAAAGAAATTAGCCTCTTTTCACTGCTTTACCTACTGTGAATTACCAGGTATGCAGGGAAGGTGTAATTAGCCTACAAAGAACATTACAAAGCTTAACTTATGTTTTTACATTTGACTCCAGGCTTCGGCTGCACACAATTTTTTTCTGCATCTCCTCTGTTAATATGGTGAATTACCTGAAATTTTCAAACGTTAAACTTTTTCTTGAGTTACTCTCAGTTTGGTCATGATCTGTAGTTTGCTCATCTTTTGTTTAGGATCTGCATTTATATTCAGAGTTGAGATAAGCTTGTACTTTTCTTCGTTTATACTGTCTTTGTGGGGTTTTTGTGTCAAGGTTTTGATAGACCCATAAAACGACTTGGAGAGAGAGTTTCTTCTTTTTCTGTTTCTGGAAGACTTTATAATAAGATTGAAATTACCTGTTTGGTAAAACTCATTTGTAAAGCTGGACCTGGTATTTTCCAAGTTAGAAAAATGTTTAACTGCTGACTCAGCAGAAGTAAAGGTTTAGGATGATTCAGGCTTTCTATTTCTTCTTTAATCACTTTCAGTAATTTATGTTCTCGAGATTTGTCTGTTTCATCTACATTTTCAGACTTTTGGTGAAAGTTGTTCAGAATATACCTTTTATGCCTGCTACAACTATTATTTAGTTGTTTTTTTTAATTAATTAATTTTGGCTGCGTTGGGCTTCGTTGCTGCGCGCGGGCTTTCTCGAATTGCAGCGAGCAGGGGCTACTCTTCGTTGGGGTGCGTGGGCTTCTCATTGAGGTGGCTTCTCTTGTTGTGGAGCACGGGCTCTAGGAACGTGGGCTCAGTAGTTGTGGCTCACGGACTCTAGAGCACAGGCTCAGTAGTTGTGGCGCACGGGCTTAGTTGCCCCGTGGCATGTGGGACCATGTTCGACCAGGGCTCGAACCTGTGTCCCCGTATTGGCAGGTGGATTCGTAACCACTGCGCCACCAGGGAAGCCCTATTATTTAGTCTTAATCGCTAATCTTTCTTCAGCGATGTCCCGTCTCATGTTTTGCCTTATCCATTAAATTTCTGATGTCAATTTTTATATTTTGCATTTCCAGAAATAGTTTGTTTCTTTTTCAGATCTTCCCAAAGTTTTGAAAGTCTCATGTTCCCTAGGCATACTTTTGGTACTTGTTTTATTTCTTTAAACGTACTTATTATATGTTCTTCCCTAATTAAAATCCCTACAGTTTTGTGGGTCTGGCTCTGCACCTTGTTTCTGCTCAGCTGCTCACGTATCGGGTAACTGTACTGGCAAGCTCGCGCTCTCCTTGGAACTTTATCTGTGGGAGTTCTTTGAGGCCCGGGTGGAAAGTATGTTCCTGCAGAGAGGATTATTTGGGAGGCCCCGTAAACAGGGTGAATTCTAATCCCAAACGGTGAATTCTAACTCTCTAGCGTGGACCTGTGATCAAGATTTCTCAGGGGTGCCTTTCCCCCACCCCCCATGCCAGACTCTGCGTCAAGGCCGAGGCAGGCAAGTAGCCTCACCCACAGTCTGCCTCTAGAACGTGGATATTTTCCCCCAATTTGTTCACTGTGGGGTGGGGCAGGAATCTCCGGCGTCTCTGATCCAACCTCCTATTTTTCAGGGCCCCAGGCTTGTCCTAGGACCCCCGAAATTCTACAGGTTAAAGCTCACACTCCAGTCGAAACCTTCAAGGATAGGCAGAGGCCTCTGGGAAACTCTTTCTCCCGCCCTGGCTTACCAAGAGGTGCAAGATTCTTTTCCCACCGGAGGGTTCAATTATTCTCCTGACAATTTAGCTGTGGGCTTTAAAGATTTAAAAAATATTTATTCAGCATTGTTAGTCTTTTATATTGAGAGGGCTTCTTCCGACATCAAGTCTACCATATTGGAAGAAATGGGAGTTCGATCTTTTGTTTTCCTAAAAGACAAATAAATGTTTTAAAGTTGTAAACCCTATGTAGTAACTTCTTGAGAAGTTACACTCATAGGTCAACCTAATTTTCTAAATCACAGCCCAAAGCACGGAAATATGTT
The DNA here is from genome assembly GCF_059928025.1 of Delphinapterus leucas. Classification (NCBI taxonomy): domain Eukaryota; kingdom Metazoa; phylum Chordata; class Mammalia; order Artiodactyla; family Monodontidae; genus Delphinapterus; species Delphinapterus leucas. The sequence goes on along the minus strand of NC_143140.1, from coordinate 24,011,575 downwards.
AAAAGTAGCAGTAGCTACCATTTTGAGTCTTTTAAGAATGCAAAGGACTCCGTGCTAAGTGCCTTACAGGGTTGATCTCATTTAATCCACCATCACCATTCTATGAGAGAAGTACTGTCATTCACATGGTAAAGAGGATCACCTATGCTTAGAGGTTCCCGTGACTTGCCTGAGGCCACAGAACTAATAGGTAATTCATAATATTGACTTTGGATCATCAGGCAAAGGTTAAATTGTGCCTGATGAAATCTTTTTAGGCTTGGTGCATTGCTGTTTTCAAGGGCAGCAAAATGTGTAATATATCTTAAATTGTGTTGCTGCAGACCAGCATGCTGTTACCATACTAAACAGAGAAGCTTATCAAAGGAGTACTGCAGGCATTTCACCTTGCCTTCTTAACTACTTTGCCTCCTCTGGGAAAAATTACTCTTAGAATTCCTCCTAAGGATTTTCTGGATATCCCCAAAATGCATGTCAGCCTGGATGAGAAGGGAAAACTTTGGCGAAGGACTTTAGAGATTAGTTGCTAGACGCGGATCCCCTTTGTTCCATAATTCATCCCAAAACACCTCTCTCCCATGACTCCAGCCAACTGTGTGGTATTTGGTTATAGTGTTAATATATAGTAGTTCTCTCTGTGAGTATGTTTTTTAAAAAAATTTATATACTTGTTTTTTTAGCAGTTAAGCCTTAATGTTAGGAATCAGACTTGGAAAATGAGACTTTTCTTAGTAATTTCAGATGGTGATGTTTGAAGTACTCTTTCCTCAGATAGTGAATGTTTATAGTGAACTTTTGTGTGTGAGACGTTGCTTCCTGTTTGCCATTTTGGGGATAGACGTTGAAACTACAGTGTCTCCTTGTTCTTCTCAGGCAAGTTTTCTCTCTCCTAAAGCAATCAGTCGATTGATTCCCTTACAAGTAACCAATCTTTATCAGTCCAAGAAAATCAAGGGAAAAGATTCCTGGCAAGACACTCTGCCCAAATCCAGAAGAATGGTTTCCCTGGGGTTTTGACTCCCTCTGTGCCAGGCTAGTCATTGAGACCCGTGCTGCTGCTTCTGGGACCTCCACTAAGGACCTTGACCTTAGATTCATCTGCCCTCCTAGATCCTGACACTTGTACAGCCAGGAACTATATGAAGAGCAGGAGTCGCCACCACTTTGGAACTTAACCCACCCCCTCCCCTGACTTGCATCTTAAGAATTCTACTTTCTCCTTGTGGGGCTGCCCACTCCCCTGGCCTCTGGAAGCTCGAGCCTCAAGGGGGAGTAAGGAAGGTCCAGAGTCATGCTCACTAGGGTCTCTCTGCTCTGTCTATGCGTGAGGGAAGTCGAGGAGAGTGAAAACTATCTTATAATTCTTTCACGAATGAATCCATAGCAGCAAAGAAGACAGTGCACTGGTTTATATCTTGTTACACCCAACCTTATGCTTCCGTGGACCTTCAGCTAAGCTAAACTAGGAATCTGTTCTGGAAGATGCTTTGGTCTTCTTTTGAACTTTTTCATCACATAAACTCAGGTGTGTTTCTTAATACCTGATGCCATCATTTTCTCATTTGTAAAGTGACTTTTAAAAACCTTGTAACCATAGCAGTTCAGTCATGCATATAACCAGCAGAAAAAGTTTGGATTTGTGGAGGGTTTGTTGTTATCTTAAGGATGCTACAGTAAAAGCCTTTAAGGTATATGAATGTGAGGACTAGAACATCATTACATGCTTAGATATCAGTAAAATTTCTGCAGAAATGTCTGAATACTTTATGAGCTTTGCTGTATTTCATAATTAAATAAGATATCAAATACTACATATTTAAGACACGGAATCCCGGAAATGATAGGACTTAGGAGTCGAGATGCATTTTTAAGCATGGGCTTAGAAATCAGACAGGTGTGGTGTGAAAGTTCAACCCCTCCACATGCTGACTATAGGACCCCCCTTAGCCTCTGTCTCTTCATCTATATATTAATAGTATTACTTTATGGGTATTGTAATTATAAAGTCAAAGAGTATATGAGAAGTACTTGGAAAAAAATAAATGCTGAATAAATGGTTGTTACGTTTATCCCTGGGACTATTCCCTCTGTTTCTAATTCTACACATCGACTTCTGTTACTCCCGGAGACGCGGCCCCTTATCTCCCAGCCCAGTGCTCTGTTGCCTGTACCACTCTGGTTCAACAAGCCACGTTATAAACCTGATATTAGGTACTGTAAAGGATCCCACAGAAGACAATAAGATTAACTCCTGCGTTTTCATCACTTCCTGCTCTGGCTGCTGTCACTTAGTATGACAGCTGCTTAAATGTACTTCCAAGGTTTCCAGTGAGATGATAAATTCCTTGAAAACAGGAACATCATCTTATACTTGTATGATATAATTCACAATGCCCGGAACATTGCTGGGTGTCTGCCCAGCTATTCAATGAGAGAATAGCTTTCAAAATTCTAATTCTAGGGGAGGGGCCATATGGAGCAGTAGAAATGGTTAGACTTGGGGAGAATGGGAGAGAGAGTGAACCAGCTGATTGCTAAGTACCCCTCCAACCCCAGGCTCTGCCAACCTTCATCAACACATGAAGTCAGGGGGTAAAACCAGAAGAAGAGAAACATCAAACCTCAAATATAAAAACGTCTTCCGGGTGGTCAGTCTTCAGTATGATACTTATTTTTAAAGTCATATATTTGTACTCGAATATCGTAGAAACGCACACAGGCCCAGACCGTGATCCTGGTGTTCATAACTGAATCTTTAAGAGTGATTGCTTGCCACAATATTCCTGCTAGCTGCTGCTAATGTTATAACTATTTTGTTGTGATCTCCTGTAATCTGCTCTTGCCCTATTATAGTTTAAGGTTAATGCAACACAAACAACATTATCTAGACTTGTGTCTTAGGGGCATGAAGTTCTAATTTGGGGTGAAAATGACCAAATATATTGCTTTCTAAACGTTATTGCTTTTTACTAGCTCTCATTTTTCCCCATCCATAATTCAAGTTAATGAACGTGCTATAAAACTTAAAACTTCTTGTTTGTAAATATATGCCCTCAACTCTTTATTGTCTGAGAAAAATGGAGGGGAGAGCATTTCTCTGGTGATAAAAAAAGAAAAAGGTGGACAATCCCTCAGGGATTCTGATGCATCTATAGCAGCACCTAGGCCTTTGGGACGCAGATCAGCCTGTGAGATGCCACAGAAACAGAAAAAGTAATTTCCATTATCCTCTCAGAATGAGAAAAGGTGGACTCAGGCTCTTTTTTTCTAGCCACTTGCAATGCCTGGCCCTTATTTTCTTGCCACCGGCGGGAACTCATGAAGATGTTGAGAAGGCAAGAGGTATCTATCATCTTGATCGTTAAACATGAGAGTAAAAGAACAGCAACAGAGACAGTCAGGAGAAGGGGTGCTCTTGGCGGAATGCTGTAAATTATCATGGACAGGAACTCACACCTTCGCTGAGATTTTATAGGCGTGCTGTAACAGTGGTTTTCAGTCTCCCTACTCCCAGCAGCAGAAGGCTTTCTTTCAGCAAACTGAGCAGAACATGAATTTCGAAAGAAGGTAGGAGGTAAAGCCACACTGCTTGACGCCAAGGTGGAGGCGGAGTCTGCTCTGCCAGCCAGCTTCTCCCTACCCCTCCCGCACCCCCCAGGTCCGCACTGGAAGCACCCTACCTGCAGAGCGCGGAGACGCTGGGCTCGCCACTCTCTTCTCTGCCCAGTCCACTCGCTTAACTTTGTTTTGCTCGCTGGCACCTCTGAGAGCGTGTTAAAGCTTCTTACCCTATTCCTAGAAAAATGTCCGTTCACGTATGATTCTGCCTGCAATTTCAGGGCATTCACGGACCACTCCACCACCATCACTGGGCACTTAAAGTAAATCCCACCAGGCCAGACTTATCCAGTCAGACTGCATCTTTTTCATGCTAAGTGAAGACAATAGCAACAAACAAACGAGACAAAATATGATAACCTCGACCACCTAAACACACTACACCCAAATCATTTGAAATTCTGTTTGGAATGAAACTGTAAGAAACCTAGCCTAGTTGTAGGTCTGCAGCGATGAGCTAGGTTGCCTTCAACAAGACTTCTTTGGGCCTCAGTTTCTTTAGCTCTAAAAGGATGGGGTTTGACTGAATGATTTTTGAGATCTCTTCCAGCTCTAGTGTTCTATAGTTCTGTGAGCCAAATTGAGGCGAACACATGAAATCGATAGGCCTCTCCGCAAGCAAGCATCAGTTTCTGTTGTTAAGTTTGGATCATTAAGTCCCTTATTTTTTTTTTTTTTTAGTCCAGTTATCTCTGTGTCCTTCTGTACCTCTTCTGTCATCTCCATCACAAACAAAAAGAAAATTGATTTATTTTCTTCCCTTTTTTTTTTGGTGTACGCGGGCCTCTCACTGTTGTGGCCTCTCCCGTTGCGGAGCACAGGCTCAGCGGCCATGGCTCACGGGCCCAGCCGCTCCGCGGCATGTGGGATCTTCCCGGACCGGGGCACGAACCCGCGTCCCCTGCATCGGCAGGCGGACTCTCAACCACTGCACCACCAGGGAAGCCCCCTCTTCCTTTTTTTGACTCATTTACAGTGGTCAGCTACTTCCCTGAGTTAAGCTATCTCTCAATAAGTTTGGGCTGGATAGAGGAAAAGATCGTGGTGAAAGGGAGGGGTCAGTGACTGGGGTGCTGATGCAGAAGGGCATTCGTGGAGATAATGAGTAATTGGGGTACGTAGGTGCCCAACTCAGAGAAGTGGGGCGGGGCTAGGACGAGGGAGACCCTAATTTTCAACCTGTCTACTCTGCCTCCTTGAAATTAGCCCTGTCATTCTCCTTCTGAGAAAAAAAGAATGCCTTGATTTAGGGCTGTCATGTCTGCCCTGCTGTAAACTCCAGCCATAATGATGCTGCTAAAACTGTAATGTATGGAGCATCGACTTTGTGACAGGCACAGTAATAGAAGCCTTGTGCATTTTATCTCAGTCAACCCTAAGAACCACTCTTTGGAAACTGGTGCAGTTGGTCCTGTTTTTCGGAAACTGAGGCTCAGAGAGGCTAAGTCAAAGCCAGACAAGCAGCAAACCACAGAGCAAGACTCCAAGGCCTGGTTGCCTTTCTCCCACTGTGGTCCAAGCCCACTGGGCTGCCAGTTATTAACTAGTGAAACAGTCATGGGTTTTACAGAGTGCTGTAAAACCACATCTGCCTCAGTGAATCTGCCTGCAGGCAGGTTTATTATTACCGTGCCGCCTCATTTTCTGCAAGTACATACAATTTATGAGATAATTTTTGAAGTGAGCGACTTGCCTAGAATAGAGGATAACCGTCGACATGCTTTTCAGGATAAAAAAGATTTCTTTTTGTTCTTTTGCTTTTTTAAAATTCATCACTCTGCCTGGCACATTGGAGGAGCCCAGTGAACATGGGGAACAGAGACGACATGGATGTGTGCATGAATGAAAAGCAGGTCATTCTCCAAAGTTTAAATGCACTGATTTTGCACTGGTGAATCCAGAAAGCAAAACTTTGGCATTCCACAGCGGCATGGCTTTATTGTCTATATTGCAGGAACAAAATATCATATAACTTTGCACATAACCCTCTAAAGCTCTTGATAGGTTTTTTTTATATTCCATTTCCTAAATCCCTTTGTGCAGTTACAAGTAAAGTATTGCACCACTTTCACTGGAAAAAGGACTAATTTCACATTGTAATGATTGCACCTGCTCTGTGACAAAAACCTTGATTTTTTCTAAAAAGCCATTTTCCAACTTAATAGCGCAAGGAAGGAGACTGTCCCTAGGGGAACCGTGACACAACTTTAAAATTTACTCGTTCTACAGTTGTCCTTCAGCTCTGAAATGGGGGCAAAATAAGGACGAAGGTGGAAGGAAAAACCATAGAATAACTGAAGGTTATTAATAGCTCGAAGGTCATTAATGACACTGAGGGGGTAAAAATGATAAAGCGAACACAGAAAATCATATTCTGTGAAAAATGAAATAGGATTGCTCTGAGCAAGAAGAAAGTAAGGGGGAGAAAAAGGACAGAGGAAAGCTTTTTAGTGCGTTTGGGGGGGGCGGGGAGGAAGGACTGTACGAAATGAGTAACTCTGAATTGGAGCCAAAGAATGGGTTCTAGCCCTTACCAGAACTTCAGAGCACATCCCTTTAAAGACAGGTAAAAATACAACAACATGGTGAATATAACAAAAACGAGGCAGACTCACAGATATAGAGAACAAACTAGTGGTTACCAGTGAGGGGAGGGGTGATATAGGGGGAGGGGATTAACAGGTACAAACTATTCTGTATAAAATAAGCTACACGGATATATTTACAACACAGGGAATATAGCCAATATTTTATAATAACTATAAATGGGATATAGCCTTTAAAAATTGTGAGTATATTGTACACCTGCAACTTTCATAATATTGTACATCACCTATACTTCAATTAAAAAAGAAAAAAGGTAGGTTGATAAGACCATAGAGTTAGCAGAGAAGCCTGGTGTCCTAGAGACAGTTTGTCCGTGCCCCAGGGAGAAAGTCCACCGTCAGTTAGTCTGAACACAAGTGCCTGATGGTCAGGAGACACAGCATTAGCCAGGGAGAAGCTGCTGGTACAGGAAGCAGGTTGAGCCTTTCTGAGGGATGACAGGACAGAGCTTTAGATGAGGTGCGTTTCAGCCCCTCTGATGAGGTTTCCTGAGATCACACAGTACTTGCGAATGTCATGGTTCCCCTTCTTGCTACTGTCTACGTCTTTTCTCTACCTTCTTCATCCTCACTGGGAAAGGCATTCATTATTTAGAAGGCAGTAGCACTAGTGAAATGCACATAACTCACGTTGTTTTTGGAAAGTCTGAATGGTTGAGTTTAAATAGAAGTCTCAAAAGAGATAAAATGTCCCACATGGGGGCCGTATGTGGAGTTTAAAAGGTTTCTGTGTGAAATGCTGTAACCTTTAGCCTCTGTGCTTCTGTACTGCCTAGCTCAGACTCCGGATGGGTGTGCTGGTTTATGATGATCGATTTTATTTTCATATCATTGGAAATAAAACAACAAAACCCAGTGGCTGCCTGAAATGCTTGAGCTCTGGTTATTCAGCGTAGCAGCAGTATTCTGGTAATGGGGCTTTTTGCTGTGTCCCCAAATACTGCACTTCCAAGCCTCATTCTGGTCCTGTTACCATGGAGGGAGATGATTGGCGAGTACAGTGAACCAACGATTAAGTCTTGCATTGAGATGAAAAATGAAAAGATTGTGTCACAAAACCCATTCAGTGTCCACTGTGGTTCCTTTGCCAAAGGCTCTTGCTGTGACCTACTTCTGCAGGTGAGAAAAATGATTTTGCCATCCTTCTATGACATGGCTATGGTGAACTGTTCCCAAGTGCCTTGGTGTAGGTGGCCTTGTGCGGATAAGCATTAATTATTTTAAGACCGCTGATGCATCACCTCGGGTGTCTATATTTGTCTTCTAAGAGTGCATCATCACTAATTATAGGTGATCTTGTGGGATTAGATCTTTTGAGTTAGACGAGGATGACACAAAATGTGCATGGAAAGCAAACCCATGTAAACTTGGTGAGCCACGATCATTGTTTTTTGTTTGTTTGTCTTAATTTTATTGGAGTAGAGTTGATTTACAATGTTGTATTAGTTTCTTCTGTACAGCAAAGTGAATCAGTTATACATATACATATATCCACTCTGTTTTAGATTCTTTTCCCATATAGGTCATTACAGAGTATGGAGAAGGGTTCCCTGTGCTATACAGTAGGGCCTCATGGTCATTGTTAAGACCCAGACGGTGCCTCAGTGTTCAGAATCACACTTGGAACATCTTCACCTTGTCAATGTCACCACCCGACTAAGTTTCTACATTTTAAATCACTTGATGATTGAGGTTGTCTTTAAGTTTGTGTTTTCATCATGAAAATGGTTATCACCCCATTCTAATTCTTGGATTCTCACGTTACCCCAACAAGCAACTTTTGTAGGAAACAAAATCACCACGGAATCCCCAGGCCCCTACCTTCTGATAGTTACCTCTTCACAGAGCTGGGAAGGGCAATGAGGGTCTCTGCCCCTCGGCTGTGAAGCAGTGCTGGGCAAAGCTGTAAGCAATGTTTTCTAAGCCAAGTCCCATTTTGGCCAGGGTGAGGCTTTGCCCAGTAGCATGGAAGTGTTAGAGTTGAAAATATCAAAATTCCCACTCTGTTTTTAGCTCCATCCTATTAAACATTTTTTTTTGACACCTCCATAGAAAAGAACTTAGCCTGGAATCTAGTTACGTAACTCATTAATTCAACATTTATTCATTTCAGCCAACAAATATTTATTGAAAGCCTCCTGCATGCAAGACCCCATGGAGGGATAGACAGAAATTTAGATAAGACGTTACTATCCCACATTGCAGGTTTGCCTTTTATGGGGTGGAGGGTGGGTGGATAAAAATGGTTTTTACTGGGAAAACGAAAACACCAAGTGTCAGCAAGAAGAGACGTGTGGTCCTCCCCCGTCTCCCTCCCCTCCCCCCCCCCCCCCCCCCGTGTCCCTGTGCATGGGCAAGGGCTGTTGAACATTCCATGGAGCTGTGTTGCATGCAAGGTTTGGGAATTAAAAATCACTGGGGCTTTGTCTCTTTTGTGAATCCCACCCTACGAAGTAGCTCCCTGGAATCAGCAGTTCAAGTATTGAATGGATGATGGTAAAGCTGGAGTATTTGAATATGTCCGAGATGGTGGCCAAAGTGTAAAGGTGCCTTTCTTGTCCACCACCTACCACGTCTAAAACTCTCTTTAGATGTGCGTCTAAAACACATCCAATTTCACTCCCCTGCTGGGCAGCAGATGTGCCCACAGGAACCAGGCCTCAGTGTGAGGCTGTCAGGTTTCCAAAAGAATTTGGCTAATGGGCTTCGTTGCTCAGAGAGCTCGCCTCCTGGAGAATCAACGCGAAGGTTAGAGACAAGCACAGAACTTCAGGCTTCTGAGAGTGAGTGAGGGATACAGTCCTTGAGGGCAGTTTTTCCAACTTGGGAGTTCTCGTTCGCCCGGCCAGAAGTCGAAGCAGCTACTTCCTCCTGCATAAAGGGAAGGGAAGTAGACGTGCATGCTTGTGTTAAAGGTCAGTTAATTCAAACTTGAGGGAAAAGTTCTTGGTCTGGGAGAAGGCCAGAATGTTGAAGGAGCTCTGCAGCATCTCCACCAGAGGCATTTCTGAGTAATCTGTCTCTTGATTGGCTTAGGTGTACAGGTAATGGCACAGCCGACTCAGGGCTGCCTCCAGGCTTTAGTGTAAAATGTATTCTGGGTGCTACTGTAAGCAGTAGGGAATGAAACTCACTGGCACGAAGGCTAATTGTATACAGTTCAGACTCCCCCTGAGGGAAAAAATGTTTTTGAAATTCAACTTTAGTAACCTGAGTCATGAGCTACTTGTTTTCTACAAACATCAGAGGTAACAGCACCCGTACCATAAACTAGTTTACGGCATAGCACTTCCGGATCCATTTCTTTTTCCACTTAAGCACAACTTTTTACTTTGTACCAGAAATTTCCTGAGATTCAGGGAGAACCGTGGAAATCAGCTGCCAGCTTGTTACTGTGACCCGTGCGATGGCGGGAAGCCCTCACCCAGCTCCACGCCTGGCTCGCCCTGCGGCTGCGTCCCGTGACGTTGGTGAGCTCAGAACCATGGGCGGGAAGAGCGTGGAGTCTGGGTTGGGTGATTAGATGCTGAAGCTGAAGGGGGCCAGGCGGGCTCCCTGCCCCCCACTGTTTTTATCACCCAGGGCTGTCTGTGCACAACCATATCAACATTTCCCTGAGGCCCAAACGTAATTCCTTCAGGAAGTTTTAAGTGGAGTAGCCCACGGTGTGAGTTTTACCAGTGGGAGAGGGGAGATAGGAAGGGTGTGTTTGAAGGGAGAGTTGTGGAGAGGACTGCCCATACTCCGTCCATCTTTCCCCCGGTATAATTTTTTTGGACGTTTTTATATCAAGTTTTACTTTTTTTTCTCCCCCCTTCGGTGGTACGGGACGGCCAGATTGGGCTGGAGTTGGTCATTTCCCTTTCCCCAGGTCAGTTAGGCTCTAATAACGCCCAGCAGGTTAGATTCTGGTTAACTAGTTGTCCCCCCCCCCGCCCCCCGAGGGCAAACCTTGTTAAGAGCAGAGGACTCTGGCATATTTCAAAATGGTTCCTTTTCCCCTCCCCTCTCTGGAAGCTCAAGGGGATTCTTCTCCCATATTTACTGTGAGAACCTGGGTCGAGCCTCTGGAGGTAAATCTCACACAACTGTGGGACCCATCATAACTGGATCCCCTTGCAGTTTTTCACTCTTAGACCGGTGCACACTGAGCCTCCAGCGGTTTGTCAATTACAGCCCAGGTTTCCTACCTTGGCTGTGGCTCCCTCTAGTAAACCTCTCCTCCAGTAACCCTTGAATCCCCGCCTTGTCCTGTCTCTCCAGTCTCGGTTTGCCCTGTGTCCTCCTCTCCCTTACGGATCCAAGAGCTGTTGATTCTTCAGTCTGTTCAGCTTTTTACTTGTTAGGATGGAATGGCAACTTCCAAGCTCCTTACATGCGGAACTGGAAGTTTAACCAAGATTTTAAAATTTCAATCAACATTAACTGAGCATGATTTGGATATTGAAATGTGTTTTTTGAGCAGTTGAACTCACAGAATTGAAATGTGAAATTTTTTTTCCCCCAGTCTCGTCCTTCACCTATATTTTGGGGTGAGGAGAGAGGTTATGGAGCTCTTTTTTTCTTTCTTTTGGTAATAATTAACATTCAATAGGATGTTCAGATTTTAGTTGTTCAGTTTGATGAGTTTTGACAACTGTATATACACTAGGTTTCTCAGCCTTGGCACAGTTGATATTTTGGAATAGATAATTCTTTCTTGTAGGGAGCTGTCTGTTAATCCGTGACCTCTAGTCACTAAATGCCAGTAGCATCCCCTCCTGGGGGGGTGACAATCAAAAGTGTCTGCAGGCATTGCCACATGTCCCCTGGGTAGCAAAACCACCCGTGGTTGAGAACCACTGCTGTACATACACCCATGTAACTACCATCCAGAAAGAAGGTATAGATCATATCCATTCCTCCAGAAAGTTCCCTTCAGGCCTTTTTATTAATCCTCCCTCCCCCGAAACCAGTGTCTCTCATTTCTATCATCATAGATTCATTTTGCCTATATTTGGACTTTGTAGAAATTAAATCGTATAGTGTATACTCTTTTTTTTGGTCTAGTCTCTTTTACTTAACATGATGTGTTTGCAGTTTATCCACATTATTGCATTTATCAGTGGTTCACTCTTCTTTTTATTGCACAATAGTGGTCCATTGAATGAGAAAACCACAATTTGTTAATACATTCTGCTCTTGATGGATACCTGGGCTGTTTCTGATTGAGGGCTGTTTTGATAAGGTTGCTGTGAACAGTCTGATAAAGGCTCTTTGTGGACATGTTTTCATTTCTCTCAGTAGATATCTAGGAATGGAATTGCCGGGCTGTAGGGTAAACGTGCGTTGAACTTTTAAGAAACCGCCAGACGCTTCTGCAAAGCGGTTATGCCATTTTACACTCCCAGCAACTGTGTACGAGCATTGCTGTTGTTCCGTATCATCATCAACAGCGTCATCATTTGGTGTTGCCAGGGGTTTTTATTTTAGCTATTCTGGTGGGCATCTCATTGTGATTTTTATTTGCATCTCCCTGGTGCTTTTTGGTTATTTACATTCTTTTGTGAAGTGTCTGTTGTAAGACATTTTATGGTTGATTTGGAGGAGTCCCCATTACACTCCCCCCAGACCCCACCGCCGATAATAGGTTCAGGTTTTACAGGAACCTGCTGCTGCTGCTGAGGGGCTGGGAAACATTTTGCCATCTGAATAAGTTTGCTCTAAATTATCAAAATTACTGTGAAGCGTGCCCTTCCATTTTTTCATTTTTTTTCTCTGTTCCAGACATACTGTGAGGGTTATAGGGTATTTTCCTTTAGTGAGGGCAGAAATGCTGTTCCTAATTAGCCAGACAAGTTTACAAAACGACTTTTATTGTCTTTGGGACGGACTTCCAGTGCTCAGACTCCACGGAGTGACCGTTCCCCCCCCCCCTCATTCTTCCACAGCTTTGACAAACAAATTAACAGCAGGGACCTGTCCATGCAAGGCAGTGAGTCACCTTTATTATTCCATGCCCAAGGGACCTCCTTGATCAGCCTTTTTCTGGAAGCATTTTTCTTTTACTCATACAGGAAGGTCTTTACCTAGTTAAAAAAAAAAAAAATTAAGTTCTCTATCTAGAAAGATTCCTTTTTCCATCTAAGTTCTGATAACAGAACTTAACTATTTCCTTTCAGTTCCAGTGGAAAAGGAAGGGACTCATGATCTTTCTTTGGTTTCAGTTTCTCTCTCTGTTGCTAAGGTGGTATTTTTCTAACCTGTCCTCCTTAGGTAACCAGACAAAAAGGTTCATCTCTGAGTAGTTGAGGACCTGGTTTCTGAATAGGGTCTGAATGCACTTTGAAAAGGGAACATGGTGGCCCCCAGAGGTGGGTAGTGGGTATATATGTGTACACATGAGGTAACGTGTCCAAGGAACTTTGGAAGCAGTAAGGCGCTCAAGTTCTTATCTCCAAATACCATTCCTCACTGAGGGACCTAGGCTTCTCCGGAGAATGGCTGATTCCATGTCTGGGATAAGATGAGGCTGAGTCCCATCCTACCAGAAAGCAAACCAACCAGCCAACCCAACCAACAAACAAAAAAACAATATAAACTATTAAGATCATGTCCTCAGGACTTAGGCTCTGAGTTGAAGAGATTCTCACTGACAAAGATGGGATGATGTGAGCATTAATACAAATAAAGACTGTAGTAGATTAAAGCGTATCAGATGTATTTTAAATCCATGAGTTTATAGTGACACTAAAAACACAAAAAACACTCACCACATTCCAGTCTACGGGAAACCCGGCAGACAAAAGATCTGATTTCTTCAAAACATAAAAATCAAAGGGAGAGAAAAGAGGAGGAACTTATGATTTAAAAGAAACTTAAAAGACGTATGAATCCATTGTAACACTACTTAGACATGTTTCGATTCTGATTTGAACAAACACCAGCTGTTCAAAAATTTTATGAGCTAGTTGGGGAAACTTGATCACTGAATGGATATTTGATTATGTTAAGGAATTATTATTAATGTTTTAGATGTGGTCATGGCATTGTGGTTTTATTTTTATCCCAGTCCTTCTCTTTCAGAGACACACACTGAATTATATACAAAATAATAGGTCTGGGATTTGCTTCAAAAGAGTTCTGTGGCAGGGCTTTGGATGAAACAAAATGGCCATGAGTTGGTAATTATTGTTTCTGGGTAATATTTGTGATTTTATTATACTATTCTGTTGACTAGAAAATATGTTAATATTTGAAATCTTTTATAAGTTAAAAACAAACAAAAAACAGCCAAGTGCCCTGCAGATTACTGGTGTCGTGGATTAACCGGCAGAAGTTTGAACAGGGAGAGGTGACCGCTGGGGGTGATGGGACTTGAGTGAGGAGCCCTGTCTTTTTTATTAATTGAAGTAAAATTGACTTACAATATTATATTAGTTTCAGGCGTACAACATAGTGATTCAATATTTTTTGTACATTACAAAGAGGTGCCCTGTCTTGATGGGTTTGTTCATAAGTTTGTCAAAATGAAAAGATAGTAACTGGCTGATGTAACCAGTCCCCAACATTTTTCTCTCCACATTTGCTTCATACTAATGTTATGAACCAAGGGTTCTCGAGAAAAGGAGTGAGATCGTGCACGCTTATCTCATATGGGGTCTTGGTTGTCCCCAAACCCTTACTGAGGGACCCCCAACTGGGCCCACTCTCCTTTTCCATTCATTTCTCATACTTGAGAAAGATGACCTCAAAGAAAATTCGGGGGAATTTTAAAAAATACATTTTTTCTTTTCAAAGAAAATTTTTTTACCCCTAAACCAGTAGAAAATAGAGAACATTTTTCAAGTGTTTATAGGTCTTGTCTTTAAAAATACCAAATGGAATAGTTCTGAGAACACAGCAGACTCTGTGGAATACTTGTTTACGCTCACCACCTTTTAGCAGTTTAGGTGAGTTAAAGACACCTGAAACAATATATGAGTTTCAAAATTTTCTCCACTTCCCATCAGAATGTAGTACATTATTTTCTCATGGCTTCCCAGTCCTTCCTCTCCTCAGATCAAAATTGTTTCTGGGTCTCATCTCAGAACTTCTCTAACCCTGAAAAAATTATTTCGCACTTTGTCGTAAAAGACCCGTAGATATTTGATGTTCGTTTTGCAGCTCAGTGAGTCATGATGTTCAGACCCCATTTAGGTAGGGGGAGGGAGGCTTTTGGCTGAATAAGCTTTCCTCATCCTCCGTGTGGGGAAGAGAGGACCTCCTTGGGGCCAGTCACAGACATCACGGTATCTCCTACCATCCTTGACCCACCAGAGGAAGAGGGAAGCCCCGTCTTACAGATGAAGAAACTCAGGCACGGAGGTTGGGTAACCTGACTGTGTTGCCTCTGGAAATTACATACAGTCTTTCTCCTAAAGCCAGGAAGCCTCTTTCAGCTATAAATTGTGCCAGCTGTTACTTGATTGAAGTATGCTGAAGTATGCAAGTTCTTCAGGCAATCTGTGATACCATCTCATAGAACGTGCATTTCTGTGGGAAGCTGGCATGGTGAACTCGTAGTGAACTCTGAAGGCCAGCATTTGAAGGCAATTAGCTGATTTTAAAGGTTACTGGTATTTCCCAACAAAATATAGTTGAGCATTCGTCATCTCCAAGTATTCAATGCCCCAGAAGCCAGAAAAGTCCAGTCCACGTTGTAATACACTAATGATGAGTGGTTATAAGTCATGTTTAGGTCCATCCATTCACTCCCGCTGCTTTACAGAGTGCCTCGATGAATAATCAGTCAGACTCTTCTTTCTAGTTAACGTTATAAATTGGATATTTTGGGGAGAAGCCTAATTATTGGTAAATTCAGCCAGATAGTTTCATGTATTAAAGACCCATGGCTTAGTCAATAATCCTGGGTTCAGAACTGAATTTCTATGGAATGAATTATGTCTCTAACCAAGGATGTGCTGGTTTGAACCACTTGGAGTGCTTTCCGTTACACACACCCTCTCTACACAATCCTGTCAGTGGCCTCTGGGCTCGGAGTTATTTTTCTAGTACCTGGTGATATTTTACACTAAGCCATCTACATTCTTCCGTGTGCAGACATCATAGGTTTGCAGTTTTTTCTTCAGACGTAATGTGTGCAATGTCAGTCCCTGTCCCTGGCAGATACTATTGTCATAGGATAGTATAAGCGAGAGAAAGCCTTATGTAAGCCTTGGAGGTTTTTTATACACAATCAGCCAATTGTGCTTCTTCCTTTAAAAATAATTAAAGAAGCATGAATTTATTCATGAACAGCAGAGAAGAATTTATTCATGAACAGCATCTGTAGCAATATTTAAAATACATAAAACATCAACGTCTAGTTATAATAATAATAATCGTCTCTTTCAGTTTTTGAGGATCTTGTCCATTCCAGGGCCTGCCAGGCCATTGATGTCCTTTGTCACTAGTCCCCACGGCCACCGGTGGGCAGAACTGGAGGGAGAGGAGGCTCTCAGCTTGGAGGAGTCAGGGAAGGGATTCAGTCTCATCTTTCCCTTGGTCTGAATCTTTGCTCTCTGTACAGAGTACCACCTTCTCACACCAATCTGTCTTTACTTCTCAGCTTCATATACTCTATCTCCAGCTTTCCACATCTGTTAGACTTCACCAGTCTGCAGTCTCCTCGTGTCCACCTAATTTCCTCTGGCTTCTCGTGGAGCTTAGAATGGCAGGTGTAAAACTTACCACTTTGAACCCTGGGAGCCCTTGATGAGTATGTGCCCTTTTCTGTTCCCATACACTGCGCTGTTCTTGACTTGGAGACGCTCCACCAACAGTTCTATATACAAGAGCCCCTCTTTACTTTCCAAGCAAAAAGGAAAAAAAAAAATCACAAAGCATTGTCCTCTTCAGCGTGCTGCCTTCCGCACACATTTACTATTGTTTCATTTTGTAGTTATAACATCCTCATGCTCCTCCTTTAAAACAAGTAAATTACAGTTTTATAAGCCCTGTTTATTTCCAGCAACTCCAAATAACAGGCTTAAGAAATAAATGGTATTTATTTAAAAATGGATATATTAGCATGCTTTCCTTTTTAAAGATTCATGTATCTTTAATATTATATTTTCAAAGTAATGTCTAAGGAGTAAGCGGCTAAAGAAAATAAGCATCTGGTTCCAATGTGATCCATTTCTCACTAGGCCTTAACTGTTGTTTGATTATTCCAAGTCATAATCTTTTCTACTGAACTGACTAAACTATGCCAATGTTAACTTATCCTGCTTGCTAAACTTACAGACAAAAATTCCTTTCTGAGGTTTCAGGCTGATTTCTCATTTATCCTGCAGGCTCTCCTCACTTGCCGGAAGCTGTCTCTTCGAATCAAGGAATTATTTTCTCTTTACAAGAAGGGCTTGAATTTGCTCTTCTATCTTTTTCTTTCTCCTCCTTACATCTAACCGTAAAGAAGTAATCCGCTTTCTGCTTAACAAATAAGAGTGACTGCATCATTTCAACTGCTACTAAATCTGTTTTAAAATTGGAATATAATGGATTCTTTCTTCAACTAAAGTTACTTGCAATTATCTCTCACCATAATTAGATGGAAGGGAGCTTTGATGATGGAATGAATACTAGGCTCGGAAACAAAGACCCGATTGCACACCCAGCCTTATTGCTAGCTTATAGCAGTGAGCAGAAGTTCCTCAGCTTCTCTGAACCTCAGTTCCTCATTTATAATCCAGAGACAATTAAATTAGATATTTAATACAAGTGGATTTTATAAAGATTTAATGGGATGCTGCCTGGCACTTAATTTCTTCACTGCATAGAAAACATATTAACATTTACTAAAGGACTTATACAAACTATTAAAAACATTAAGCCCCCTGTTGGTAGGTTTAAAAAAAGGATGTGAATTCACGATTAACCAAATTATAAGAAACAAACGTTTGGGAGAATGTTTATTAAACAAACGTTTGGGAGAATGTTATTAAACAAACGTTTGGGAGAATGTTTAAACTCATAGCAGTTAAATAAATTCAAAAAGTATGAGATGTCATTTCCTTTTATTAAATTAGTACTAATTTTTTTTAAAAAAGATAGGATGCTGGTGGCATTACCAGTTGGTACAGCTCATTGGAAAAAATATGTATCAAATTAGATTAATACTCATACATTTCAATCTAATAATCCCATTTCTGGGACTCTATCCTAAGGGAATATTCTGAAAATTGAAAAAAATTATAAACACGACAGTAACTACTTCATTATTACTTTTTTTTTTTTTTTTTTTTTGCGGTACGTGGACCTCTCAGTGTTGTGGCCTCTCCCGTTGCGGAGCCCAGGCTCCGGATGCGCAGGCTCAGCGGCCATGGCTCATGGGCCCAACCGCTCCGTGGTATGTGGGATCTTCCCGGACCGGGGCACGAACCCGTGTCCCCCGCATCGGCAGGCGGATTCCCAACCACTGCGCCACCAGGGAAGCCCCATTATTACTTTTGATATTAACAAACCTGGGAACAACTTAAATTTGTAATAGATTGTTGATGATGGACTGTTTTGCAGCTATTAAAATAAGAATAAAGACTTACTGAGCAGCACCTAAAAATGTTTATTATGATATAAAAAATATGCACATGTGATAACCAATATGAGAAAAATGCATCTTAAAACCATATGGAAATAGACCCACATAATAATATTAGAGTCTTTGGGGAAACAGGAAAAAAATAATGCACTTAATTTCTTCACTGCATAAAAAACATATTAACATTTACTAAAGGGCTTGTACAAACTATTAAAAAAATCAAGTCTCCGTTGATAGGTTAAAAAAAAAGGACGTGAATTCACAGTTAACCAAATTATAAGAAACAAACAGACGCTCTCTGTTTTCCTCTTTCTCCAAATCTTTTGTAAGATACTGTTAATTTTAAGATTAAAATTAGAGTTATAATCTAATGTATTCAGTCTGAAAAAAATATTTGTCCAGTGCCTCTTATGTGTCTGGGAAATTTGTTATAGCAACTCTGGGTTTTAAAAATGCCAGAATTTTTTCTCATTATTTACTCCAGGGCAATAAAAAAAACAAAAAATTGTGCTTAGTGGACTATTTAGAATAAGTACTTCATATACAACCTAAGATTTCAGGTGTGTAACCTAAGCATTTAATGCCAGACTGTCAGCCCAACCCGTGTTAAATATAACGGTGTTGTGTCTCACTGTAGCCGTCTGCTTCGGGAGTC
Source organism: Delphinapterus leucas (assembly GCF_059928025.1). Classification (NCBI taxonomy): domain Eukaryota; kingdom Metazoa; phylum Chordata; class Mammalia; order Artiodactyla; family Monodontidae; genus Delphinapterus; species Delphinapterus leucas. The sequence goes on along the minus strand of NC_143140.1, from coordinate 23,993,139 downwards.
ATTCCAAAATTAACCTACCAGCTTACTCAGGTCATTCCACTGAGGAAAATGGGATCACAGTGATATATTAACCATAACATCAGTGTGAACAAGACTTTGAATAATGCATCTCAGAGCGACACTCTAGGTAACTGGATTGGAGTAAGCTAGACAAGGTCATTTGCAAAGTATTGTGGCATTATTTTAGTCGACATTTTTAGTGAAAGAATGATAGAGTCACTCGTAGCTGTAAGAAAGAGTTTGAAAGATCACTTGCACACGTTGCCCAGTTTCCCCCAGTGGTAACATTTTACAGAACTATGGTACTGGGGTATTGACATGGTGCAGTCCTCCCATCTTACTCAGATTTCCCTGGTTGTATTTGTACCCCTTTGCGTATGTGTGTGCAAGTGTATGACATTCTGTGTAATTGTATACCTGGGTCTCTTTGTGCATCCACCACAGTCAAGACACTGAACAGTTCCGTTGGCACCAGGATCCCTCCTGTTGTCCTTTTATAATCACACCCTCCCTCCTCTCACCATCCCCAACCCCTGGTAACCACTACCTTGTCCTCTGTTTGTGAAATTTTGTCATTTCAAAAATGTTGTATACATGGAACTTTACAGTACGTAACCTTTTGAGCCTAGCGTAACTCCCTGGTGAATCTTCCAAGTTGTTGCATGTGTCAACAGTTCACTGCTTGTTAGTGTGGAGCAGGTATCCACAGTGTAGATGTACCACCCTTAAGCATTCATCTGGGCTGATTCCAGGTTTTGGCTCTTAAAATGATGCTGCCATGAACATTCATGTACAGCTGTTCGTGTGAACATAAAGTTTTCATTTCTCTGGGATAAAGGTCCAAGACTGCAGTTGCTGGGTCATACAGTAATTATGTACATGTTTAGTTTTTAAAGACTGCCAGACTGTTTTCTAGAATGTCTATCCTGTTTTATAGGCATACTCCAAGCAATGTATGGGAGATTTCTTCTTTACCAGCTTATTCTGAAGTCAAATTTGTGACAGTTTTCTTTACCTGAACCAAATAAGTTTGCTAAAGATGCCCATGTTAAGTAGATTTAGAAAAGAAAACTATATCAGGGCATATCAGAAGCTCTTCCCTCCCACCCCACCCCACCCCCCAAAAAAACCATTCTCTCAACTCTTACTAGACTAGCTTTACACAGTGGGTCAGTTTGAGAGATTTGGCCCCTTCAGTCTCTAGATAGCTAACAAAAAGGACTCAGTCCTCCTTTTGTAGATGTTGGGCCCGATCTATATCAATATCAAGATACTGGTCTAGACATAATTTGTTTCTTTCTCCCTTGTTTTAATAATCTTGTTGTCTTCTAGAAAAAAAGAAATGTTTGTTTTAAAGGACTCTTGGATACCCTAGACCAGCGTCTTCATTTTGCAGTGGCCAGAAATGAAGGCACTGGATTAGGACTTAGAAGAACTGTGTATGAGTCGTTCCTCTAATTAGCTGTGCCACTGTAAATACATCAGTTACCTCTCTAAGATCGCTCAGCTGGGTAAAATGCTTTCCAACTCTAGCGCTTATCAGAATCACCTGGAGGACCTACAGGATACCAGTTGCTGGGCCCCGCCCCTAGAGTTTCTGGTTGAGCAGGTCTAGAATGGAGGATTTGAGTGACTTACGAGTTCCCAGGGGATGCCATTAAGTCTGGTCCAATGGAATAGAGCTTACTTTATTTTGTATTTGCCCTAGTGTCTGGGTCTCAACATATGTTTGAACGAACAAAGGAATTATAATGCATGGCATATTTGCCCATTTACAAGACGATTTATGTCAGGTAATAATAAATGCTGTTTAAATAAATGAATGGAAGTGAAAAAAGAGCGAATCTTCATTCTTTACAGCCTTTGACAAAGACCTCAGGGACAATATTATTAGTAAACACTGGGTAATAGTTCCATTGTTTGCATGTGTACCTAGTTGTCTCTATAATATCTTCATCATTAGGTTAAAAATTTAAGTTTCTTGAAAGAAACAAATGACTCTGGTTATTTGGTTAAATGTATTGCTTTTTATAGTTTCTCAGAATTCCTAGTATTAAGGACTGTTGAATACATATTATTGACTGCCTGAATTGACTAAAATAAACGTTAGATTTGCCTGTATTTAAAAAAAAAAAAAAAAAAAAGTCTGGTCCAGAGATGACACCTTGAGGACCCAGGCCAGATTATGCCAAAGTCCTCTGGGCCCAACAGTTAGTAACATCCCCTCACTTATCCACACCCCCCCAACACCCCCAAAAAAACCCTCAAGTTTGCTTTCTGGTGGAATAAGTTATGCATTTATCCTTTTTTATTTTTTTTAAGTGACCCAGATATATAGCAGAATATAATACAGTCATTAAAAATGTCATAGAAGAATATTCACTGTCATGGGAAGATTACCACAATATATCATTAAGTTAAAAAGAAGCTACATATTACAAAACAGCATATGCAGAAATGTCCAGGTATACATAGAAAGTAAATCTAAAAAGATACCTCCAAAACACTTAATAGTAGTTACTCTGAATAATGAAGTTGCAAAAATTTTATTTTCCTCTTTCTGTGCGTTTCTAATTTCATCTGTACCTAATATATTTATAGATCAGTTATGAAAATGAAAAATTACAATGAGCAATACAAGTCTTGATTTCTCTAAGTTTTAATCATTATAGTTAAGAACTTGTTGAATACCAACCAACACAAATAAGGCTCTTCAGGTATGAGATAAAATTGTCCAGGAGGGTTTACAGAGGCAGCTACGACCTTCCTTAGCCCTTTCCCGAAAAAGTGTGGGAGCTCACTTTGTGCCGCTCTCCTTACTTGACAGAATTCTGCACTTATGCGCCTGAATAGTCCCGGCCCCAGGAACACTCGTTACAGCTTCTCATCACCGCCTGCGTGATGTTTCCACAGAGCTTTTCCACTGTTCAGTAGTGGGATCCACAGCCACAGCCTCCCAAGCTAGTCCCTCCTCCCTCCTTGACAGCGGGTTGGAAAGTGTTTTACACGGATGAGGCTAGTCTCTCCTTTGGTTGCGTCTCTGTTAGAAAAATTAATATTTACAGCTAAAATAGGAATTTTAAAATATCACTGAGATAAACCTATTTAGATGCCAGAAACCAGCTCTCTGCTATGGAAAGCTCTTTTGTCCCCCACGTGGGTTCGTGTCCCCTCCTGGAATTTCTAACTCTACTGCTGTCCCAAGTACATTGTCTTCTTCAACACCGATGCTTCTCAACATTATGACAGATCAGAATGAGCATGGCTTCCTTGAAATATTATTTGTTGAAATGGTTTTGCTACTAAAAATGTCAATGAATTGATACTGTAGGAAAACACTCCATTTCTAGACTCTAGTGACTCTGTTTCTGAATAAACTTGTTTGATCAGAGGCATGTTGCCGGTAGGGCAGTGCAGTGGTGATTTTCATGACACCACTCCTGTCCAGAGCTGCAGTGGTACCACTGCCTTTCTGCCAAGTTCCCTCGTGTACGTTCCCATAGGAATGAGAAATTAAAAGGACTTTCTGATTTATGAGTAACAGTGTATTTATTGTGGTGGTACTGTTTAACGTTATACATTTTAACAGCCACCCATATTGGCATCATAGAATTTCCTTTAACAAATATGTTTTGTGCTTGAGAAAATATATTTTTATGTAACACCTAAAGACTGTTGCCATATAATGTTTGCCCCATGGGCTTGCTATCATTAGCGAGTTTGGTGGGCTTGCCTTATATAACCAGGGGCTTCGGCAACTGCATCAGGAGGGCTTGTTCACCACGGTGCTGTTGTAATAGCACCATCCAACACCAGCAATGCTTCCACAACGCCCTTACTCTGAAAGAGGTGCTGAGAAGCCTACATCCAGAACTTTCTTGCTTTGTTGAAGAATAGGCTCAGGACCCAGGAATTGCTGCTTTTGTCCATGTGTCCAGCCCCATCTGGAGAGGAAGAGGCATTGGTCGTCTTTACCCCACTCACATCTATGTCTTCTGGTACTTCACACGCTGCCCTCCGCTAGAAAGCACAGCTGTGCTTTGCTTCACTGGTTCCCGCTAGATGAAAATCACAAGCTTTTGATTGACCTGTAAATTATCCTAGTGCATCCATGGCCTAAATAAAATACAAGGTAAGGGTTTAAATCCCTTTAAAGACACTGATCCTATTTGCTTTTTTCCCACTTTCTAAAGGCTTTTACAGAATTTGAGTTGGAAGGCCGCGCTGGTGTTTCCTTGGTCTAGTATTTCTGTCCACATATAAGTGTGTGGACAGTGTCCACACAGGCGTTGTCATTTTAGTGGGATAAGGTCTTCTTCCTCATTGTATTGCTTCTCACATCTTTGGTCCTTTGTTCCATCCTTCCTGTTTGCTAGTAGTTCCTTTAGCAAAGCCAGCATCTTTTAGTGGGAACAAAGTATATCCCACTCAGTGCCATGCCAGGTTTTATTGTCTCTCCTTGCCAACACACTATTCATAATTAGAGTAATAACTGCCTTGTTCGGGCTACTGCTTCAGAAATCGCACTTCCTTTCATAACCCAAGAATGATCCTTTTTCTGCCAGCAGGCATTAGGCGTCCGTCTTAGACTTATTCCAACCTATTAGAATCATCTCATGACTTGACTCTCTCCCACTCGCATGTTAGTGCCACGAGGGCATGCCTTCTCACTGTGGCCTGTGACTGGACAGTCACAGGCACATAGGTGGTACTTAATCATCGAATGAATCGAGTGAATGAAGACAGCCTGCCAGCCCAGAGAGAGGACAATCTTATACTATTTATTCAGCACAAAGAGTGGAGTCCAGGCATCATCAGCACAGGCCTGATTGATGCTGAATTAGTGAGTTAGTAAATGGTCTGTACCCCATTGTGATTTAAGACTCGAAACAAATAATATGCTTGAAAAGGTCATTTTCTTTTATTATTTTTATATTTACATTTATATTGTATATTTTATTTTGTAAATGAAGTTTGAGCCTAGAAACTGGATTTTGTAATGTAAAGTATAAACTTTTTTTCCATGCCATAACATTTATTCCAGACATAACTTTGAACAGGAGCCGTACCTAGACAAAAATATATATTTAAGGAATAGTTTTAAATATTTATTTTTTTAAGTCTACAGTACCCTTTAAAAGGAACATTTGTGTATGGCTGTGCTACTTATTCTAAAGAGACTTTTCTAAAGCTCACAATTATTATGAAACTCACAGTTTCCAGTATTGTACAGTTTTATCTGTCTTGTTTAGTGCACCTCAAAGCATTTATGTAGGATTTTTTTTATTGTTAATTTTATCTTGTGCAGTCTGCCTTGACAGCATGTCTTTTTATTGATTGAAATTCCAGCTCTATGTTGAGAAATAGAATTTCATAGTATAATTTTGTTAACTAAGATAACAAGAACATTCAAAAGTGTTTAACATATTTACGCAATTGTACAGAAGCATTATAAACTGAACATTTGGTCAGCTATTACAGCAGCCTGGCCCTGTTTATGGTAGTTTAAGAAGATTGTTTTTAGATGGTGACTCAAAGCAGAGGCATTATTTTTAGACATTTTCATTCTCTCTCCCCTTTTCCTTTCCCAAGTGTCCAAATCCAGGAGGAGAGAACAGGGAGAGTCAAATGTTACAGCCAACTCCAGAGTCCTGTCTTCCCTGGTTTCTAATAATTATTTATACTTTTGTAACTATATATTCCAGGAATGTAACAACGGAGCCTGTACTGTAGCTGCAAAGCTTTAAAACTTCTTACTTTGGGGGAATAAAACTAAAAAGATGAAATACAGAGATTTTTCTCAGTGTAGTAGAACAAAATAAAATTATCCTGTCTTAAAATAAAAGGCAGTTAGGGAAAGCAATTTTTCCTGTCATGGACAAAAGCTAGGGAACACAAAATCAACATCTGAAATATGTTAACTCACAGTGTTTTAAATAAAAAGAAGCTAAAAATGCATCGTACAGTACCTGTTCCCAAGGATGATTGCAGTTTCTTGTTATTAAGTCCTGCAAAACACATAGTGTCCTTGGCAGGCGGCACTATAAAAAAGAACGATGGAAAAAAAAAAAAGACATATTAGGTCAAATTAATTTTTTTTTCTTTTTTGATGGGGACTCCATTTTGCATTATTTGTTTTAATGAGCTCAGCCTCATGTAGTTTTCTCCATCTTGTGTCCATATTCACAGGCATGCAAAAGAAAATAATTCTTTCCTATTTGAGACAATAATGAGGATTAAAAGTCCCCCAACCTGTGCAGTTTTATCTCGATCATCTATCTGTAAACTTACCAGGGGAAAAAGCATGGATTAGAAATCAAAATTTCTTCCTATTGCCACTTACTAGCTTTGCATCCTGAGCGAGCCACTTAGTTTTTCTGAGCTTCTGTTTCTTCATTTGTAAAACAAAGTTTCGAATGCCTGCGTTACCTAAATCACCAGACTGTGCTGAGGATGAAAAGAGTTAAGACAGGAAAGTGTTTTACAGGTTTCAGGTAGGTCCTGTTATAATTCCCGTTTTGCAGACAAGGAAAGGCTGGGAGAGGTTAACAAGCTTGTCGAAGGTCACAGAGAGATCGAATTCTAAATTTCAGCATTTTCAAACACTGGCAGTGTTAACATTTTGAGGCTGATAGCTCTTTCTTATGGGGAGCTGTCCTGCACATAATCGGACGTTTAGCAGCGTCCCTACCTCTCTACCCACGAGATGCCCTTAGCATCCCCCAAGCTGTGCCAACCAAAAATATCTCCAGGGACTCCCCTGGCGGTCCAGTGGTTGGGACTCCGGGCTTCCGCTTCAGGGGGCTTGGGCTCGATCCCTGGTCTGGGAACTAAGATCCCACATGCTGTGACCAAAAAAAAAAAAAAAAATCTCCAGACACTACCAAATGACCCCTGGTGGGCGAAATTGTCCCAAGTAGAGAACCACTGGTCTGTATGGTTCCAGAGCCAAAGTTCTTAACCATTTTTATGATGACATTTATCATCATCAGTTATTCTAAGTGGTCCCTGGTTGGAATACTCCAGGACACAGCAGTTTTCAGAGTTCAGAAAGAGACAACTGGGTTTTATCCATCGTCTTTGTGTCTCTGAGTATCAGCGGTGGTATTGGCATCTTGGCAATCTCCCTGTAAACTGTTCTTGAAGAAGCAGGATGTCCCCACGGGGATGCTAACCACCACGAGCGAGAAGTCAGACTCAGTGACCCCCGAAGTCCCCTTCCCTGGGATTCTGTGATCATTCCCTAAAGGGCCCAGCTGGTCTGTCTTCAACAGCCCCTTCTCATCAGAATATGCATGGGCTCCTAATGTCTGTCATCTGAGAGGCCAGGGAGGGAAACACAAGTATTTTCATAAGCATTCTCTCATTGACTCTTCACAATAAGCCCTTGAGGTTTGCATCCGTTGTCCATAAGAAGGGGTGAGCTCACATCCTTCTACTCTCCTATCTTGTCCCCTCCACATTCCATGTTTATATTTTGTTTAGGAATCTTAACCTCTCTTCTGTGCCTGCTCCTTCAACTTTGTTCTCATTGCAGAACTTGATGTAAAAACTCAGCAGGAAGTTGATATGGAAACTCAGCAGGGGCCTTTCTCACCAGCACTGTATGAAGAGTAACATCCTTCTGAATTACTCAGCATAAAGCAGATGGCTTTTGCCCTGCACGACTCTTCACTTTTCCTATCCCCTTAACAGGGATCATTAAATACATACCTCCTTCAACTGCGTTTGGGGACTTAAGTACCAAATGTCCAAGAGTACAATGTTTTGCTTCTGCTGCTCACTCTTGCCCCCCAGAAAAGGCCTGGGACGAGCTTTCTAACTGCCCCGTGTTTCTCCATCTTTATCTCTAACCTACATTCCACTCTCTTCCTGATGCTGGCACCTTCCCAATTTATTATCACCCCTGAACTCTGAGCTAGAATTTTCTAAGTGTTTATGATTGACTTTATTATGTTTGTTTCTCCTTTAGCTAAAACTCTTGAGAAATTCGATGCATTTGATCTGGACCTTATTAAATAGTCTGAAAGTATTTTGTACCTAAGCCTGTATGAATTAAAATGTTTTAAAACAACCGAGTTTTAAGATAAATTGCTGCTGGCAAGCCCAATAAATATGATGCAATTAAAAGCATTGGCATGACCCAAAGAGAGTCTGGTATAATTACCAATCGTAATGAGAAACTGGAATTGCCCAGGAGTCTTCGGGATTTGGAATAATGCTCATGGAAGATCCAAAGCAGCCGTTTGAACCAATGGGAAAGAGAACTGGATTACTTCACGGCAATACAACTTGAGTGTCAATTTAAACTTCTTTTTTTCCTTTAAAATGCATGTGAATTATTTTAACTACTGTATGGTTCATTAAAAAAGGACTGATCTGCTCCTGCTGTGAAATGGCAATGTCTGGCCCGACTAAGAGTCGTTTTTCTTTGTAGACCTGTGAGCATCCTTACCGAGCAGACTTACCTGATTCAGGTTTGATGTGTACTCAGCCATTTCATCACATTATATAAGGAAAGCACTGTGGGTTTTTCTTCCTTTTCCAGGTGGCCTTTTTGAAGATGTAACTGCGGGAGCTGACACATTCCTCTCCACAGCAGGGGGCGCACCGGCAGCCAGCCGTCGGCCCAGTGGGCAACAATTACAGAGACAAGAACCCAGCTACAGAATGAGAACAGGGCATCGCAGTTTTGAGTTTACCTGCCTGCATCTATTCTCTAAGAGAAGAGTTAACTTGAAACCTTTGAAAAACCAAGGCTGTGAAGAAAGTCATAGTAGCAGGTTGAGAGATAAGTATAGAATTTACGTCTCTGTTTCCCACCGAGAGGAGTATTCAAATATGTGCTGTGTCAGCACCACCTGGAGAGAGAGAGCTGGTGGAGACCCATCTGTCCTGTGTGGAATGCAGCAAGGGGCTTCATTGGTGGAATTGAATGCTAGCTGCTGCAAATCTTAGGACATACACTTTCAGAGAACTTCGCATTTTTAAAGAAAAATGTTTCTTTAAAACATTTTTTTAAAGAAAATATGGAATTTTGTATACGTTATTCAGAGGAGATGCTCAGTAAATAAATGTTTGTTGAATGCATGATTATCAAATTAAAGGGTTTCCCGTTTATGCAAACCTGTATGTGTTCCTTTTGTTCTTTATTTCCTTTACCAAATACTGCTTCAGATCAATAAATATACCTCACTGACATCCTGTTACAGAGCTGTCTGAGCGCTTGTGTGCCAGAGCAGGTGGTGAGGAAACCACTGAATGAGAATGACAGAGCTGGAGGGGGTCCTTCAGGGCATAGGCCTCGCCCCTCATTTTACAGAGAAGGTTTCAGACTTGTTGGTAATCATACAGTAGGAGCAACTCTGGGACTGGAGCCAAGCAGATCCTCCCTGCCCACTCCTCAAGGGAGGACAGTCTCTGGATTTGCAGCTATATCTGCTTCTCATCAAGCCTGTTTGTTACCAAACTCAGGTTCAGCTGCTCGCCGCTTCAAAGCCAATACTCCAGAGACGAGTGTTGGTTGGAACGGAAAAGCTGCTTTATTCAGGAGGCCAGCAACCTGGGGAGATGGCGGACTTGTGGCCAAAAACGAACTCCAAAGATTCTGCTCAACCACGGAAGTTTTTAAAGGGAGGATCATTTGGGGAGGGGGTCTGAGTCTTCATTTTCTTCTAGAGCGTGCAGACTTTCTTCCGATTGGCTGTTGGTGAGGTAACAGGGCGGTGCTCCAAGAATCTTGCGCTCAACCTGAAGTTACCATCCTCCATTTGGATGGGGGGTCTTAGTTCCTGCAGAGGATACTGTTAGGTGTATCCCTTGAGAAGGAACCAGGACCCTGATTTAATCACTGCACTATTGTTTCTTGACTCATCCTTAGTTTCTGCATTCCTTCCCTTCTCAGATTAGCAACTGTTTGAATCTGCCCTTTGGAACTCAGGGAAGGTCTAGGAGGCTGAATGAAGCCTATTTCCTACGAACAAGAAATGGGGGACATGGAAAGGAGTTGTACCCAGGAGGGTCCTCCTTTGTTTCGTATTGGCATTAATCCTACCCTACAGACCACCTAATGCCTCTTTACTCATAATGCCTCTTTACTCAAAAAGTTTTCTGTCCCCTGATTTCCTAACACCCTTAACATAGGGGTCACTGGCGTTGTGATTTAGTGAACCTTTCATGATTTCTTCTTCCGTGTAGTTTTAACCAAAACACAGGTCCTAGCAGCAGAGCAGTGGTGTAATGCCCCTAATTCTGTGGCTGGTGAACGGACATAGGAAGAAAACCCCTCTGTCTGATCCTGCAGGGTCATTTTATTAAGCACAGTTTGAAACGTTAAAGTTCTGAGTATTACGTCCAAGACTCACAGCCATAAGGGAGAGTTGGTTTGACATCACTGAAGCTACTAAACTCCCAAACACCTTGCTGACTTTTGGTGCTTTTGATTTCTGTCTGTCAGTACAGAGCAGGGTTTTCAAGCTCGGCACTATTTACATTTGGGGCCCCATAAGGCTTTGTTTTGGAGACTGTCCTGTGCTGTGGGGAGGAAAAACCTTCCTTCCTAAACCCTCCTAGGTTCAGTGGCTGGGGCTTGTAAATCAAGCTGACAAAAGACAGATTAACGACAGAAAAATAAAACCAGCTTAATTACATACATCTGCACAGAAGTTTCACAAAGACATGAGACTTTAGGAAGTGGCCAGATGATCGAAATTTATATACCATCTTAGAATAAACAAAGAAAAGGGAGTTTGCAGCTTCTGGGCAGGGGGGGGCAAGTTCTAGGAAGGTGAGGGGAGGAAATACGTGGTAAATAAGGGTTGTCTTGTTTTGTTGGTAATAGTTTCTCCGATTATAAGAGTTGTCTCCAGGTGTAGATGTTTTCCTGATACAGAGACATCTTTATAAATGGGAATTTCCTTTATAAATGTAAATTTCCTTTACAAATGGGGAAATTTAGACTTCATTTTTAGGCAGTTAAGGGGAGGTTAAAAAGCTTTTCTTGCCTCTGCTCGTTCTCAGTTGTCTTTAGCTCAAAATAATCCTTATGCCAGAGTGGCGTATTTTGGGGTGACATATTCTGGTACCCGTCAGTACGTTGGAGAATGTTTAGCAGCATCCCTGGCCTCTATCCACCAGATGCCAGTTGCTCCCTCCTCCAGTTGTGACAACCAAAAATGTCTGCAGACATTGCCCCGGTGGCTGAAACTGACCCCAGTTGAGAACCGCTGCTATTGAGGACGTGTCCTGAGAACAACATGTGGTGGTTGCCTATAGTGGTGTATTGCCGATGACACAGTCATTCACAAAATCTGAGTCTTTTTCTGGCACGTGGCCTGGTTTTAGTACAATCTTGTTTTCGCAAATGGACACTGCTGATGAATACCACTGTGTGACTATTTCTTAAGAGGTCAGTTTGTTTTGATCTAATTGTTGGAGATTGGAATAAATTAGATGAAGCAGAGTTCAACCTGTGCCTAAAATAGAACTTCCTTCTGAGATAGTTTTTCTCCCTCTGGAAAAGAAACCCATACCATACTAATGTTTGTTTAGTTTAGATGCTCATGATTCAAAAGATAACTCTACCACTCAACAAAACCCAACTAGAAAGGTATTCTGATTTACTAACCTTGTCTAAGTAAAATCAGGTTAAGTCAAATATAGTGACACCCCTTCACCTCTGTCTGGGGTCTGAATGGGAACCAAGCCAATGAGAGGTAAGCCCACCCCCCTCCTTTCTGTTGGCAGAGGGGGGCAGTGCAAGGTGGAGTGGCTGTGAGGGACTCTGAAGGAGGGGTGGGAACCAAAGGAGGGGACACACACATACGCACGGCAGATTTCTGTCCACACACCTTAGTTACCATGGGTGAAGCTGCATCTGTCGTGCCACCTGAAATCTTGTCATGGTGAAGTTCTCAGGCTCAGTCGGTCTCCATTGGTTCTCCCAGGGCTAGGAGGGGAAGGCCAGCACAGCTCAGCTAGTGCCCAGAGTGAGCTGAATGTAAACATCAAGTCACTGGGTAGGTCTGAGAATAACATGTCTAAACCTGGGAGATTTTATTTCTTTGGGACCACAGCGGGTGGGAAAAGAAGGGAAATGGGAGGCTTTCTATCCGACTTCCTCTTTGTACAGAGAAAATTGCTTCTGTGTGTGTGTGTGTGTGTGAATTTAGTAAACCACGTTAGGAGGGCTAGAGAGAATTGAAACAGGCTGTACAACCTTAATGTTGTCCCTTGAAAATTGTTCCACACTAGCCTCCTGTGTCTTGTGAATACAATTCCAGAATCTATTCCATAGCATTCCTAGATAATGGTACTGAGAATTTTGAACAGTAAGAGGTTACCAAGGGCCAGAAGCATAGTAAAATATCAATTTCCAGTCCATTTTTTTTATATCTAAAAACTTAAATCACTTAAGTAAGTTGTGAACAAATAAGATCAACGAGCATTGCTCACCGCTCATCCTACTAGGGTTACGTGGTAACACACTGCAGTGACTGACCAGCAGTGCACCCTGAGACGAGTTCGGGATGGAAAACCAGAGGAGGCGCTCAGTGCTTAAACAAGCAGGCTCCTTAGATAGTTAGATGCATATCTCAGGAAGAATTTTATGAACCCAGAGCGTTGCATCTTTCCATACATAGGAAGGCACTAAAATCATGAACTTGAGATATCTATTCTTTGTGATTAGCAGTAACCTTTTACCAAGGTGTGTGCTAGACTGCATGTATGACCTCACCAAAAGTCATATATAAATGGGCCACTCCCCTACGTCCTTGGAGCAGTTTTCTCAGAGCTAATTGATTGGCTGTCTCCTGGGCTATAGTCCTCAGTAAGACCCTGAGTAAAACTTAAACTCACAACCCTTATGTTGTGTGCTTTTTCTTTAAGTTGACAAAGTGATTATCTGTTAAATCACATATCGCTTAAATAACCTTAAATAGGTTTTGTGAACCTATTATCACCTAGTGTAATTACAGTATATAGATCCTGTCGAACATTTCTACCGGCCACCCATTCCGGCAAACCAATCTCTGAGGTTTCTTCATTTAACATGTATTTATCGAATGCCTTCTATGTGCCAGACACAGTTATGGGTACAACAGATAGAATCAATAAAACAAAGTCCCTACCCTCACAGAGCTTACATTTTCATGGGGGAGCTGACCAAAAAAGTACTATATGTTATTGTAAAATGCTATGTTATACAATAGTATAATTTCTAAAAATAATAAATACAATGAGAAAAAACTGGGTAAAGGGAGAGTGAAGGGAGGTCCAACTTGAGCCTAAAGTGTACAAAATATTTCAACTCCATGAAAAGTGACTGTGGAGACACATTATTAAATGCCAACAGATTGAGTAGAAACCACAAACTTACATCATTTTGCCGAAAGTACCTTGACTAAACAAGATACACCAGTGTTAGCAAAGCTTGTTTGATTTCATTGATTACAGAAAAGCTGACTAGAACTCAGATGTAATTGGCTTTGTAGTAACCACTTCGGTAATTAAACCCATCAGTAGCCCGTGTAGTAAAAAGTGCTGACAAGGTTAAATGGTTTTGCATAGAAAAAGCCAGCCTAGTTGTTGACCCTGTAACATTTGTTTTTGTTCTTAGCATATAACAAGGATTAATTGGGACTCATGTTTCATTGTAATTCAGGATGTGGGGATGACTGGTACATCTTATTCTGTAGTTAGAAAAGCATTAACATTTATCTTACACATCAGAGGGGTGGTTCCCACTAACTGCTTATCTAAGCGTTCTACACATTCTTAAATAATCTTTATACTCAGTGGCATTCAGTGTGACTTAATATAATGATTTCTCTTCCTTTGCCTCTTGAGATGCCTCCAGCTTTAATCTATTGAATCGAGCTCATCATTCCTTAATCTGGGAGAAAAAGTTGGGGGGACTTACATGGAAATAAATTCTTTTAAGAGGTAAATTCTCTAGTTTTAAGAAAATGACAGAGAAACATTTGGTCAAAACATTTTAAAAAGCATCCAACCTATCCTAATATTCTTTTAAAAACATGAGTCCATTTTCATTGAGGAATAGACAAAAGTAATTCATTCTCAATCCTGTTATAGATAAATTAAGAAACCCATTTTCAGGGGCCCACAATTATTCTAGGGTTCTTGGGCTACAAGGTACCATTAGCAGGGTGCAGGATTTGTGTCCCCTTTCTGCCTTGCAGTAGACCTATCTGTGACCTTCCACAGCCTTTCTTTAATATTTTTATTTGATCTCTTAACATTTCATGGATTAAAACTTTTTCCTCCTATTTTATTATTTGTTTTGGAGGCAAAAAAATGAGAAGAATCTTTATGGCCAAAATTTGTTTATACACACTCCATCAGTATGTTGGTTGCACATTTCAGTACAACTACCAAAAGACCTAAATCGGGAACAAGTAGGTAACCTAATTCAAAACGACTGCAGCAGTAAATTGCCTGTTTGGAATGTCTGGCTGAACCTTTTCTAAACTCAGGAAAAATGGGACTTGTTACCCTTTGCCCAGAACCGTTCCAGGCTTGAGGAGGCCATTGGCAGGCTTTCTGCAGACTTAAGCTGGGAAAGGAATTATAGAAGCAAAGCATTTTGTAAGTTCCCATACAATAATGGAATCTCTGTTTCTTCATTGAGTCTTAGGAAACCAGTGCTTGGAAACAGGAAACAGATCTCTGACCTGTATCTCCCTTTACATTTCCCACCCCCTTCCCCATCCATCCTTAAGCAACACCATTTCTAGGAAAATGAGCCAGAAGCACCTGCCTTGGTTACTCCTATACTCCCTTCCAGAATCGAGACTTAAGGGTCAGCTCGGTGCTCTGTGATGACCTAGATGGGCGGGATGGGAGGAAGGGAGGTCCATGAGGGAGGGGATATATGTGTACACATGGCTGCTTCACTTCGTTGTACAGCAGAAGCTAACATCACATTGTAAAGCAACGATACTCCAATTAAAAAAAAAAAGGCTTAAGGATTGGAAACTGGTGTGGCCTCTTCTCTTGAAACTTTGATTTCATAGAATGGTGACAGTATCAAAATTAGTCATCATTCCATAATAGTACATATTGGACTCAGAGAGTATACCATCCCCACAAATATTCTGAATAATAAACTCGACAAAGGGCACTATAAATTCTCTCAATTGTTCATATGATTACAAAGTTTAGTGCAAATGTTAAGAAAGAATTCTTGAGATAAGGTACATAAAGTAACAAAGGAATTGAACTAAAATTCTGCATTTTAATTCAATTAAACCTGAGAAGGGATGTCAAGAAGAAAAGAAAAAGTGGCCAAGGTTCTTTCTCATCTAGCACAGTAGAAGATGCTGTTTTATGGTTGAAATTAAGAGAAAAATAAGTTGAAATATATTTTTAAATTTTTTTAAAGAAATCGTGAGCAAATTGGAAATGTATGTGTTAGAAATCACTAGAGGAAACAAAGAGACTCGATCAATAAAACATTTCCTATGTATCTTTCCAACCCTGTGATAATTGTTCAAGGCAATTTTAGAAAAGCCTGTTTCGATACTTGTATTTATTTGTTCCTCTGCTTTATTCCATCACAAATGAGTGATGAGAGCCAACCACTGGTGTGGACCGCAACGACTGTAGGAGTTCAAAGAGGTCCCTCCCAATGAATATGGCTGGAGAAGATGTCCTTGTTTGGATGAGGCAGGACTCGATGTGGGCCTTCAATGATCACTAAATTTGTAAAGACAGGAAGATGGAGACACTCAGGAAGAGCATTTCAGGATATTAAGAACATTTGGCTTGTTTGGAGGAGTTGAGATGGAAAAGTGAATAAGATAGAAAAAGAGTTCTTGTTAGATGGTGGAAGTCACTGAATGCCATCATGAAACCATAGAATCTTCCTTCTGACTTCTCCAGATTGAGCACAACGTGAACAAGAGACACATTTTTCTTTTGTGCCCCTGAGGGCCTTTTGAGCTCTGGGATTTAGCTGCAGTGGTTAAGAGTGAAAGGCGCTAGAGTCAGACTGCTTGGGTTGAAATGTCACCTCTATAATCTTTAGCAAGTTACTAACCTCATCTTTATTTTTTGTTTTGTTTTGTTTTAAATTTTTATTAGAGTATAGTTGATTTACAATGTTGTGTTACTTTTCTGCTGTACAGCAAAGTGAATCAGTTATACATATACATATATTCATTCTTTTTTAGATTCTTTTCCCATATAGATCATTATGGAGTATTGAGTGGAGTTCCCTGTGCTATACAGTAGGTCCTTATTAGTTATCTATTTTAGGTATAGTAGTGTGTATATGTAAATCCCAATCTCCCAATTTATCCCTCCCTTCCCTTTCTCCCCTGGTAACCATGAGATTGTTTTCTGCATCTGTGACTCTATTTCTGTTTTGTAAATAAGTTCATTTGCACTATTTTTTTAGATTCCACATATAAGCAATATCACACGATTATTTGTCCTTCTCTGTCCGACTTACTTCACTCAGTATGACAATCTCTAGGTCCATCTATATTGCTGCAAATAGCATTATTTTGTTCTATTTTTATGGCTGAGTAATATTCCATGGTATATATGTACCACATCTTTTTTTTTTTTAATAAATTTATTTAGTTTTGGCTGCATTGGGTCTTCATTGCTGCTCTCAGGGCTTTCTCCAGTTGCGGCGAGCGGGGGCTACTCTTCCTTGCGGTGCACGGGCTTCTCATTGTACCACGTCTTCTTTATCCGTTCCTCTGTCAGTGGACACTTAGGTTGCTTCCATGTCCTGGCTTTTGTAAATAGTGCTGCAGTGAACACTGGGATGCATGTATCTTTTCGAATTATGGTTTTCTCTGGGTATATGCCCAGGAGTGGGATTGCTGGATCATATGGTAGCTCTGTTTTTAGGTTTTTAAGGAACCTCCATACTGTTCTCCATAGTGGCTGTACCAATTTACATTCCTCCCAACAGTGTAGGAGAGGTCCCTTTTCTCCACTCCCTCTCCAAAATTTATTGTTTGTAGATTTTTTGTTGATGGCCATTCTGACTGGTGTGAGTCACAAACTCACTACAGTGTGTTTCACTGTAGTTTTAATTTGCATTTCTCTAATAATTAGTGATGTTGAGCATGTTTTCAGGTGCCTTTTGGCCATCTGTAACCTCATCTTTAAATTGGGGTAAAAAATTAGCATCTATGTCATAGGGATTTTTGAGTATTACATGGGTTAAGATACTCACAGTGTTTAGAAGAGTGCCTGGCACACCGTGCACCATACATTTTAGCTATAGCTATTATTCTGTTAGCTATTCTTTGCCACTCCTCCTTCCCATTGCCTATGAAATTTATTTTCTGAGATTTTAAGCAGGAGAATGACATGATGAAGGTGGTACATTAGGAAAATTAATCTGGTAGCAGAGGACCCAGTAGATTGAGAAGAAAAGGAAGATCTATTGTTACAAAACAAGAAGAGGCTTTCCAATTCCAAAAAAAACTGCCAAAGAGAGTCTTGATGGAAGAACTTCATCAGTGCTTTTCCTGTTCAGTTCTTAAATATTTTTGAAGGCCATTAAAAATACAGTAGGATACATACTTTTCCATCTGCAGTCAGCTCTGATCTACCACGGTGCAGGATAACCCATTCTCAGCACTTTCATATAGACCTTTTACAATGAGTTCTTTTTCAGTATTCTCTTGTGAGCAGAAAAGCTTTTGCAAAACTCTTTAAGAGAGGAAAGGAAGCCAGCCCAGAAGTTTCTGACCAGTTCAATTTACCTTTTATATAATTTCCAAAAGTAGCAGGAGTTCTTTTTCATTGTTCAGTGCCACTGGTTCCCAGGAGAACAAGGTAGAGTCTTCATGGTGAACAAGCCTTATTGCCTTATATTCTTAATTTTCTTGTGTATTTTTCTCCCTCCCTTATGTTCAAACATCAGGCTCTGGGGTCACAGCAGTGTAAAATATGGGTACTCAACCAGAAATACCACAGGTGGGAAAGAAGTTGTTGAATATGTTACTAAATTTCAGATAAGCGATCACTTTTCTTCTTAGAGAATAACTCAGCATATTCTTCAAATGAATTAGGACCTAATATTTGAGTAACGTATGTTTATGTAGACTACTGTAGTCAACTTCATCATAGGGAAGTAGACAAATGGGGTCAGACGAGCAAGAATAAACTGTAGTTCTCTGGTTCTTATCTTCACCTGCTATTGAAAGTCCTGCAGCTCCCTGCAGAATTTTCTATATCTAGGTGGTGATCATATAAATCATCTACCAGCTATCACCTACCCCATGGCGTCTGCCATTTTCTTCTTCTTTTATCCAGCATCATTTGTTGCTGGTGACCGCCACTGCTGAGGTGTCCATGGTGGGGCTGTTGTCTGTGAGCATGGTGTCTCTTATTCCTGGATGCCCCCCATTGGAGCAAAAGGGTGCAGTTGTCTCGGAAGCTTGGATAAGCCAAATGGTCTTCTGTGTAGGGTGCAGAAGTAGGAGAATGTTGAGTGTCTCCAGGTTGTGTTACACTTTGTGACAGAAATCCCAAAGCAGTGTTTCCCTGCACCCCAGTGTCTATAGTTTGTTTTTAGTAAAAACTGCTTATCACTTTTTAAAATTCGAAGTCCCCATCTCATAGCTGGACTTAAAGACAAATTTTGAGTATGACACACTAAAATGCCACTTTTGAACCAAGCCCACGTGCAGAATTCTATCTTCTTTTGAAATGATTTTCTCCCAGGAAGTTTCTTGGACCCAGATGTTGCCACTGTTTGGATGAAGATGGGACTGAAATACATTTATATATTTTTGACTGTTCTACCTTTACAGAAGTGTTGTAACTTAAGCATTAACCAATTTTTTCTTCTGTTTTAATTTTCAAGCAGTGTAGCAGTGTAGAATTACTAAATTTGTGGCTATGGTTATGGTGAAAATTTATGGAATCCAGCTGATTTTTGCAATTACATTCTGTCCTAGAAAAGCTGTCTTCAAGAAAGCCAAGCACTGTAAGATATCACTTATATGTGGAATATAAAAAAGTTAAACCTGTAAAAAACAGAATAAAATGGTAGTCACTAGGGGCTGAGAACTGGGGTAATAAGACTGATGGTGTTTAAGGGTACAAACTTATAATGAGTAATAAATAAGCCATAGAGATCTAATGCACAGTATAATGAATATCGACAATAATATTGTACTATAATTGTGTAAGGTGATAAATATCACTACATTGGCAATATGAGAATATAAATGTATCGAAGTAACACATTGCACACCCTAACCATATATAATGTTACACGCATTTATTCATTAAATTTTTTTTTAATTAAAAGAGTATACAAATTAAAAAGAAAAAGAAAAGCTATCTTCTTTGTATCTTAGGTCATTCAATTTTATTTTCAGAGAAAATTGCTATGAAGCAAAACTTTCATGTAGAGCTTCCAACTGAACTTCAGAATCAATTTATAATGATTCTTGTGTTTTATTTTGTATAATAAAGCTAAACAAGAGTTAGAACTCTGAAGGCTAAAAGCTCCTTGAGGGCAGGCCCAGTGTTTCTTCGTCTCCTTAACCCTGTGTTCAGCATGGTGCCTGGTACAGAGAAGGCATTCAATAAGTTGTTGCCTTCATTAATTACTCTATTGGGGACAATAATATTGGAAACCTAGAAAAGTTAGACCAATAGGGCATGACCCTATGATTTGAGTCTATCCATTCTTACAAAATGTTTGTGCATCTCTGTTAAAAACTTCTACATCCTTCAAGGTTTATTTTCAATATCACTTTCTCTTAGAAACACTCTCCTTATCAGCCCCAAAATATTTCTCTTTTGGAAACATATTTTTCAAAAGTAAAATGATTAAGTCTTTGGTTCTATTGAAAATGCATTGAAGACATCAACCCATGGCTATGAAATGCAGATGAAAGTTCAATCTTGATTGAATTATATCTTCTTACACGAATATAATGACCAGGTTTGCAAATCCATTCTATGTCCTGACTCTTTCCTGACCTGGTTTGGAAACTTTGTGTAAAGTGGCACTTTATCTCTTATTAATTCCAAAGATGACAGACACAGGATTTCATTGTCTAGTTAGTGGAAGCTGTGTTCTCTGATGAGCTGCCTTGCCCTTTTGAAGCTTTGATTTATTGGGGCAGAGCAAGCACTGGCTTTGGTATGTGCTGAAAGGAATCTAGGGTAAGGAATAATTTATAGTTCTCTCTTTGCAGCTGGAAAAAAAAATAAAGGTTATTTTCATTATATTGCTATAGGAACTGTTTGAAAACAAAAGAAAGATACTGTAATAAGTAGAAACCCAAAGAATGACATTGAGCTACTGTTTCAGTTAACTTAAAAAAATTGTTAAAATCATCTTTAGAAGCAGATTGGCCCTCCTGAACTCTTATCTTAATTTTACAGAAAACAATGTCTCTTCCAATTTGGCATGAGAGCTGTGCAGAGCAGCATTTCTTCAGCTCCCAGGCAGGTTACACTTGCCAAAACAAAGCGTGGGTGGAAGGTAACAGGAAAGAACTGACTGGTAGCACTTTCTATCTGGGAAAATGCTGCCAAAGAGGAATCAAAACAGAAGTGCCAAGGAAAAAGTACTCAGCTATTCACAAAGATAAAAGGATAGCAAACATTACACAGCACCGAATTTGTTTGGGCTTCCCAAGATTTCATTCTTCTTTTTATACTCGATAAAGGCTGTGTTTGGCAAGATGCTTGCTATATGATCCTTCTATTGAAACATATTAGGGGACTTCCCTGGTGGTCCAGTGGTAAAGCATCCGCCTTCCAATGCAGAGAACGTGGGTTTGATCCCTGATCGGGAAACTAAGATCCCACGTGCCGCGGGGCAATGAAGCCAAAGCACCACAACCACTGAGCTCACGCGCCTCAACTAGAGAGCCCGCGTGCTGCAAACTACAGAGCCCACGAGCTCGGGAGCCCGCACACCACCAGAGAGAGAAAACCCACACGCCACAACTAGAGAGGAGCCCATGCACCACAACGAAAGATCCCTCACGCCTCAACAAAGATCCCTCGTGCCACAACTAAGATCCGACGCAGCTAAAATAAATAAATAAATAAATAAATTTTCTAAATAACACGTATTAGGAAAGTCTCACAGAATCAGAGTATTTTCTGTCATAGAATAAAGTCTGCATTTCCCCTTGTGAGCCAACCAAGACTTTGTTTAATCATCACAGTGAGTGTGCAAACTCTTCCAATCTCGTTAATTCCAAATTCCAACCCCAGCTCTTAGTGTCAAGGATAAATAAGATTTCAAGATCTTGAGTAGGGAGCAAGGTGAACAGGAGGAATGGTACCTGTTAGTGGATGGGTCGGGCTCAGGTAGGAGGACATTGTAAGCAGAGAGCAGCAGCAGGGGCAGATGATCAGAGGTAGGAAAGTTGGGGTGTGTTTGTGGAATGGTAAGTCATCTGGTTTAATAACAGGTGACATTTTTAGACATGTACAATATGCCAGGTGCTAATTCATTGGTTTGTCAAAGCCACATTATGGACTTCCCTGGTGGCACAGTGGTTAGGAATCCGGATGCCTGCCAATGCAGGGGATGGAGGTTCGAGCCCTGGTCCAGGAGGATCCCACAGGCCGCGGAGCAACTAGGCCCACGTGCTGCAGCTACTGAGCCTGCGCTCTGGAGCCCGCGAGCCACAACTGCTGAGCCCGCGAGCCACAACTACTGAAGCCCACGCGCCTAGAGCCCGTGCTCTGCAACAAAGAGAGGCCACTGCAATGAGAGGCCCGCGCACTGCAACGAAGAGTGGCCCCCGCTCGCTGCAACTAGAGAAAGCCCGCGCACAGCAACGAAGACCCAATGCAGCCAAAAAATAAAATTAATTAATTAATTAAAAAACCCCACATTATACAGAATATACTTTTGTGAGCACCATTTTATAGATGAAGAAACCAAGGCTTAGAGAAATCAAATGACTCACCCAAGATCATACAGCTAGAGAGTGGCAGAGTTAGTATTGGACTCTCGCTCTGTCAGATCCAGAGCATGAGTTCTTATCCACAGTGCTATGTGTAACCTTTCATTCATGACAGAGGAGAGGTCCTTTCTTGGAGGAAGAGAGAGCGGTAGAGAAGTGACAGATAATCTGGAAATTGTAGAGCACTCAGCCCTTTTTTTCTAATTGCTTGCTGGACATCTCCACATGAATATAGTGTCTGCCCTTCGAATCCAACTGGTCTGAAAACCAAGCTCATTGTCTCCTCCATCTTCCTGGGAACCCCTCCCCTGGCTGTCGGTATCCAGGCTGCAGCATCATCACCTACACTTGGGTACCCAGGGTGGAGCCCTCCCTCACCATCCTTCTTCTCTGTAAGTCTCTCTTTGCCCTCTTCTTCCAACCCAGCTGCTGCTGCTCTGCTTCCCACCCTCACCTGGGAGTCTCAACTGGGAGTCTCACCTGGACTGCTGCAACCACCTACCAACAGACATGTCTTTCTCTGTACCTCCTCCAAGCCCCCAGTGCATCCTGCAGAGGTCAGCCAGAATATGTTCAGAAACCAGCGCTCTGATCATATCACTCTCCTCAAAACTTCGTGGCTTGCTGCAGAATTGCCTCAGAATCCTGTCGGGTCTCCTCAGCCTGGCTTTCAAGGTCCTCCATGATCGGGTCCCAACCTACCTTTCCAGCCTTACCTTGTCCTTATCTCCTCACTGACGTCAAATTTCTGAGACCACGGACCAGACTTTCCCATGGCCTGCCTTACACTTTCTAACTTCCACTTGATCCCTTGTTAATGGAGTGCTTCCTAACTGAAACACCCCCTCCCACTTCTCAAAACCTTTCTTCTCCTCCCAGGTCAAATTAGTTATCCCCATACGAGCTCTCCCATAGCATTTTGCTTATCCCTCACCCTTCAGATTCTTCCATCTGCTTCATGATGTCATAGCCTTTTGGGTTTAAAACTTCTCCCCAGTTAGATCACGAACCCTTTGTGATGAAGGACACTGGTCATCAGTCATCCATGTGATTCTACAATTTAGTAGTAAGTTCACTGAAATGAATTATGCTGAAATGAAGACACACTCACTTGATCCTGAGCAGAGGCTACCTTTAAGAATGGACTTGATGCATTTCTTTCTTCTTCTCTGAACCAGAGGATCATCCTTGGTTACAGACCACACCTTAAAGGAGCAGGTTGTTATGGTGCTACATGGGGCAGGGTGGCTTAGAAACATTCCCCAAGTGTTTCATCACGTACAGTCCAAACCAGGCTAATTAATGGAATGAAGGAGGGAAGATGTCAGAGAACTCTTTAATTTGGCATATTCTCTCTTTTTTTTGAATTTTATTTTATTTATTTTTTATACAGCAGGTTCTTATTAGTTATCCATTTTATACATATTAGTGTATACATGTCAATCCCAATCTCCCAATTCATCCCACCACCACCCCCACACACACACACTTTCCCCTCTTGGTGTCCATACGTTTGTTCTCTACATCTGTGTCTCAGCTTCTGCCCTGCAAACCGGTTCATCTGTACCATTTTTCTAGGTTCCAGATATATGTGTTAATATACAATATTTGTTTTTCTCTTTCTGACTTACTTCACTCTGTGTGACAGTGTCTAGATCCATCCACTGGTAATTTGATAGGGATTACATTGAATTTGTAGATTGCTTTGGGTAGTAGAGTCATTTTCACAATGTTGATTCTTCCAATCCAAGAACATGGTATATCTCTCCATCTGTTTGTATCATCTTTAATTTCTTTCATTGGTGTCTTATAGTTTTCTGCATACAGGTCTTTTGTTTCCCTAGGTAGGTTTATTCCTAGGTATTTTATTCTTTTTGTTGCAATGGTAAATGGGAGTGTTTCCTTAATTTCTCTTTCAGATTTTTCATCATCAGTGTATAGGAATGCCAGAGATTTCTGTGCATTAATTTTGTATCCTGCAACTTTACCAAATTCATTGATTAGCTCTAGTAGTTTTCTGGTGGCATCTTCAGGATTCTCTATGTATAGTGTCATGTCATCTGCTAACAGTGACAGTTTTACTTCTTCTTTTCCACTTTGTATTCCTTTTATTTCTTTTTCTTTTCTGATTGCCATGGCTAGGACTTCCAAAACTATGTTGAATGATAGTGGTAAGAGTGGACATCCTTGTCTTGTTCCCGATCTTAGAGGAAATGGTTTCAGTTTTTCACCATTGAGAATGATGTTTGCTGTGGGTCTGTTGTATATGGTCTTTATTATGCTGAGGTAGGTTCCCTCTATGCCCACTTTCTGGAGAGTTTTTATCATAAATGGTGCTGAATTTTTTCAAAAGCTTTTTCTGCATCTATTGAGATGATCATATGGTTTTTCTTCAATTTATTAATATGGTGTATCACATTGATTGATTTGCATATATTGAGGAATATTTGCATCCCTGGGGTAAATCCCACTTGATCTTGGTGTATGAGCCTCTTAATGTGTTGTTGGATTCTGTTTGCTAGTATTTTGTTGAGGATTTTTACATCTGTATTCATGAGTGATATTGGTCTGTAATTTTCTTTTTTTGTAATATCTTTGTCTGCTTTTGGTATCAGGGTGATGGTGGCCTCACAGAATGAGTTTGGAAGTGTTCCTTCCTCTGCAATTCTTTGGAAGAGTTTGACAAGGATGGGTGTTAGCTCTTCTCTAAATGTTTGATAGAATTCACCTGTGAAGCCATCTGGTCCTGGACTTTTGTTTGTTGGAAGACTTTTAATCACAGTTTCAATTTCATTACTTGTGATTGGTCTGTTCATATTTTCTCTTTCTTCCTGGTTCAGTCTTAGAAGGTTATACCTGTCTAAGAATTTGTCCATTTCTTCCAGGTTGTCCATTTTATTGGCATAGAGTTGCTTGTAGTAGTCTCTTTAGGATGCTTTGTATTTCTGTGGTGTCTGTTGTAACTTCTCCGTTTTCATTTCTAATTTTATTGATTTGAGTCCTCTCCCTCTTTTTCTTGATGAGTCTGGCTAATGGTTTATCAATTTTATCTTCTCAGAGAACCAGCTTTTAGTTTTATTGATCTTTGCTATTGTCTTCTTTGTTTCTATTTCATTTATTTCTGCTCTGATCATTATGATTTCTTTCCTTGTCCTAACTTTGGGTTTTGTTTGTTCTTCTTTCTCTAGTTCCTTTAGGTGTAAGGTTAGGTTGTTTATTTGAGATGTTTGTTGTTTCTTGAGATAGGATTGTATTGCTATAAGAGATAGGATTGTATTGCTATAAACGTCCCTCTTAGAACTGCTTTTGCTGCATCCCATAGGTTTTGGATCATCGTGTTATCATTGTCATTTGTCTCTAGGTATTTTTTGATTTCATCTTCCATTTCTTCAGTGATCTCTTGATTATTTAGTAACGTATTGTTTAGCCTCCATGTGTTTGTGTTTTTTATGTTTTTTTCTGCTGTAATTGATGCCTCATCTCATCGCGTTGTGGTCAGAAAAGATGCTTGATATGATTTCAATTTTCTTAAATTTACTGAGGCTTGATTTGTGACCCAAGATGTGATCTATCCTGGAGAATGTTCTGTGTGCACTTAGAAGAAAGTGTAATCTGCTGTTTTGGGTCAGAATGTCCTATAAATATCAATTAAATCTATCTGATCTATTGTGTGACTTAAAGCTTGTGTTTCCTTATTAATTTTCTGTTTGGATGGTCTGTCCATTGGCGTAAGTGAGGTGTTAAAGTCCCCCACTATTATTGTGTTACTGTTGATTTCCTCTTTTACAGCTGTTAGCAGTTGCCTTATGTATTGAGGTGCTTCTATGTTGGTTGCATATATATTTATAATTGTTATATATTCTTCTTGGATTGATCCCTTGATCATTATGTAGTTTGCTTCCTTGTCTCTTATAACAGTCTTTATTTTAAAGTCTATTTTATCTGATATGAGTATTGCTACTCCAGCTTTCTTTTGATTTCCATTTGCATGGAATACCGTTTTCCATCCCCTCACTTTCAGTCTGTATGTTTCCCTAGGTCTGAAGTACGTCTCTTGTAGACAGCATATATGTGGGTCTTGTTTTTGTATCCAGTCAGCAAGCCTGTGTCTTTTGGTTGGAACATTAATCCATTCACGTTTAAGGTAGTTATCGATATGTATGTTCCTATTCCCATTTTCTTAATTGTTTTGGGTTTGTTTTTGTAGGTCCTTTTCTTCTCTTGTGTTTCCCACTTAGAGAAGTTCCTTCAGCGTTTGTTGTAGAGCTGGTTTGGTGTTGCTGAATTCTCTTAGCTTTTGCTTGTCTGTAAAGCTTTTGATTTCTCCATTGAGTCTGAATGAGATCCTTGCCGGGTAGAGTAATCTTGGTTATAGGCTCTTCCCTTTCATCACTTTAAGTATATCATGCCACTCCCTTCTGGCTTGTACACTTTCTGCTGAGAAATCAGCTGTTAACCTTATGGGAGTCCCCTTGTACGTTGTCATTTTTCCCTTGCTGCTTTCAATAATTTTTCTTTGTCTTTAATTTTTGTCCATTTGATTACTATGTGTCTTGGTGTGTTTCTCCTTGGGTTTATCCTGTATGGGACTCTCTGCACTTCTTGGACTTGGGTGACTATTTCCTTTCCCCCATGTTAGGGAAGTTTTCAACTGTAATCTCTTCAAGTATTTTCTCAGGTCCTCTCTCTCTCTCTCTCTCCTCCTTCTGGGACCCCTATAATGTGAATGTTGTTGCGTTTAATGTTGTCACAGAGGTCTCTTAGGCTGTCTTCATTTCTTTTCATTCTTTTTTCTTTATTCTGTTCCACAGCAGTGAATTCCACCATTCTGTCTTCCAGGTCACTTATCCGTTCTTCTGCCTCAGTTATTCTGCTATTGATTCCTTCTAGTGTATTTTTCATTTCAGTTATTGTATTGTTCATCTCTCTTTGTTTGTTCTTTAATTCTTCTAGGTCTTTGTTAAACATTTCTTGCATCTTCTCGCCTCCATTCTTTTGCAAGGTTGTGGATCATCTTCACTATCACTATTCTGAATTATTTTTCTGCAAGGTTGCCTATCTCCACTTCATTTAGTTGTTTTTCTGGGGTTTTATCTTGTTCCTTCATCTGGTACATAGCCCTCTGCCTTTTCATCTTGTCTATCCTTCTGTGAATGTGGTTTTTGTTCCACAGGCTGCAGGATTGTAGTTCTTCTTGCTTCTGCTGTCTGCCCGCTGGTGGATGAGGCTATCTTAGAGGCTTGTGCCAGTTTCCTGATGGGAGGGACTGGTAAAGGGTAGAGCTAGCTGCTGCTCTGGTGGGCACAGCTCAGTAAAACTTTAATCTGCTTGTCTGCTGATGGGTGGCGCTGAGTTCCCTCCCTGTTGGTTGTTTGGCCTGAGGTGACCCAACACTGGAGCCTACCGGTGCTCTTTGGTGGGACTAATGACGTACTCTGGGAGGTCTCACGCCAAGGAGTACTTCCCAGAACCTCTGCTGCCAGTGTCCTTGTCCTCATGGTGAGCCACAGCCACCCCCTGCCTCTGCAGGAGACCCTTCAACACTAGCAGGTAGTTCTGGTTCAGTTTCCTATGGGGTCACTCCTTCCCCTGGGTCCCGATGCACATACTACTTTGTGTGTGCCCTACATGAGTGGAGTCTCTGTTTCCCCCAGTCCTGTTGAAGTCCTGTAATCCAATCCCGCTAGCCTTCAAAGTCTGATTCTCTAGGAAATCCTCCTTCCGTTGCTGGACCCCCAGGTTTGGAAGCCTGATGTGGAGCTCAGAACCTTCTCTCCAGTGGGTGGACTTCTGTGGTATAAGTGTTCTCCAGTTTGTGAGTCACCCACCCAGCAGTTATGGGATTTGATTTTATTGTGCTTTTGTCCCTCCTACCATCTCATTGTGGCTTCTCCTTTGTCTTTGGATGTGGGGTATCTTTTTTGGTGAGTTCCAGTGTCTTTCTGTCGATGATTGTTCAGCAGTTGTGATTCCGGTGCTCTCGCAAGAGGGAGTGAGAGCACGTCCTTCTACTCCGCCATCATGAACCAATCCCCACCTTGACATATTCTTAATGGGGAATATCTTTTAATAAAAAAGGAGATCCCAGTCATTCCCCATTTGTGTGTATGTGTGTGTGTGTGTGTGTGTGTGTGTTTACAAGTGGCCTAGGGAAAATTTGACAGGCAGACCAGGGCACCACACAGAAATGAAATCCATAGATATGATAACCTACATACATACCTAATTTTAAGTAATTATAGTGCACTAACTTCAGTACAGAGAAGACATGAAAGAAGTGATTTATAATTATAATAACCTACATTTCAGTAGGCAAATGCTCAGCCTAGGACCACACTGAGGACCTGATGAAGCCATCTGTGCTTGTACCATGGGTGTGATGGGCACACATGCAGACTCATGCAGGTGGGTGGGTGGTCTGAAGGACTCAAACCCATGAGTGGAATTGCTGGGAAAGTGCCAACAAGACAATGTGCAGTCTTCTCTCAATTCTGGAAAATTCCACAGGTATTAAAATCATGCAAAACATATGTTGTTTTTATGTATAAATAGATTCTAGGCTCCGATAGTTACAAACAAATGTTTCACCTAAATGAATGTCTGATAAAACATCCAAAAATTATGTAGGATGTGGAACAGTTCTTTGCTGGGCCGCTCTGTGCCGTGCCTTGTGGAACATTTAAAATCCCTGACTCCCCCTAAATGCCAGTAGTTCTCCCAAATGTCATGACAACCAAAAGTCACCCCCTCCATTTTCAAAATGGCCTCTCATAGGCAAAGTCACCCCCAATGAGAACCCCTGACCTGTGTCACTAGGTTTACAAGGAAGTAGGCTCAAGAAAATAAATGAATCACTAAAGTTGGCTTTTCCAGAAAGTAGTAAAATCAGTTATGCAAGTATCACCCACATGTCTTGAGTCCTAATCTAGTGCTTTATTGTTAATCAGGTATATTCATACAGACATAACTATATATACATACGTTACATTTATATATATTTATATATTCACACACATATGATGACATTTGTTTTGTTGAAAACCCAAGTGGTCAGTATTTGACTAAGTCTGATTCATAAAAGCCTGTTCTGACATTTTGATTAAAATTAATTCAGTCATATTGCTTAACTCAAACAGTTTTGTATGAAAACATGGACTAAAGCCAGGAAAATGCATTTCCTCATTATTACAGACTCTTTCATTTCCAATCATTACGGGTAGGTAATGAGACTACCCTTCCACTGAAAGCAACAACTTTCCACTGAATACAACTGCAGAATTTGGGAGGTCCCCAAGACCACCCTTACTTCAGACACCAATTGAAAATTTGGGGCTCCTAAGATACCCACAGGTTTGATAATTTGCCAGAAGAACTCACAGAACTCACTGAAAGCTGTTTTATTCATGGTTATGGTTTATTACAGCAAAAATATACAGATTAAAATCCACCAAGAACAGAGATATAGGGGCAGAGTTCAGGGAGGTTCCACGTGTGAAGCTTCCCTTGCACTCCCAGTTGAGTCATGTGTAGGGCTAACTTCTCCCAGGACAATGTGTGATAATATGCACAAGGTATTGCCAATCAGGGAAGCTCACCTGAGCCTTGGTGTCCAGAGTTTTTCCAAGGACTTAGTCACTTAGACATGGCTGAAGCCTGTGTAGCTGATACCCAGTGACTCACATCCTCCACAGTGGGCTCTTGGTGTGACCCAAGGCCCTTAGGTAACCAAGACACACTAGTATCAGGCAGGATGTTCCAAGAGCTTAGAGATCACCTCCCAGGGGCCAAGAGCAAAGGCCAGACCCCTCGTTGAGTGAGGTTAATTCTTTCCTATAAAACAACCTAAAATACTACAAAATATTTAACACTCCTCTTTTAAGAGCATCAAAGACCTGATAAGATAACAGAATTATTAGGCCAAGATTAAGTGAGGGTGGGACCCAGAGAGGTAGGCAAATCCCTGAAGCCATCCCTGCTTTAAAGACAATTGCTAGTCCTGATGGACTTGTCCAGCTGGCCTCAGAGGTGTGGGGAATCAGACCAAGCTCGAGATGGGAAATATAATAGCAGACCCTTCTGTCATCATTCTGGGACCTCACAGGGAAAGGGGAAACCACAAATATTCATTTAACATCCTCCTGCAAGAGAACGCCAGGATATTTACCTTGGCACCAAGCAGTGATGGAAAGAGGGAAACGTGAGATGTAACGACAAGTTGATCCTGACACAGATTTGCAGCCCAAACTTCCCAGATTTGCGGTCCAATAAAACGCAGCCTGTGAATTTTGTTTAAATTGGCTTTAAACCGGTGGTCCCTCCAAGCACTTGGCAGAAGTAAATTTCAATCCTCTTCGGAGGAATGCACCTTCATCCTGGGCCTCAAAGAGTTCTCACAAAGAATTTTCTGAAGGAAATGAGCATCATATAGTAAAAGATACCTAAGCACATAAGGACATAAGACATGAGAGGAAGAACCAACAATAAGAAACAGACCCACAAATACTTCGGATATTGGAAGTGTGAGAGAGGGGGCAAAACAACTATGTTTCCTATGTTTAAAGAAATTAAAACCCTAATTACTACCAAAGATATTAGGAGAGCTTAGAAAAGTGAATCAACATCTTAGACTAGTCCAAGATTTGAGCCTCTTCACATAATACATACCCATATACAATAAATAAAAATCGTTGATCTTCTGGAAATGTTTTCAGAGTTGTGGATGAGCTAAGTTGGCTCTAGTCAAACGTACATTCTCTTTAACTTTTGATCCTCCAAACAAAAACGTGGAAATTTTATGATTTATATCGCTCAGTGCTATTTACGAAAGAAATGTAAATACAGCTATTCCTTAATCTGCCTCACCTTAAAAGTAAAACAAATTGGGTCTACCATTTACTAGTTCTTGGGCCTTGGGCAAGTTATTTACTATCTTTAATTTTCTATGAAATGGGACAATAATAGCAAGGACTCAGTTTTTAGTAAAATGAGGATGAGAATAAAATTGATTCCTAGGAGTATCGTGAGGGGTGAATGAGAAAATGCATGTAAGGTGCTTAGCACACCTGGCATAGAATAATTGATCAATACATGTGAGCTTCTTTTTAAAAAGGAAGATGCAGTGTTTAAAAGAAGATAAATTATGGGGCAACTATTCACTTGACAAGTGTACATATAGCATCCTTTTTTTGTATTGAAGTATAGTTAACATACAATGTCGTGTTAGTTTCAAGTGTACAGCACAGTGATTCAGTTATACATATGCATGTATATCTATTATCTTTGACTCTTTTCCCTTCTAGGTTGTTACAAAATATTGAGTATAGTTCCCTGTGGTGGCGTTCCTTTAAACAGTGGTATACCTGAGACACATTGATGAAAATGTTCCTTTAGTCCTGAATAGACATGTCTGCCACAGAAACAGGGAGGAGAGTGCTGGGACCATGTTTACAGGTTTTTACCTTGTCGGGTCATTCTGTTCCTCTAGTTCCACTTCCTTCCCACGCCTCACTTTCCCCTTCCCTTTGTTTCCTGTGTCTCTCTACTCAGTGAACATGGAAAACAGCTGGACACAGCCTCAGCAAGAATAACACTTCAAACATGTGAAAACTATTTTATTACCTTTTCTCTGTTCTTCACGTTGCATAAGTCGACTCATTTAAACTCTTCACTTGGTCAGAGTTTTCCAAAGCTATGATCATCACTATTTTAGAACCTCTATGTTTTATCAAACCCCACTTAAATGTTGAGCCTAAGGAAGACATTTTATCAAGTGATGGTCTGACTAGTGCTGACTCATTTAGAAGATGAATTTCCTAACTCATTTAGGAGATGAATGTCCTGCTTCTGCTTATGTTTTCTAATCCAGTCTTATTCCTGCTTTTATTCTTTCAGGGGTTGGCAACTGAAAGAATTCTGATTGCAGGCTAAGTCTGTCCATTGCCTGTTTTGTAAATCAAGTTTTATTGGAATATGCATCATTTAAGTATTGTCTATGGCTGCTTTCTTACTACACCTGAAGAGCTGAGAACTTGGGACACAGACCTTACGGTCCACAAAAGCCTAAACTATTTACTCTCTGGCCCTTTGGGGGTTCCTAGACCATTCCTGCCCTGGGAATAACCACAGGATATTTGCTTGGCCTGGAACAGTCCTCTGTCTGGAACAGTCTCCTCCCTACAGCTGACTGCTTCTCATCATTTATATTCCAGCTCATGTCACCTCCTCAGAGAAGCTTCCGTAACCACTCCACCTAAAGAATCCCCCTTCTGTCACACCAACCTATTCTTTTTCATATTCCTCTGCTCTTTTCCTTCAAAGCACATATCATAATTAGGAAATTAAAGTTTTATTTGTTTGCTTACTTGTTTAAGGGCTCTTTCCCTCTTGTCTCTGAGCTGCATGAGTGAGGAACAATGTCTGTTTTGCCCACTGCTCTATCCCCAGACCCTGGCAGATAGTAGGTGCTCAATAATTAATTGCTGAATAAATGTATAAATAAATGGCAAACTTGCTTATATACTGACCTTTATTTTGCAATTTGGATTTTCTCTTTCAATGTATATCTTGCTCAGATAATGTTTGCTATATTTTCTCTCCTTTGCTCCAAATTACCAAGGTCATGCTGTATTTAATTTTTTTTTTTTCTCCTTTGGGATAATTTCCCTCTTAGCTTGATGCCACCTGCAAACTTAATGATTGCTATCTGGTTATTCATGTGCTTTGGAGCTGAATGAAGAAGACAAGTTGTACTAATGACTCTGGGCCATTTCAGGAATAGGAACACTGAGTCTTCACAGAGAAAGCATCAACTCATTCCTGAGTGAGATGCTGGAAATAGTATATTCGAATATTAATGAATACCTTGTCAATTGCATAATGTTTGTTTCTGGAATATTTGTATTTTGATGCCAGTGTGCATTTTGATTTCTAGAAAAGCCTTCCCATTAAGCCAAAATTGATTATACTTATAAAGCATTCTCTAATTATAAAAATTTTCCTTTAAAAACTGTCCGCAGTAAATGCCTCTTCAGAGTAAAATGAGGTGTAGCAGAATGAAAATCCTTGTGCAGTGTACCGATTATGGCTCTGGTTAAACTGTGTTTCTGTTTTGCAGTGATGGCTTTACTAAAATGAAAGCTTTGCTATTGCCGGTTCCACTGCATACCTCTCCTTACCAACCACTGCATAGGCCAGCCTCAGGGTAAAATCCAACAGCTCCTTAACAATCCGAGAACACGATCCAGACTGGGGAGAGAACTTAGAGCACGGGGTACAGCCAGTAGTTATCAGAGTGTGGCCTGTGGTTCTCAGACCAGCAGCCTCAGCATCACTGAGAACTTGTTACAGATGCAAATGTATGGGCCCCACCTAATGAATCAGGAACTGGGTGCAGAGGTCAGCAATAAGTGTTTTAACAAGCCCTCCAGGAGACTCTGAAGCAGGTCAACTGCTGAGGAAGGCAGAAAATAATTACCCCCAGGTAAACCCAGGGTACACCCAGGTGGTGTTTAGGTAGGAAGCTTGTGGGGGTTTTTGTTTGTTAGTTTTTAATATTTATTTATTTGGCCGTGCTGGGTCTTAGTTGCAGCATGCGGGATCTTCACTGCCGCGTGTGGGATCTTTAGTTGTGGCATGCATGTGGGATCTAGTTCCCTGTCCAGGGATCGAAGCCAGGCCCCCTGCATTGGGAGCGCAGAGTTTTAACCACTGGACCACCAGGGAAGTCCCGGAAGCTTGTGTTTTAACTCACTTGGGTAAAGTGCAGAGCTTCCCAAGCTGTACACTAAGGAGTGAGGCTTTCCAGATGGATCCATTCCAGTGCTTCTGGGATGAGTCTCTAAAAGTCAATGAGCTGCTTCTTTGTTCTGGAGAGACCGTCTGCAGACAGGTTTGACGGTCACTTCTCCTGACCCAGATGTGAGTGATAATCGGGTAAATGGTAAATGAGTGAGACCTTTCTGCTCTGCAGTCTGCATTACACACTTACTTACCAGATCTGTGACCACCCCTGGCTCTTTTTTCCATTAAAATGGACCTCAGGTTCCTCTCATTAGCTTCCTCTACCTTGATTTCTTTAGTTTCACAGGGCTGAAATGGAAGAGAGATTTTGAAATTAGGAACAGAATCACCTGGAGGCTCATAAAAATAATGATTGCTGACCTCCCCTGCCCACCCACCCCCGTCACCATCCTCTTTCTGATTCAGTAAGTCTGGGGTGGGGCGCATCATTTGCATTTGTAACAAGTTCCCAGGTGATGCCGATACTGCTGGCCTGGGGACCACTCTTTTAGAACCACTGGTCTGGAAGAACAAAAAATCAGTTTAATTCATCAAACAGTACGTGAGTATTTAAAATAGATGTGTTTCTTAGTTAGTCATCCAAAGTTAATCCAAACAGGGAGGATTTTAAAAAAAAATTTTTTTTTTCAACTTACACTAGTCAATATGGGTGGTGTGCTGAAGCACCCCTGCACCACATACAGGAAGTGAGCTGTACGCATCTCTTTCCGACTCTGTGTTCAGTGACATCATCTCGGTGGCTTGAAATTATCCATGATAGCAGGATTTATGCCATGGAAATCAGACAAACACTACAAATCAGGGCTCCTCTCCCAACTTCCATTCTCAGAGTTGACTGTCAGATATTTACCAGCACACCCCTGAGAAGAATCATAAATAACGAGCGTACGTAATAAGATCTGACATTTTTTTTGCAGGGGCATAGATTTGAATTGGAGAGGAGTTGGGGACTGAAATTAGTAAATATTTGTATCTTGCAAGGAAATATGAAAGGAAATGGTGAGGTTAAGAAGTTATTCAGCTGCAGTGGTTGAGAGTCCGCCTGCTGATGCAGGGGACACGGGTTCGTGCTGCAGTCCGGGAAGATCCCACATGCCGCGGAGCGGCTGGGCCCGTGAGCCATGGACGCTGAGCCTGCACGTCCGGAGCCTGTGCTCCGCAACGGGGGAGGCCACAGCAGTGAGAGGCCCGCGTACCGCAAAAAAAAAAAAAAAAATGTTATTCAGCAGCTTTGGGGACTTCCCTGGCGGTCCAGTGGTTAAGACTCCACGCTTGCACTTCCGGGGGTACAGGTTTGATCCCTGGTCGGGGAGCTAATATCCTGCATGCTGCGCAGTGTAGCCCCCCAAAAAAATAAATAAATTATTCAGGAGCTTTTTAGGAAAGTCGAAAAGGTAGGGAGATGATAGTATTGTAAACTATTTGCATGGTGGGCTTTGAAAACAGATACACCTGGGACGGAATCTGGCGCTCTCACTTATGGGATGTGTGATCTTGGGAAGGGCACATTTAACCTCCCCAAATTTTAATTCCCCCATTGGTTAAGTAGAAATAATGTGTTGCTATGAACTTCACATGAGAGAAGTAATTTAAAGCCTAGCACAATGCCAAACACAGAGTAAATTGTTACTTTCCCTCTGGAAATGTTCATTATTATTTCTATTAAGCCCAGAGGTAGCCAAAATTCTGTAAATAAATATTTACTAAAAGTAGCACCTTTTAGTGCGCGCAGCACTTTGCCAGACACCATTAATAAGTTGTTGTAAACTCAAGGAGTTTAAAAATAAGTTGTTGTAAACTCAACATTGCTATGGTGCCATCACATTTTCTAATTAGACTGCAGGAAGGGAGAACTGAAAGGTATTTATTTAGGTACGTATGCTAATACTTGGAGTATAAATATTTACAAAACAGAAAGTAGACCAAAAAGAATAGAATTACAAACTATAAAAAACTTAAGTTATAAAATATAATGTGAAATAATTGCTCTTTCTGATCGTGCTTTGGAATAGCTGAAATAATTTCTCGGACCTAGAATACTTTGCAAAGAATACATAGAGAATAAAAAATCTCTTGTTTAAACAAGAGATAATGTTAGCATATGATTTTAAATGATTAAAGGCGAGAACCTCTTGTCCCTTTTCGGGATAGTAGAAGAAAGGTGTTATGTAACACGGTATGAAATAGAGTATTAATTGGCACAGCAAATTAAAACACGCTTTAAGATATAATTCTGTAAGAAGTGAACTATTCACCCGGTTTTCCATTTTTGCTACCTGAGTATTGACTGAAATATTTACGTATCTATTGTTGATGACAGTTAGAGGGGTTCTTGAACATATAATGTTATGAAGGTGTAAAAATAATTCATTTAAAATGTCTTGAGTCCACGCTCTGTAAACAGAGTGACATATATTTATATAATTTTTAATTGAAGTATAATTAACTTACGATATTAGTTTTAGGTGTACAACATAGTGATTCAATATTTTTATACATTACAAAGTGATCACTATGATATCTAGTTATCATCTGTCCCCTTATAATATTACTGACTGTATTCCCTATGCCGTACATTACATCCCTGTGACTTATTTATTTTTAAACTGGAAGTTTGTACCCCTTAATCCTCTTCACCAATTTTGCCTCTTCCCCATCTCCTTCCCCTTTGCCAACCACCTGTCTATTCTCTGTATCTTAGTCTGTTTCTGTTTTATTATGTTTGTTCATTCATTGTTTTATTTTTTAGACTCCACTTGAGTGAAATCATACAGTATTTATCTTTATCCGACTTATTTCACTTTGCATAACACCCTCTAGGTCCATCCATGTTGTCACAAATGGCAAGATTTCATTCTTTTTTATAGCTGAGTAATATTCCACTAATTATATATACCACATCTTCTTTATCTGTTCATCTATCAATAAGCACTTACGTTGCTTCCATATCTTGGCTCTTGTAAATAATGCTGCAGTGAACGTAGAGGTGCATCTGTCTTTCCAAATTAGTGTTTTTGTTTTCTTTGTATAAATACCCAGAAGTAGAATTGCTGGTTCCTATAGTAGTTCTGTTTTAAATTTTATGAGGACCCTCCATACTATTCTCCATAGTGGCTGCACCAATTTACATTCCCACCAACAGTTCATGAGAGTTCCCTTTTCTCCACATCATCGCCAACATTTGTTTCTTGTGGTCATTTTGATGATAGCCATTCCAACAGGTGTGAGTTGATATCTCATTGTGGTTTGGGTTTGCATTTCCCTAAAGATTGTGATGTTGAACATCTTTTCACGTGTGTGTTGGCCATCTGTATGTCATCTTTGGAAAATGTCTATTCAGATCCCCTGCCTACTTTTTGATCGGTTTGTTTTTTGATGTTGAATTGTATGAGTTCCTTGTATATTTTGGTTGTTAACTCCTTACCAGATGTATCATTTGCAAATATTTTCTCCCATTCTGTAGGTTGCCTTTTCATTTCGTTGATGGTTTCCTTTGCTGTGCAAAAGCTTTTAATTAGGTCCCATTTCTTTTTGCTTTTATTTCTTTTGCCTTAGGAGACAGAGCCAAAAAATATATTGCTATGATTTATGTCAAAGAGTGTTCTATCTATGTTCTCTTCTTAGAGTTTTATTGTTTCAGGTCTTATTTTTATCACAAATGGACATTGGATTTTGTTGAAAGCATTTTTTGCATCTATGAAGAAGAACATATGATTTTTATTCTTCAGTTTGTTAATGCAGTGTATATTATTGATTTGCAGCTATTAAACCATCCTTACATCCCTGGGATAAATCCCACTGGAACATAGTGTTTGATCCCTTTAATGTATTGTTGAATTTGAATTTGCTAATATTTTGTTGAGAATTTTTGCATTTATGTTCATCAGTGATATTGGCCTGTAATTCTGTGTGTGTATGATGTCTTTGTCTGGTTTTAGTGTCAGGGTGTTGCTGGCCTTGTAGATTGAGTTTGGAAGCATTCCTTCCTCTTCAATGTTTTGAAATAGTTTGAGAAGGACAGGTGTTAACTATTCTTTAAATGGTTGGTCAGATTCACCTGTGAAGCCATCTGGTCCTGGACTTTTGTTTGTTGGGAGATTTTAAAATTATTGATGCAATTTCATTACTGGTAGTAGGTCTGTTCATATTTTCTATTTCATCCTGATTTATTCTTGGGAGATTGTATGTTTCTGGGAATTTATTCATTTATTCTAGGTTGTCCATTTTATTGGCATATAATAATTCATAGTAATCTCTTATGATCCTTTATATTTCTGTGGTGTTGGTTGAAACTTCTTTTTCATTTCTGTTTTATTTATTTGGGCCCTCTCTCTCTTGCTCTTTTTTTGTTTGTTTGTTTGTTGTTTTTTTTTTGGATGAGTCTAGCTAAAGGTTTATCAAATTTATTTATCTTTTCAATGAACCAACTCTTAGTTTCATTGATCTTTTCTATTGTTTTTATTAGTTTCCATTTTATTTATTTCTGCTCTGATCTTTATTATTTCCTTCCTTCTACTAACTTTGAGTTTTGTTTGTTCTTCCATTTCTACTTCCTTTAGGTGTAAGACTAGGTTGTTTGAGATTTTTCTTATTTCCTTAGGTAGGCTTGTATCACTATAAACTTACCTCTTAGAACTACTTTTGCTGTGTCCCATAGATTTTGGATCATTGAGTTTTCATTTCATTTGTCTCCAGGGATTTTTTGATTTTCTCTTTATTCCTTCAGTGACCCATTGGTTGGTTAGTATCATATTATTTAACCTCCATATGTTTGTGGGTTTTTTGCAGTTTTTTTCTTAGTGTTGATTTCTAGTCTCATGCCTTTGTGGTTCGAAAAGTTGCTTGATATTATTTCAGTCTTCTTAAATTTATTGAGACTTGTTTTGTGGGCTGACATGTGATCTATCCTGGAGAATGTTCCAGGTCATTTGAAAAAAAAAGTTTATTCTGCTGCTTTTGGATGGATGTCCTTTATATATCTATTAACTCAATCTGGTCTAATGTATCACTTAAGGCCAGTGTTTCCTTACTGATTTTCAGTCTGGATGATCTGTGCATTAGAGTCCCCTATTATTAAGTGTTATTATCAATTTCTCCCTTTATGTTTGTTAATATTTGCTTTATGTATTTAAGTGCTCCTATGTTGGGTGTATACATATTCACAATTGTTATATATTCTTGTTGGATTTATCCCTTAATCATTATGTAATGTCTTTCTTTGTCTCGTTACAGTCTTTGTTTTAAAGTCTATTTGTCTGATTTGTGTTGCTACCCCAGCTTTCTTTTCATTTCCATTTATGTGGAATACCTTTTCCCATCTGCTTACTTTCTATGTGTGTCTGTAGATTTGAATTGTGTCTCTTGTAGGTGGCATATATGTGGGTCTTGCTTTGTACCCATTCAGCCACTCTATGCCTTTTGATTGGAGCTTTTAGTCCATTTACATTTAAAGTAATTATTGATAGGTATGTACATAGTGCCATTTTGTTCATCATTTTGGGGTTGTTTTTGAGGTTCTCTTTCGTTCCTTTCTTCTTCTTTTGCTCTCTTCCTTTGTGACCACTATTTCTAGTGTTATGTTTGGATCCCTTTCTATTTTTTTGTTTGTATCTAGCATAGATTTTTGGTTTGTGATTACCATGAGGTTCTTAATATAACAAGTTACATATATGTAATCACATGCATGTGATTACTATAAGTTGATGATCTCTTAAGTTTGAATGCATTCTAACAACCCTGCATTCCCCCCCACATACAATATTTTTCCATTATATTTTATATCTTTTTGTTTTGTGTATCCCTTAACTATTTATTGTGGATATAGATAATTTTACTACTGTTGTCTTTAAACCTTTCTATTACTTTTATAAGTGGTTGATCTGCTTCCTTTACCAATGAGATTTTTCCTTTCATAATTTTTATATTTCTAGTTGTGATCTTTTCTTTTCCACTTAGAGGAATACCTTTAACATTTCTTTAAAGCTGGTTCAGTGTTGCTGAACTCTTTTGGCTTTTGCTTATCTGTAAAACTCTTGATCTCTCATCCAAATCTGAATAATAGCCTTGCTGGAGAGAGTATTCTTGGTTTTAGATTTTTTCCTTTTCTCCCTTTAAACATATCATGCCTTTCCCTTCTGGCCTACAAAGTTATTGCTGAAAAGTAGCTAACAGTGTTATGAGAGTTCTCTTGTATGTCCCTAGTTGTTTTTCTCTCATTTTAGGATTCTCTCTATATCTTTAATTTTTGCCATTTTAGTTATAATGTTTCTTGAACTTTTGGGGTTCATCTTATTTGGGACTCCACTTCCTGGACCTGGATGTCTGTTTTCTTTCCCAGGTTAGGAAAGTTTTTAGCTATTATGTTTTCAACTATATTCTCTGCCCCTTTCTCTCTCTCTGGGACCCCTATAATGAAAATTGTAGTACATTTGATATTGTCTCAGAGTTCTCTTAAGCTATCCTCATTTTTTAAAATTCTCTTTCTTTTTTCTGTTCAGCTTGGGTTATTTCCACTACTTTGTCTTCCAGTTTGCTGATCTGTATTTCTGTGTTATCTAACCTGCTGTTGACTCCTCCTAGTGTATTTTTTATTTCAGTTATTGTATTCTTCAGCTGTTTGGTTATTCATTGTATTTTCTCCTTGTTAAATTCCTCACTGTGTTAGTCCATTCTTCTCTTGAGTTCATTGAGCATCTTTAGGATCACACCTTGAACTCTTTATTGGGTAGATTACTTATCTCTACTTTGTTTAGTTCTTCTTCTGAGGTTTTGTCATGTTCCTTTGTTTGGAACATATTCCTCTCTCTCCTCATTTTGCCTAGTTCTCTGTGTTTATTTCTATGTATTAGGTAGGTTGGTTACATTTTCTTGTCTTAGAGAAGTGGCCTTGTGTCAGAGACATCCTATGGGGCTCAGCAGCACACTCTCCTCTGATCACAAGATCTATAAACTCTAGGGGTGCCCACTATGTGGGCTGTGTGGGCCCTTCTATTGAGGCACGCTGGTAAGTGAGGCTGGTCCCCTGCTCAGTTGGCTACTAGCCCTGCCTTATTTGGCCAGGGCCAGGTCCTGGGGTGGCTGGCTGTGTGGCCCAGAGCTTCATGGGACTGGTGCCAGTCCATGGTGGACAGGGCCAAGTTCTGGCGTTACTGGCTCACAGCCCAGGGGACCCAGGGTTCATTCTGCCCAATGGTAGGTACATCTGGGTCCCCATTGCAGCTGGCTGCTTGGCTGGGGGGTTTCCTGGACTAGTGACTACCTGCTGGTTGATGGGTTAGCCCCTGGTGCTAATAGGCTAGAGGTAGGAATCCAAAATGGCATTGACAGTACCAGTGTCCTTGTGGTAGAATGAGCTCCCTCCAATGGCTGCCACTAGTATCTAAATCCCCAGGGGGAGTCCCAGTTGTCTCCTACCTCTCTGGGAGGCTTTCCAAGATCAGTAACTGGGACTGATCAGACTTCTTTCAAATGACTACCATTTTCTGGGACTCGGAGTTTGTGAAATGTTGTGTGTGCCCTTTAAGAGTGGAGTCTCTGTCTCCTACAGCCCTCCAGCTCTTCCATATGCAAGCTCATTTGGCCTTCAATGTCAGATGTTCTGAGGGCTCATCTTTCCAGTGCAGGACACCAAGGGTGGGGACCCTGATGTGGGGCTTGGGACCCTGATGTGGGGCTCAGAACCCTCACTCCTTGGGGAGAACCTCTGCACTGGTGATTATCCTCCCATTTGTGGGTCATCTTCCCAGTGGTCTTGACTAGCCCATATCTCTGTCCCTTCTCCCCATTTTGCTGTCTTTCC
The DNA here is from genome assembly GCF_059928025.1 of Delphinapterus leucas. NCBI lineage: Eukaryota > Metazoa > Chordata > Mammalia > Artiodactyla > Monodontidae > Delphinapterus > Delphinapterus leucas. The sequence continues at coordinate 23,951,604 of NC_143140.1, read as the reverse complement.
TTCTTTATATCTTTAGTTGTGAAAAAATTTTTTTTTGTAGTCTTCTTCTTTTTTTTTTTTAACCTTACTTTCTGTTTAATTCATTTTGCCAGACACTTTTCTGCTAGTCTTCTGGTTGTTCTCATTAATAGTTGCTCTGTAAATAGTGGTAATTTTAGTATGCCCATGGGAGGAGGTGAGCTCATGGTTTTCCTACTCTGCTGTCTGGACCCTACTATACATTTTTAAAACTTAAATATATACATTAGCTTTACATACTATTGAGTGTGGTTCTCATGTCAATATCATGTTTTTTTTTAATTAAATATTAGATAATCATCCTTATCCAGATGTCCAAGAAGGATTTCTGTTTTGGATTGCTCCTCTCCTTGTGTTATCCAAATCACCTTATGTCTTCTGACTACTTTGTGTTAAAACCACCTGGATTCTGTCACATATATACTGTGTGATTTTGGGCAACTCACTTAACCTCTCTGATCCTTAGTTTCCTCTTCTGTGAGATTGTCAAAGTAATAGTTCAATTTCATATAGTTGGTGTGAAAATTAATTAAGGTAACGCATGTAAAATATTTTGCATTCTGCCCAACACATTTGGTAAACACTCAAAAACTAGCGGTGGGATTTGGTGTTTCTCTCTCCTTTCAGGGTTCTTATTATTAGTTGCAAATTGCCTCCAGTCAATGAATATGCAAGTGATAACTGTTCACTTCAAGTGCTGTCTTTATAAAGCTTTTTCCTTCACTGTGCTCTGCAAAATGCCTGCCTTACTGGAAAACTAACTTGAAAAATTGCCTCTTGCTGTCATTAGACCCTGTTGTAGCTCTTTCTTACCTGAGTATTCTTTAGCTGGGTACTGTGGCCAGTGCTGTGTCCTCCATTTTGATAGTAGGGGCCTTTTCTTGCTAAGGGATTTTTCTTTTGTGGGGCTTTAGATAAAAATGTATGTCCACTACATAGGTTCTAAGACCTCCTGGATCACAGCATTAAATATCCCTGCTGTGTTCCAGAAGCACTTGAGGGAAGAAATAAAGCTGAAGCCTTTGAAAAATTAAAATGTATATTCCCAGCTATAGAAGCACTTAGGAAGATGGTGGGTGGGGTGGATGGAGGTGATGAAATTTAAGTCAAAATAGTAAAAATTAAAATAGAAGTGAGAAGTTTGGTTAGAGTCCAGGAGAGGAGAAGAAAGAGAAGTTCAGGCAACAGTAAAGACTCCATCCCCAGAGTGTATAAGGGGCAGAGAAAAGAGGGCAGAGATTTAACAAGAGAAAAGGGGAAAATGAAGATGGTTCCAGGAATGATTTCAGGAGAAAGCAGTACAGAGGATATTGCTCAAGCCATTAGGAGGGTCTGAGAGAAATAAAGCAATGAGCTGTAGCTGTCAGGCAGCTTAACTGAGTTGCAGATAGGATGGGTGCTTGTGAGGGGGATAATTTTAAAAACTCTATATATATGTGTAAGTTCTCTTTTGCAACTCCACCCTCCCCCCGACCTTGTACTATTCTGCAGAGCATTCTTTGTCTTGGGGAGGTTGAAGATTGTTATAGCAGGCATACAAAGGAGGATGGGGGTGTATTGAGGTAGGGGTGAAGGGGTAGGGCAGTGGAAGGGTGGGGCTAGATGGGGGAGAACAAGATAAAAAGAAAAGCAATTAAGTTTTAAATTAGCTCCTGAAATCTGACATAGTGTTTTGCAAGAAGACACACCTTTAAAAGCCAGACGCTTTAAGACAAAGGAATTTTCTGATTCTTAATATATCAACGTTTAGTGGACTTGACCACAGAGGTGCTTCTGATAGAAATCCCTGCAGACAGGAAGAAGGGTCTGGGTTGAGCTCCTTTGAGAAATCCTGGGTCCTTGTGTGACCTGGCAGGGACAGAAAAATTCCTGCCTGCTCCCGAGAAGAGGGAGAGGGGTACGGGATATAGCCACTGAGGTGGGAAGAACAAACCCTGTGTCTGATGGTTTTGGGGGAATGGTCTGGGCCAGGGATTGGATGGGCACTCTAAATAGAACCCTGAGGTTTTACGGGCTGGCGAGGGCCAGGGTAGAGCTGGCTTGGCAGCAGAGCCCCTGCCCTTGGTGGCTTTCTAAGTGGCATGTAGAATAACAGTGAAATGGCCAAGACAGCAGAGCAAAATTCTTTGCTGTGATATTTTTTTAAAGACCAGAGGTGATGTTGGAACTGATAGGTATTGGTTTTACTAAGTCAGTTTTCAGATTTTTATGGAAATTGTGCTTCAAAGATAAATATCTGAAAATACAGAGGACAGGATACGTGAGATTCAGCCAGTGCAGTGGGAAAAAGGAGTTAACTTAAGAGAAGGTTCAGGATACATCCTAAGAGGGAGGCACACAGTTTATTTATAACATGCAGATCAAGAAAAGGCATTGACTATTCAAAAGGATATAGATTTTTCTCTTTATAACCAGGCAGATTTGTGATCTGCCAGATCAGGTGTATGAGTGCCATGAATCCCTGTCCTGCCCTCACCTCCACCAAACAGTATCCCTGGGATGAGGTAGTTACTGGGGAAAAGGTAAGTGATGCGGAGAGAGCTGCTGAGCAAGGCCACTCATGAAACATTTACTGTGGACTCTCCTGTAAAAACGTTAACACTGAATCTGAAGGTGGCTAGAGGGAGAAAAGGGGAAAGCGATTTGAAGATGGAGTAAGTCATAGCTTATGCAGACGTCCTCCCTGGTAAAAGCCAGAGAAGTGTTGACTTCACAACCATCCTACTCAATCAACAGAGTTTTATTTGCCAATGAACACATTGGGTCTAATAGGACTCTCCTTTCAGGGGCACAAGGCGTCTGGGGCTTTGATGAATCCATCTGCTAGAACTGCTGAAAAAGGGAAAAAAGGAGAAAAAGCACAACAACTGCAGGACTACAGCAGCCTCATCTGTGAATCACTTGACCCCCTGGGCAGGGATGGGCACCTTGCTGCTTCCGGTCACTGCAGGGCTGTCTGCGTTCAATAATCATTAGCTGTTTCCTGTTCACTGGACTGGATACAAAATAGATTCAGGAAAGGGTTAGCTGCCCACCCAATCTAAGAGTCTTGGGAGTTAACAGTCAGCTGGGCAGTAACTTTCCATGAGGGCAGCTGGAGGGTTTTTTGGTTTTTCTTTTTTCTTTTTTTGGGGGCTGAATAAATTATGTGGCTCATGTTTGGGGCGGGGGGATGGGATTTGGTTGGATACCCAAGTGTGACAGGTGTTTATTTTGTGTTAAGCTAGGATAATTTGTTATATGAAGTGGCTCTGGAATATAAAAATGGCCTCAATTCAACTTTTAAACCAAATATTTGCAATTTGAAGTAATTAGCAGTTAGGACAATAACATCTGGTACATTTGCAGGCATATTTCAAGGAAATTTATAGTCATGGGCTCGACGACATTTATTGAACTCCGTTAGCCCAGTCGCAAATAGTAGCCTACTATCGCTCTGCTGATAGAAAAACAAAGGCAGAAAGAGGGTAAATTACCTGCTCTGGACGAGTGGCTTACTGGCAGCGAGGATTAGAACACAGAGAAGCTGATCTGGTCCCAGGGAGCTGACCTTTGAGGCATAGCAGAGGCGACATTGCAAATGCCAGCCCCGGTTGGCCATGACTGATACCTGGAGAAATCTGTGACTTTAAAGACATGATGCTGCTTCCATAAATAATATTTACCAGGTTATTTATTCATGGGTTATGGATTATTCACAGGTCATAATTGTGAATGAAGCCATTGCAGCTGATCCTACTGTGGTGATTAATATTACATTAGTGCATGGGATGATAGAATAAATACACACACATTTTGTCAATTGAAGATGCCCAAACTGAACGGATGGTGCATGCAGCTTCTAGAAAGCAGAAGATTTTCCAGTCTTCTACTCTAGGCCTTGTAGTAAGTATGTTAGGGAAGCCTAAGGACACAGATAGGGAAGGGCATAAAATAGAGCTGCCCGTCAAGAGAACTGAGTTCTCATTTGCAACAGGAATAAGTGAATCTATTATGAGCTGGAGGACTTGAGAGAGAAGCTTACATGTAGATACTCTTCACACTCCAGTGCTTCGCTGTGCACGTGTCCCATGGAAGGCCTTTTTCCTTTTTTTCTCTTATCCACCTATAGAGAAAACCTACATGCATTAGCAACTCAATGGTAGTTTCATCTTACTGCAACACATAAAGATATTTATTGGCAAAACACCTCACAGGGGTGTTTTGTTAGAAAAATGAAGGCCATCTGTGCTGGCATCTCTGGGTAGTACTTCTTTCTTCTCTTTTGTTCTGCAGAATTGCACTGCTTTGTTCTCTCTCACTTTCAGCAGCAAAGCAATTTTGTAAGTGGTGCACTCAGATGCTCTGCTGAAGCTATAACTGATACAGGCACTGGGATGAAGATGCTGCAGTGAAAAATGGGGCATGTCAAAGAAAACTGATTCGTAATCATAAAATGCAGACAAGGTGGTAGGAAGTGGTGAGTGTACTGCAGGCTGGCAGTTGCCCACTTCCAGGTTTGTCCACAGCCCGAGGGAACCATATCTTGTCAGAAATGCTTGTGGATGCTAATCTATCAACACTTGTTCAATCTCAAATTGTATCAGAGGGTACAATCTCCTTTTGGACTTCAGCAGTCACCTCCTAGCTCTATTAGATCTCCTTTGGTCAAATGAACTTCCATTTAAAAGCTGCAAGGCTTTTCTCTTCTGCCTCTTTCCCCATGGAACTGGAAATGTGGGCATGTACTGTTTATTTCTTTTAACAGTGACCTGATAGATCTTTGATATAAAATTCCAATCACCTCCCAGAAAAACACACAATCCCCCACACACCATCCCTTCTGTGCCCCTTTGTCTAACAGTCTTTCCTGCCTGGGTCAGTGATTTTCCTTTCAGTCATGGAATCCAGCTGCTTTATCTTTTCCTGTTGTGGATTTTTCTTACAAGTGCTACTCTCCTGCCTGGAATCTTTTTCCCCCTTGCCTCCACGCATGTCTCACTCTCTCTCTTTCTCAGCAAATTAAATTCTTCTCTAAGGTGCATCATCTCACAGACCTTTCAGTTTCTCACTACCTGAGACTTCCTTTTCAGACAATATTTCATATGAAATAACCTGCAAATCCTCCCCTGACAAAATACCTAGAAACTCTGAATGAACAATTTTTTAAACCTCCCCTATAAATGCCTAGATGAGTTCATAAAACATAATCTCTAGGGGACAAACGAATAAAAAGCCATATCTGACACTCTAATTGCTGTGTGTGTGTGTGTGTGTGTGTGTGTGTGTGTGTGTGTGTGTGTAGGAGAGGGATGGTTTCCAGTAATCATGATAAGATAGGGATTTAGATGATGTCACCATGGGGGGACCAATGACAAGGCTTGGGGCCTATATGAAGTAGGGATTGGAACTGAGACCTTTATGGTGGGACTCTTGAAGGGCAACACCCTCCATAAAAGAGAGACTAGAAAATAAATCTGCTCACCCTCACAAGGATTCTTTTAAAACTAAGCATGTTTGCTGTAGGTCAGTCTTCCATGAAGAATTTCATAATCATTGGCTTGTTAATCTCGCGGATTTGTGGTTCAAATGTATACTGCTCTGTATGATTTGTGAACCCACAAGTTGAAAATCAACATGAGAAGTCACAGGTCAGTGAAACCCATGAGTACCTGGAAAGAGCAAACACCCAGCCCAGGCCACAGAGGTTTCCCACAGAAATAGACACTCTGAAGATGAGCTCACAATCTAAAATTACAAAATATTTAAGGAAATAATTCACCCTGAACTAAAATCAGCAAAGGCAGTAAACAAACATCAGGATCATAACCTGAAGAAATTCAGATGTTACATTTAAAAATCTCAAACTGTATCAGAGGGTTCAGTCTCAGACTTTAAAAGGTGAATTAAAATGATTAAAAGAAGAAATACAAAAGAACAAGAAATGGCTAGTATCAAAGAGAACCTCTAGAAATTTACATGTAATCATTTAAATAAAAACTCAGAGTATATTAAACAGAATATTAGATTCAGCTGAAAAGTGAATTAATGAACTGAAAAATATATCTGAAGAAAACTATAATGTAACTCAATTAAATGTATGGATGATATGAACTACAGATAGACATAAACAATAGACTGAGTTGCTCTAACATATATGTCTAGTACAACTTCCACGTGGAAGAAACAGAGGGTAGTATTCCCCTTAAGAGAAAAGATCACATACATTTATTCTCTCCTGTTACTATACATCTATCCATTCATCCGTCCACCTAATCATTAATCCTTCCCTCCCATATATTCACTCACTAAACATTTATTCAAGTATATAGTCTGCCTTTATATTGTGTTATGTGCTTTGTGCACAGAAATAAAAATCTAGTCCCATACTTACACTTGCAAAAAATTGCTTAATGTTATATAATCATCCTTAGAATGGTCAGAAACTCTCAAAGGGAAGAATCTAAAGTTTAATTAGGATCTCAGTTAGGTTACCATCTCAAATGCTGCAATATAGTACAAGTACAAAGTAGTAAAATGAACTATCCTGAGGAAAAAGGAAAAAAAAGAGAAGGGCATTTATGTAGGTATATTAATGTGTACATAACACAGCAAGAAGAAATTACGCAGCTGGCATGAGCCATGGTTGATGTTGCCTTCAGCCGGCACCTCCGATTGTTGGGTTTCTTACTGAAACCTTCATTCCTGAGCATCTGGGCTCTTGATGTCCAATCTGTCTTGAACTGCAGGACTCTTCCATTAATCTTTACCTCTTGACTTAACAGAGGCACCTTAGGATCAGCTGGGTTCCAGCCATACTCCTTCATGCCCCTGTTTTGCAGCAGTCACTCTATTTCCCCAAGGGAGCCAGGACCTAGCATCACTTTTTTGCTGCTTTATCTAGCGTCCCCAGGAGGAGTAAATGAACAGGTGATAGTTGCCACCTCTAATTTAGGGAGACTATTGTTAAATCCTTTGATAGAATCATTTCTCCTTTGGATATTGAAAACTCTAAGTCAGCAGAGTAAAAAGTCATGGAGATTGGGAACAAATATTTTGTGAATGAGTCATTGGGTGTAACTAAAATATGTGCCCATCTCATTCCCCTCTGGTGCTGGGACTCACGTCTTCTAGCCAGTCCTCTTCAGAGCATTTACCATATCCTGTAGGACAGCATTTCAAGCTTGAAAAATGTTAGGTACCGGTTGACATGATAACTGGGTATTTAGTAAGCAATTCCAGCTACATCTCGGGGATGGGGAAACAGATGTGATCAGTGAATTTTTATTGCATTGACTTATTTCTTTTTACAATAAAAGGACTTTTTTTGGCCAGAAGCAATGTTGTGTGACATTCCGTTAGGATGAAAAACCCATCTAGTAAGTCCATGGTATTGAAAAGACTGTCCAACATGAAAGGCATATCCAAACTCAGAATAAGTGTTTGTTCCAGGGGATGTAGCAGGATTCAGCTTAATTAATCTGCCACAAGATGGCTTCGTGGTTCAATTAAGTGTTCTACCATATTGGAGGGTATGGGCTGTAGTTGGCAGATTTGCTGACTGACTGGGACAATAGCCAGACAGTCATAGTGAGAATAGGTCCTTCTTGATGAGTCTGTGTATTACCTCTGTCCCTGCCAATGTGGATGACTGTGCAGAAGCCCAGTGAGCAGGATTGGCAGGCTGGAGAAAGAGGCTAACTGGTACCACAGGCTAGTTGAGCGCCACCTAATTACCAAGCAGCTTCTCTGCAGTAAAGGCATTATAATCAGCATCAATATGAGATACAGATATTCTCCTTGTCGTCAGTCCTCTGATCCTGTCTCTTCTAAGAAATTGTAAATATAGTATATATAGCTTCCAAAATGCAAGGATCCGACCAAGACTTGTATGTACGTGAAACTACAACTTATTTTTAGTTTTGAAGGGGATATCCTGCCTTGTACCAGGTTGCTCATCTGCCAAAAATTTCACTGATCTATCAGCTCCCTCTAACTTTGTGACACCTACCTACTGTCTTCTGATGAGCCTGTGTCTAACTTGAGCCTCCAGGCAACTTGCTACTTCCTGCTCTTCAGGTTATATTATTGTTGTCATCAATATGGTGGACCAGTGAGACATGTTGTAGACTGGGAAACAGTCAGGATCCTTGGGAACTAAATTGTGGCACAGGACTGGGGAGTTGATGTTTCCTGAGGCAGGATAACAAAGATGTACTACTCTCTATTTCAGGGGAATCTAATGGTTTCTGGTGTTTTTTGCTGCTTATGGAGATTTGAAAAGAAAATCACTGGATCAGTAGCTGCTTACCAGATGTCACTGGCTATACTAATTTAGTCCATTAAAAAGAGTACATCTGGGGCTTCCCTGGTGGCACAGTGGTTAAGAATCCACCTGCGAATGCAGGGGACACGGGTTCGAGCCCTGGTCCGGGAAGATCTCACATGCCGCGGAGCAACTAAGCCCGTGCGCCACAACTACTGAGCCTGCGCTCTAGAGCCCACTAGCCACAACTGCTGAGCCCATGTGCCTAGAGCCTGTGCTCTGCAACAATAGAAGCCACCACAATGAGAAGCCCGTGCACCACAAGGAAGAGCAGCCCTGGCTCGCCACAACTAGAGAAAAGCCTGCGCGCAGCAACAAAGACCCAACGCAGCCAAAAATAAAAGAAAAAAAAGAAAAAGAGTACATCTGGAATAGCAACATTTGTTGGCATCATCAACTAGCTCAAGTTATGAAAATTCACTATTACTTTCTCAGAATCAATGATATTTTGCATTAACTAAACTAGAGAATTAAACTGGGCATGTTAGAATTACCACCCTGCATTTTCTAGCCTTCAATGGTAGCAGTAATCTCTATGCTCCTAGGGGTGTAGTATTGCTCTTGATTTACTATTCTGTACAAAAAGAGAGATACACAGGCTCCGGGTGGACCTATTTTCTTACTCTATGAGTTGGAAATCTACTGTGATTTACTTACTGTATGAGTTGGAAATCTACTGTGATTATTTTTCCAGCTACTGAAATGTATTCAAACATTATGTTCAGGACCTGGGGAAATAACCATATAATGAGTTGTGGGTCACACATACCCAACTGTGAGGGAGTCTTGGGTGAAAATTCTTTTTTTTTTTGCCATACATGGGCCTCTCACTGTTGTGGCCTCTCCCATTGTGGAGCACAGGCTCCGGACACGCAGGCTCAGCAGCCATGGCTCACGGGCCCAGCCGCTCCGTGGCACGTGGGATCCTCCCGGACCGGGTCACGAACCCGCGTCCCCTGCATCGGCAGGCGGACTCTCAACCACTGCGCCACCAGGGAAGCCCCTAAAATTCTTTTCATAACTTATAGTTCTGGGAGTATAACATATTGAATATTTATATCTGTGTGTATTGTGGAGGGGGTCTTCTCATTGGGGAAAAAGCCTAGATAATTCATGAGACATAATTTTTGGTATTTTGGGGCTTGAAGGAATTCAGGGTAATCTCAAAAGATCTAGGGTTAAGAAAAAGAAAAAAAAAAAAGAAAATCTGTGAGGAGTCAGCAAACAGCAAACACACAGGGGAAAGTAGGGATTTCTCCAAAGTCAGGAACCGAATTGTCACTGCTTCCAAGAAACTGTGCCTTGGCCTGGTGACAGGGTAGGGGTGAGAAGTTGCTAAATCTGAGTGTCCAGAATAAGCCTAGGAAACTTGAAGGTGGTCTGAGTGGTCACAGGTTGGTAGCCTGTCCTAGCTCAAGGCTGAAGGAAACCAAATCCTTGCTAAATATCTTCATTTTAGGCTTTTAGGTTTCCACTCATTAAAATCAACCAAATATAAGCCTATCATCAAAGATTACTAAACATGCAAAGGAACTAAACTACATGAGTAAGAGTTAGTCTAGGTAACCTATGACATATGAGACCCTCAAGACTCTGAACATGGGAATCATAAAATAGACTTCCATAAGATGTAGAACATCAAATGATATTTTATAAAGTTAAGAAAAAATAGAAGATGGAATAACCAAAATGTGCAAACTACAAGGCACTCTTTAAAATGTCTGGGCATATATAAAACAGTATGAATGAACAATACAATTTTTAGAAATGCAAAATGTAGTTGTTGAAAAATGAACAGATTGGTTAAAGAGCAAATTAGATATAAGGTAAGAGAAATGAGTTAACTGAGAGACAGACCTGAAGAAATTAACTGGGATACAACACAGAGAAATAAGGAGGTATAAAATAGGAAAGAAATGTTAAGAGATGTGGAGGATAGAAAGAGGAGGTCTAACATCATGTTACTTGAAGTATAATACATGGAACAGTAGCAAGAGCCCTGCTTAGGAGATTGTTAGAAATTCAGACTCAGGGCTTCCCTGGTGGCGCAGTGGTTGAGGGTCCGCCTGCCGATGCAGGGGACGCGGGTTCGTGCCCGGGTCCAGGAAGATCCCACATGCCGCGGAGTGGCTGGGCCTGTGAGCCATGGCCGCTGAGCCTGCGCGTCCGGAGCCTGTGCTCCACAGCGGGAGAGGCCACAACAGTGAGAGGCCCGTGTACCGCAAAACAAAACAAAACAAAACAAAAAAAATTCAGACTCAGCCTCTCTGATGACCTCTTGAATCCAAATCTGCATTGGTCAATAAACTCCCCATGTGGTTCATATGTACCCAAAGGTTTGAGAAACTGGGTGAACAAATTTATAATTTGAATCCCAGAGAGAGAATATAAAGAGAATGGAGAAGAAGCAATATTCAAAGAGATAACGAATTGATGGATGACATGAATTCACTTATTCATACCAAGAAGAATAAATCAGAAGAAATTTTACACCTAGAAAGATTATAATCAAACTAGAACACCAAAACCCAAAAATAAATCCTAGAGAGAAAAGACAATTAGACATTTGACATCTACAGTGATTTCAATAGCAACAATAGAAGCAGAAGAAAGTGGAATAATATCTTCAAAGTGCTGGGAAAAAAAAAAAAACCTCTCTGTATCCACCAAAACTACCTTTTAAGAAGAAAGGCAAAATAAAGACATTTCATAACCAAAAATGGAGAGAATTTATGAACAGATCTATACTTGAGAACTTCTGAAGGAAGCATTTAAGGAAGAAGAAAGATTATTCTAAAAGGCATGCAAGGAGTGGCGAACAAAGAAACTGATAAACCTGTAAATAAGTCTAAACAAACATGATCTGTATAAAATCATATCTAATTTGTGAGAATTAAACAAAGGGCAGAATTAAAATACTTGACAATTAGTATTATGTAAATTGGGAGGGGTGGTTAAAATTAAAGTGTTTTTAAATCTTTGTATCATCTGGGTTAAGGTCAATATGTTAACCATGGTCTGCACTGTGCTAGGTACTCACCATAATATTTCCAGGAAAACCCCTAGAAGAATAGAAATAAACAGTATAAATTTTCAGAAGAAAGTACAGTTATCAGAAAGAGTGCATAACTTCCAGTTTGATTTTAAAATAAAATTGTTTACATTAGTTTTAAATGTATCTAGTATGGAATCAAAGTACGATAGCATTTGAGATATACCATCACCTATTTAAAAGAACAAAATTGTCATTAATAAGCAGAAATTTTGCATTGCTCTAGTTTTCAATTTAGGCTAGATTTCCATTTCCCTCTTTCTGATACATTTTTTAAAATTTTATTGAAGTACGGTTAATTTGCAATGTTGTGTTAATTTCTTCTGTAGAGTAAAGTGACTCAGTTATACATATATATATATTATTTTTCATATTCTTTTCCATATGGCTTGTCACAGGATATTGAATATAGTTCCCTGTGCTACACAGTAGGACCTTGTTGTTTATCCATCCCAAATGTGATAGTTTGTCTCTGCTAACCCCAAACTCCCAGGCCTTCCCTCCCCCACACCCCTCCTCGTTGGCAATGACAAGTCTGTTATCCGTATCTGTGCATTTCCCTCTTCCTTCAAAAGTTATAATAATATATAGTTGGCCCTCTGTATCCACAGTTTTCTGCATCCTCAGATTCAACCAACCATGAATCAAAAGTGGTTTTAGTCCGTGGATGGGAAACCCACAGATATGGAGGGCCAGCTCTTTTCTTTGTACTACCAAGGGACTTGAGCACCTGAGGATTTTGGTATCCATGGAGGCACCTGGAACCAATCACCCTCAGATACGGAGGGACAACTATACTTCCTGGTAGAAAGTTTTTTACTGATCTATCACAACTCTTTCCATAATCATGGGTATAGATTAATATTAATTTTTATTTCCTATGATACGTCTATTTTTTTTTTTTTTTTTTTTTTTTGCAGTACGCGGCCCTCTCACTGTTGTGGCCTTTACCGTTGCGGAGCACAGGCTCTAGACGCGCAGGCTCAGTGGCCATGGCTCACGGGCCTAGCCGCTCCGCAGCATGTGGCATCTTCCCGGACCGGGGCACGAACCCGTGTCCCCTGCATCGGCAGGCGGACTCTCAACCACTGCACCACCAGAGAAGCCCCTGATATGTCTATTTTATTAAAATTTAAAATTTAGTTACTATTACACTTACTATTAGTGCACAATTGGTCAAAACAACATATGTATTCCACATTTTGACCAATATAACTAAACATACAAAGTAAAATTTTATTGCAAATGCATCACTTATTGGGACAGTACTGCTTGGTTTCAATGAATTTATGTATCCAAGAGCTGGTAGAAAGACACAAGATTTAGCAGTAATTGTATTCCTATTTTGTGTTATATAAGATGTAAATCCTGAGAAAATTTTTCACACAAATAAGTAGATGAGAATAGAAGGAGTTTTATTATAGAAAGTCACCCACAGTGAAATTCCTTTAACACAACTGAATGATGATTTCTGAAGAAGGGAAGCTGATGTAATCCCTTTTTTAAAAAAAAAAATGGCAGTAAAATATACATAGCATAAAATTTAACCTTTTAATTACTTTTAACTGTATTCATTGGCATTAAGTACTTTCATATTGTTGCACAACCATTACCACCAACCATCTCCAGAACTTCATCTCCCAAAACTGCAACTCTGAACTCATTAAACACCAACTCCCCATTCCTCCCTTCCCAGCCCCTGGACAACACCATTCTACTTTCTGTCTCTGTGAATTTGACTACTCTAGATATCTTGTATAAGTGGAATCATACAATATTTGTCCTCTTGTGACTGGTCTGTTTCACTTAGCATGATGTCTTTGAGCATAATGTCATCCGTGTTTTAGCATATCAGAATTTATTTCCTTTTTAAAGCTGAATGATATTGTACTGTATGTATACAGCACGTTTTGTTTATCCATTCATCTGTTGATGGACACTTGTGTTGTTTCCACTTTTGATGGTTGAGAAAAATTGAATCCCTCTTTAGTAAGATAAGTAATGGACAGTTATGATATCCAGTTGCAACCTTCTGCTTCTTATTTGGTACACATCCAAATGAGTTTTCCTTTAGTCTCTAGTGGGCAAATTACAAAGTAGTAAGCAAGCACAATTCCTCTGACCAAAGAAGCCAGTTATAAAAATTTTCCTACTTCCATTTCCTTCCCTTGTTGAATGTTTGTAAATTATCTGTGGAGAATAAAATTAAATGGTCATGCTTTTGAGGTGCCAGACTATAGGAACACCAGTGACAGTTCCAAGTCCAAGACTTTCCAAATAAAGGAAGGATTTCACATGGCTGAGAAATCGCCTGGCCGGCAATGCTTGCTTTTCCAAGTGTCTCCAATGTATTCCAAGCGTAATGCATTACTTACTATACCCCGCTCTTTTTTTTTTTTTTTTTCTGTAAAAAGCTTTATGGTTTCCATTTGGTCCAAGGCTTGGGAGAGAGCTCCAGGGCGGTTAAAAAGCTGCCTAGTGGATGCAGGGAGGGGCTTCAGGCAGAAACCCCGACGCCAGAGGGGCTCCTCAAAGGCCGCTGGGCTCCAGGGGCACCTACTCGTGCTGGAGGGTGAGCCTTTCCAAGAGAGACCCACCCAGCCCAGCCTGGGGACCAGCCGGCCTTTGGAGGTTGGTCAGGTGGTCACCCATCTTCTTGATGAGTTTCACCTGCTCATCTAGGACAAGGCTCTCCAGGAAGTCACAGAGGCGGGGTCTGCGCGGGCAGAACCCAGGGCACGCACCTGGTTCACGTTCTCCTCCACGAGCACGGCAGCTTCCATAGCATCCTGGGTTTTACTCCACTCATCTGGAGATGGCTTCCGCACGTTCTGGAAGAGGGCACGGCCGCCACGCTGGTTTTGTGTTTTCAGGAGATGCTTGGCTCCGTCGCACTTCTCCTTGGCCAATTCACGGAAGAAGTGGCCCATGCCCTCCAGGGCCACGTTGTCACAGTCGAAATAGAAGCTCAGAGAGAGGGAGGTGTAGGAGGCCCGCAGATGCGTGTCGGCCAGGGGGTTGACAGTAGCCTCCACCTCAGTGGGATAATTCTGACGTATCTGGAAACTCGTGGTTGATCGGTAGAAAGCAGTTAAGCTCAAAAAGTGGTGTTGGCTGGTCCCGGTGACCAAGGGTAGCTGAGTGGCTGATTCTGAAGGTTGCGACTGGAAAAAAGGTTGGAGGGTGATCGGAGGCTGGAGCAGGGGATGTCCCTCTGGGTCTGTCCCACCCAAACACTATTGAAGCAAGAGACAGATCCGCGGCACTGCCTAGCGCACTGCCTAGCACACTGCCTACACCCTGACCTCCTCTGCTGCAGTGAATGAATCTTATCAGTCCTTGTCTTAGTTTTCTATTGCTGCATAACAAATGACTGCAAATTTCAAAGCTTAAAGCAGCACACAGGGCTTCCCTGGTGGCGCAGTGGTTGAGAGTCCGCCTGCCGATGCAGGGGACACAGGTTCGTGCTCCGGTCCGGGAAGATCCCACATGCCGCGGAGCGGCTGGGCCCGTGAGCCATGGCCGCTGAGCCTGCGCGTCCAGAGCCTGTTGCTCCGCAACGGGAGAGGCCACAACAGTGAGAGGCCCGCGTACCGCAAAAAAAAAAAAAAAAAAAAAAGCAGCACACACTCGTGAGCACACAGTTCTATGGATCAGAAGTCTAGGTGGGTTCAACTACATCCTATGTATAAGATCTCACAAGGCTGAAGTCAGGGTGTCGGCTGGGCTGGGCTGGGCTCTTATCTGGAGGCTCTGGGAGATAATCTGCTTCCAAACTCATTCATATTGTTGGCAGAATCGGGTTCCTTGAGGCTGTAGATAAGAGGTTCCCTGTTTCCTTGTTGGCTGTCAGCAAGGGGTTGCTCTCTGTTCCTAAATGCTGCTTGCATTCCTTCTCATGAGGCCATTTCCATCTTTAATCTAGCAATGGCACACTGAGTTCTTCCCATGTTTTCAATTTCTGTGCCTTCCTCTTATGCTTTTGGCTGGAGAAAGCTCCGTGATTTTAAGGGCTTGTGATGAGTTCAGGCCTGCCTAGATTATGCCGAAGAACATAACATAATCACAGGAATGAAACGTCATCATATTAATAGGTTCTGGAGATGAGAGCAGAAAAGTCCTGCCTACCATAGTCTACCTTCTTACCTCCTCACCAAATTCACACTCTTCCCAAGTATAAAATACATCCATCTATGAAAGCCCGTCTATAAAAAACCCACAGCAAACATTATACTAAATGGTGAAAGTCTGGAGACTTCCTGCCTAAAATCAGGAACAAAATAGGCATGTCTGTGCTTACCACTTCTATTCAACATTGTACTGGGGGTCTGAAGAGGACACTTAGGTGAGAAAAAAAATAAAAGTTATTCCTTGGAAAAGAAGAAGTAAAACTATCTTTATTTGAAGATAACATGATTTTTTTGTATGTAGACCTTTTTCCTAAAGAATCCTAAAATTGTTAGAAATAATAAATGAGTTCAGGAAGGTTTCAGGATACAAGATCAATATAGAAAATTTAATTGTATTTCTGTACTCTAGCAATGAGACAATTCAAAAATGAAATTAAGAAAATTCCATTTGTAATAGCATCAAAAAGAATAAAATACTTAGGAATAAATTTAACATAAGAAGTGTAAAAGTTGTGCTCTGAAAATTATAAAACATTATTGGAGGAAATTAAAGAAACCTAACAAATGGAAAGACGTTCCATGTTCATGAATTGGAAAATGCAGTGTTAAGATGGCAATACTCTCAAAACTGACATGCAGATTCAATACAATCTGTCAAAATCCTAGCCTTTTTTTTTTTTTTTTTGCATAAATTGACAAGTTGGGAGTTCCCTGGCGATCCAATGGTTAGGACTCTGTGCTCTCACTGCCGAGGGCCCAGGTTCAATCCCTGGCCAGGGAACTAAGATCCCGCAAGCCTCCCGGCATGGCCAAAAAAGAAAAAAAAAAAAAAGAAAAAGGAAATTGACAAGCTGATCCTAAAATTCTTATGGAAAGGCAAAGGACCCAGAATAGCCAAAGTAATCTTGAAAAAGAAGAACAAAATTGGAGAACTCACTCATACTTCCTGATTCCAAAACTTACCACACAGCTGCAGTAATCAAGACTGTGTGGTACTGGCATGAAGAGAAACAGGTCAATGGAACACAGTTGAAAGTCCAGAGATAAACCTTTAACTTTATTGTCAACAGATTTTCAACAAAGGTACCAAGACAACTCAAAATGGGGAAAGAATAGTATTTTCAACAAATGGTGCTGGGACAGCTGGCTATCTACATGCAAAAGAATGAAGTTAGAGTGTTAACTTCTTACACAAAAATTAACTCAAAACAGACCATAGACCCAAATGTAAGAGGTAAAGCTATAAAACTCTAAGAAGAAAACATAGGAGTAAGTCTTCATGACCTTAGGTAGTCAGTGGTTTCTTAGATATGACACCAAAAGCATAAGCAACAAAAGAAAAATCAGATACATTGGAGTGCATCAAAATGAAAACCCTTTGTGTTTCAAAGGACAGCATCAAGAACTTGAAAACACAATCCAGAGAATGGGAGAAAATATTTGTGAAACATTTATCTGATAAGAGACTTGTATCCTGAATATGTAATGAACTCCTACAACTCAACAATAAAAAGTCAAATAACCCAGTTTCAAAAAATTGAATAGACATTTCTCTAAAGACTACATACAAGGAATATATACAAGTGGTCAATAAAGCACATGAAATTAGGCATTAGGGAAATATTAAGCAAAACTGTAACACTCCATACCTATAGAATGGCTGTAATTAAAAAGATGGGTAATAAGTGTTGGTGAGGATGTGTGAGTAGGCAAGTGTATAGAGATAGAAAGCAGATTAGTTGTCTGTGGTTGTACTGGGGGAAAATAGTGAGTGCTAATGGGTATGGGGTTTGGGGGGGGCTGATGAAAACATTTTGTAATTAGATAATGGTGATAGTTGCATAAGTCTGTGAATATACTAAAAACCATTGAGAAATACACTTCAACAGTGTGAGCTTTAAGAAATGTGAATTATATCTCAACGAAGTTGTTATTAAGGTAAAAAGAAAATTTAACCTGGCATCGAGGTATGAGTGATTGGGGTGGATGAGGGAAGTAGAATAACAGGTTAATAGACTATTGATTTCAGTGTTAGTGATGGCAATGGGGAAAAAAATGCAAGAACCATAACCAAAGGGAGACTTAAAGGATGTAGTAATTCCCACAGCAAAAGGAGTGACAAAGGAAAGGATCAATAGGCTTTGTTCACATGTAACTCAGAAGATGGCTGGGCCACGGAGAAGCGAGTGACAAGGGATGCGGGCAAAATGATGTTGGGTTTGGAGATCTGAGTGGAACGTGAAAGAGTAAAAGGGAGACGGTCAAAAGCCACTGAGTGCCTGTACTTAAATTAACAGCTAACATTTATATAGAACTAGCTACATGCCAGATACCATTCTAAGCGCTTAGCACGCATTAATTCAATGGAACCCTTGCAGCAGCTAGAGATAGGGACTACAAATATCTCCATTTTACAGATGAAGAAACTGAGGCACTGAAAAGTTGAATAATTGCTCAGGGTAGAATATGAATGTATGTTCTGAACTTCTGTGCCTCTATAGAGCCTTTCTAGAGTTTAACAAACAGATAGTAGACATTTTATAAGTAATACTCATCTCCTCAATTCACAATTATTCTTCACTGACTGATGGTTTACAAACAGCAAACAAATCATCATAGAGTAATTTAGTCTTAATTTATGTAACTTGACTTTGGAATCTATCTGGAAATAAACCCAGCCACGTTGATGGCAAATAAACTTGCTGTCACCGGGGTCTGGCACTTCAGGCAGATGTGAAGGGCAAGTTTAGAGGGATTCCTTTATCAACCAAGGGTAAGACGGATGTCTACTCATATCCCCTCTGACACACTGCCATCCTCTGTGAAAGAAATTCTGCTCTGTTGGTCTCCCTCTGGCTTCTGTAACATAGGTAGAGGATTGTCTTTCTGAAGAGCTTGAGATTTTACTTCTACTAGGCGTTATTAGTTTTGCAGCTATCTTTCTGGCATGATTCCTAAAATTTAATTTGCAGAAATAATTGTTTCTCTAAAAATAATGGCTCACGGCATTCCCCTGATGTTTAAAATGGCTTACCTCTATCACTCATTATGAGATCATTATGTTTCGTTTATTTCATTTTTCTAAAGGAAGTTACACTGTCCGGGGTATATTGCTATGAATGAGGGGTTTGGGGAAGGGCAGTCACGCACAGCCTGCTGACCTCGCAGGGATGCATAAGAGCGTGCCTCGGGCCTGGAACGTTTCCTTACCTGGAGCCCTCACCACCTGTGCTGAGCATACTGCCTTACTTGTGAATCTCTTTTCCTGTTCTAGGTTTGATGTGTATTTCTTTGTTCTGCTTCAAGTGTGTGCATATGGCACCTGGACAACCCCACTGCTGTGTTTGTTCCTGGTGGGGAGAGAAGGGGGTCCTTTGCCTCTATCACAGAAGGGGTGTGTGCAGACCTGTGTCAGCTGTGGGTCAAGGTGCGCTGGCCATGGGGCACCCACACTCGCTATCAAGGCTGATCTTGCTCTGTCTGTTCTCTGAGTGTTGTTCCATCCAGTGTCTGTGGGAGTCATGTTTTTCTCAGCAACCCATGCAACCATGCAACCTGCAACCCATGCAACCCATGCAACCATGCGACCTGCAAACCATGCAACACATATAACCATGCAACTTGCAAACCATGCAACCCATACAACCATGCAACCTGCAGCCCATGCAACCTGCAAACCATGCAACCTGCAAACCATGCAGTGGGTTGACATTCTGGGACTCCTTCCCTGGAGGTAGTAACAGGTGTCACTTGCTTAACAAGCACCCAAACTGTATCTGAAGAAGTAAGAGACCAGATGTTAAACCTATTAGGCTAATGTCAAGCCTTCAAGAGCTAAAAATCAAAATCCAATAGTATTATTTTTAAAATACAGATAACCAAAAAGAAAGCCATTTGTCATTCCATAACTAAAGCACAGTCACTGATAAAGTTTCAGGGCTTATCTTTGCAGTTTTTTTCTTCCTTCTTAAATATACATTTAAAAAAGTATTAGGTTTACAGATGAGTTTCCAGGAGAGTACAATATAGAGTTTTCTATATACCCTGTACCCAGTTTCTCTATTATTAACATCTTGTATTAGTATGGTGTCTTTGTTAAAATTAATAAACCAATATTTATATGTTGTTAATTAAGTAATATACTTTATTCGGACTTCCTTAGTTTTTACCCAGTATCCTTTCTCTGTTTCAGGATCCCATCCATGAGACCACATTACATTTAGTCATCCTGTCTCCTTAGGTCTTTCTTGGCTATGACATTTTCTCACACTTTCCTTGTTTTTTTTTTTGTTTTTTTTTTCGGTACGCGGGCCTCTCACTGCTGTGGCCTCTCCCGTTGCGGAGCACAGGCTCCGGACGTGCAGGCTCAGCGGCCATGGCTCACGGGCCCAGCCGCTCCGCAGCATGTGGGATCCTCCCGGACCGGGTCACGAACCCGCGTCCCCAGCATCGGCAGGCAGACTCTCAACCACTGCGACACCAGGGAAGCCCCACACTTTCCTTGTTTTTGATGACTTTGACAGTTTTGAGGAGTACTGATCAGGCATTTTATAGAATATCCCTTAACTAGGAATTTGTATGATGTTTTCTCATGATTAGACTGGGATTATGGGTTGTCGAAAGGAAGACCGTGGAGGTAAAATGCATTCTGATCCCATCGTATCAAGGATGCAAACGATACACATGACTTATCACCGTTGATGTTGACCTTGACCTCCTGGATGAAGTAGTAGTTGTCAGGTGTCTCCCCTGTAAAGTGACTCTTTTCTCTCCCTCTCGCCATCCTGTCCTCTTTGGAAGGAAGTCACTATGCATAGCCCAGACTTATGGAGAGGGAAGTCCACATCCTTGAGAATGGAGAGTCTATATGGATTATTTGAGATTCTTCTGCATGAGAGATTTGTTTCCTCTTCATCCATCCATCTATCTATCTAGCTGGCTTTATTTTTATTTATTTATTTATCATTGTGAACATATGAATACACTTTGAGTATATGAATATACCTATGAATATACTTTTTTGTACTTTGGGTTATAATCCAATACTGCTTTATTTATTTTCTTGCACAAATTTTTCCAGCTTTCACTATTGGGAGCTCTTTCAGTTGGCTCTGTGTCCTTGCCTTTTGACATTACCCCCTAATTGTAAGTGGTTCTGTTTGTTTGAGTACTTCCTTACTTTCTGGTACTGCAAGATGGTGTAGGGTTATCTTCATGGTCTTGGTCCTAGTCAGCCATTTCTCCAAGGAATCCTGGTCCTTTTATTAGAGAATGGTGTTAGGAAGCAAGATCTGGGTGTTAGGTATGCTCATTGTTACTGGGGTGTCCTTGCTTTTAGGCCCTTTCAGCTGACAGAGCAAGGGAATAATGGTTCAGTTCTAGCATACATGTATAGCAGAATTAGAATTGTTAACTGGTATTCATATGGGAACCAACTTTATTAACTAGACCACAGTATTTATGTGCAGTTTCTTTTGCCTGTAGTCTTATGGTTTTCACTCATTTCTAAAGTTACTTACTCAACACCTCTCCCCCTACTCCTTTCACTGTAATTGTTTCACACATTTGTAACACAATTAGATTCTTTTGTCACATTCTGCATTCCATGCTAGGATCTGTAGGATCTCCTAAGTGATTTTTTAAGAAATTTGCATCAGTTGAGGTTCATTCTTTGTGCTGTAAAGTTCAATGGGTTTTGACAAGGGTATTATATATCCACCATTATAATTTTATATAGAATAGCTTCACTGCCCTAAAAATCCTCTCTATTTCACCTGTCAACCCTCTTACCCAACCCCACCCCACCCCAATCTCTGCCAACAACTGCTCTTTTTAGAATTGTTTTGTCTTTTTCAGAATGTTATAATTGAGATCGTATAGTATGTAGCCTTTTCGGACTGACTTTTTCACTTAACAGAATGCATTTAATATACATTCGTGTATATTTTATTATGGCTTGATAGCTCATTTCGTTTCCTCACTGAAGAATATTTCACATTTTTGTCACTGGAGAATCATACCAAAATTTGTTTATCCATTTATCTATTGAAGGACAAGTTGAGTGCTTCTGATTTTCACTTTAAAGCTGCTGTAAATATTCACATGCAGGTTTTTGTGTGGATATATGTTTTCAAATCTTGTGACTACGCACCCAGGAATGCGATTGTTAGGCTTGTAAGAAACTGCCTAACTCTCCCGAATGGCTGCACCATTTTGCATTCTCACCGGGGATTAATGAGCGTCCTTGCTGTTCCACATCCTCACCAGTAATTGGGATGGTTAGTTTCTCTGGGTTTTAGCCGTTGTAACAGCTGTGTAGGGGTATCTCATCCTTGTTCTCATTTGCATCGCCTCAGGACAACTGACGTTGAGCATCGTTACATGTGCTTATTTGCCGTTCATATACCGTCTTTGGTGAGGTGTCTGTTCAGATTTCTTGCTCATTTTTTGATTGGGTTGTTTGTTTTCTTATTGTTGAGTTTTAGGAGATCTTTGCATAGTTTGGATGTAAGTCCTTTATCAGACATGTGAAAATATTTCGCAAATATTTTCTTCCTCTCTGTGGCTTGTCTTTTGGTTTTCTTAACAGTGCCTTTGGCAGAGCGGATTTTAAAATTTTTAATAAGGTCAGACTGCTTTCTTTCATGAATCATGATTTTGGTATTGTATCTAAAAAGTCATCACCAAATCCAAGGCCACATAGATTTTTCTCTTTAGTCTTTTTTTGTTATATGAACATGAGATTATAGTCTATACTGTACTGTAATAGGTTTTTATACTTATCCATATATATGTAAATTTTCATGTTGTTAAATATTCTTCTAAGTCATTTATCATTGACTGCCCAGTATTATCTTATTAGATGTACCAGTAAGGATTAAATCAACCCTCTAATGTTGAATAATATATTCTTAGATTTACTGAGTCATTTTAATATACACATTTCTGAAAAGTTGTTTCAGGTTTAAACTTGTTGGACTAAATAAGGGGATCTTAGTCTCTAGATTGAAGAAATATCTGTATCCTTCTCTCCTTTTTTTTCTTCCTTCTACAAATATTCAGTGAATCTATACTATGTGTGAGTTTCATTAGTGGTTCATCCTATTAGACTCAGTGAACTGGAGTCCCTGCCCTTAAGGAGGCTATATTCTAGTGGAAGAGTCCTAGATGAGTAAATAACTAGTGTGATTCCGATTTTAACTATTATAATGAAGAATAATATAAAGGAGGGTAAAGGCGTAATGATAGACCGTGGGTGCTGGGACCCAAGACAGCATTAAAAACTGATAGTTTGGAAGAAGATGATGTTGGGGGGATAAAAATCTTGCTGAGGTTTCTGAACTGCTAATAGTGGGATTAAAGGAAGGGGGGCCAGGAGGTTAGAGAGAGTATAGAGTAAGAATTCAAAAGAGGAGCAATTCTGAGACATGATGATGTCCTCAGTGTGGTGTGAGAAGGAGTAGATGGAATGACAGAGCCTCCCATCAATGGAACTCTGAGGAACCAAGAATCTAGGGCCCTGGATGGTCACCCATGTGAAGTCACACAGGCTGGTGGCTATACTTGGAGAGTTGAGGAAGAATTAGAGCCATAAACTGTGCAGAAGAGGGTGGAGTGAATGGAGATCAGAACTGACAGAGCTGAGGAAGGGCCAAAGTGGTGTAGCCAAATGGCAGCATCCTAAACTAAGCAGGGATTATTATTAAATAGGAAAAAATAATGGTCTGGAAGTGGCGTAAGTGATTTAAGAAAATGCTAACCCCATTTCCCAACCTCCAGGTGTAAAGTGAGTAAGAAATGAGTTAGAATGGTCTCCTGAAGCCTGATAATCTTTGAGAGCAACAGTCTTAGGGGAGAAAGCTTTTAAGCCAGGAAAAAGAGATGGAAGATGCTTTCTGTGAATAGTTAAAGGATGGAGGAGAGCTTGTTTCGGTGGAAAACTTTGGGAAGGAGGGAAGCAGTGGGGAGGGGATAGGAAGCACAGAGAAACACTGGGACACGAGTGGAGAACAAAGAAGGTAAGAGTTGCTTCTGTTTGGGGCAAAGAAGGTAAGAGTTGCTTCTGTTTGGGGCCATGGCCAAGGAAGACAACAGTCCTCCAGGTTTTAACAGAACTCAGTGATAAAGTGCCTTGGTGCCAGAGCAGTTGGAGGCTCAAGGTGAAGCTCATGGTTGACACCTTGTTGTGGTAGAGCCTATGTCAGGGAGAGTGGAGGCCACTGTTGGGAGAAAGTGTAAAGGAAGTTTTACTCCGAAAATAAATGGTATAAACAAAACTGTAGGCAGTTGCTGAAATTTTGAGGAGAACAAGACAGTTTAAGCACCCTTACACACTTCAGAAGTACCCATTTATCCTTAAATAATTGATTCATTAACTATAAGTCACTCAGGTTTTATTGAAAGCAATTCCCTTAAGAAACTTTATGTAATTATAGTTCCTTGCTCTGCTTCCTGGTAGTGTGTACCTGAAATAATGACACTATATTTCTTTAAATATACTTGTTATGGACTGAATGTTTGCATTCCCCCAAAATTCATATGTTGAAATCCTACCCCCCAATGTGTCAGTATTAGGAAGTGAGGGGGCCTTTGGGAGGTGATTAGGTTATGAGGTATTTAGGTGATTAGGTTAATCTCATGAATGAGATTAGTGCCCTTATTTTTTTTTTAACTTTTTATTTTATATTGGAGTACAGTTGATTAACAACGTTGTGTTAGTTTCAGGAGTACAACAAAGTGATTCAGTTATTCATATACATATATCTATTCTTTTTCAAATTCTTTTCCCAATTAGGTTATTACAGAGTATTGAGCAGAGCTCCCTGTGCTATACAGTAGGTCCTTGTTGGTTGTCTACTTTAAATATAGCAGTGTGTACATGTCAATCCCAAACTCCCTAACTATCCCTCCCTCCCACACTTCCCCTCTGGTAACCGTAAGTTCATTCTCTAAGTCTGTGAGTCTGTTTCTGTTTTGTAAATAAGTTCATTTGTATCATTTTTTTTAGATTCCGCATATAAGCAATATCACACAATGTTTGTCTTTCTCTGTGTGACTTACTTCACTCAGTATGACAATCTCTAGGTCCATCCATTTTGCTGCAAATGGCATTATTTCATTCTTTTTAATGGCTGAGTAGTATTCCATTGTATATGCATCTTCTTTATCCCTTCTTCTGTCGAAGGACATTTAGGTTGCTTCCATGTCCTGGCTATTGTAAACAGCTCTGCAGTGAACACTGGGGTGCATGTATCCTCTCATACTATGTTTTTCTCTGGGTATATGCGCAGGAGTGGGATTGCAGGATGATATGGTAGCTCTATTTTTAGTTTTTGTAATTGGCTGCACCAGTTTGCAGGTGATTAGGTGATTAGGTTAATCTCATGAATGAGAGTAGTGCCCTTGTAAAAGAGACTCCACACAGTTCCCTCATCTCTTACATCATGTAAGGACACAATGAGAAGGTGGCTGTCCATGAACCAAAAAAGTGGGCTCTTACTGAACACCACATCTGCTGATGACTTGCCAGCCATTTCTCTGGTGAGAAATAAATGTTGTTGTTTAAACCATCCAGTCTATGATATTTTTGTTATAACAGCCTAAATGGACTAAGATAATGCTTGATAATTTCAAAATCGCCCTGACTACCTTCTCCTAATATCATGTACCTGCTGTTCCCCTCCCCCAATGGCTATTTTTCTTGGCCTTGGCTCAAAAAAG
The DNA here is from genome assembly GCF_059928025.1 of Delphinapterus leucas. Lineage (NCBI taxonomy): Eukaryota > Metazoa > Chordata > Mammalia > Artiodactyla > Monodontidae > Delphinapterus > Delphinapterus leucas. The sequence goes on along the minus strand of NC_143140.1, from coordinate 23,926,379 downwards.
AAGCAACTCTTATCTTGTGTGTTCTCCACTCACGTCCCAGTATTTCTCTGTGCTTCCTCTCCCCTTCTCCAATGTGTCTGGCAATTTAGGCTGGAGGAGGACTTTGGGGCCTGAAGAAAAGCAGAGATGGCTAACCTCACTTCCACAGGGAGAGGCAGTATCAGTGCCTAAGGGAAGAGTATGTCATCCTTTCCCCATAACTAGAAATGGTGGTGGGGGGGGTTGTTGGTTTTTTTTAACCTATAGAAGGTTTTTACCTTTTGAGGTCCTCTTCATCACATAGGAATGACAGTTATTAAGCCATTTCCCAGTGCCTAGAACATTATTCTTTGGGATCACTAAATGCTACTCCAGTGTTAGGGAAGTAATAACTTCCAAATGGATTTGCCCGAGTATGAGGAAATCGTTTTGAAACGTGAAAGAAATTGAATCTAAATGTGTAGTTGTTGAGGGACTTCTCTGGTGGCGCAGTGATTAGGAGTCCCCCTGCCAATGCAGGGGACACGTGTTCGGGTCCTGGTCCAGGAAGATCCCACATACTGCGAAGCAACTAAGCCTGTGTGCCACAACTACTGAGCCCACGAGCCACAACTACTGAAGCCCACGTGCATAGAGCCCATGCTCTGCAACAAGAGAAGCCACCGCAATGAGAAGCCCACACAGTGCAACGAAGAGCAGCCCCCGCTCACCACAACTAGAGAAAGCCTGCGTGCAGCAATGAAGACCCCATGCAGCCAAAAAGATAAATAAAATAAAAAAAAAATAGAAAACACAAATGTAGAGTTAAAATAAATAAATAAATGTATAGTTGTTGCTAATAAGGTTGCTATGTGAGGAAATTTACATCAAAGATTTATGTTTTGTGAAGCTCTTTGTCTTAAAAAAGAGTATAGCACTAAATATAGTTTGAATATGTATAAAAAATAGATAAAATAATTATGGATAATTTAAAAATATTATAAATAAAATATATGTTTAAAACAATAAATAATTATTATTAAATGTGCAAATAAAATATAATTAAAATCATTAATGAATCCCTCTTATATTTAGTCACAATAATATTTTGAAAAAAATTTTAGGAACAACATATTATAGCCAAAATATTAAGATATCATCTAGTAATGATTTGTAACTTTTTTTTTAAAGTCAATCAATTATATTTAAATTATTTTTCAAGAGTTTGGTCTAAGTGTTGTAAATTCATTATTGCTTCCAGTTAGAATTTTCAGCTGCAAGGCTGGTGGTCTTTTCAGTAACAGAAACCTTGAAAGATTCTGACCATTGCCTCAGATAAGGGGAGGAAGCCCCTAAACAAAGACAGTAACTTCACATGTGAATGAGAACTTGGGATCTGGGATGAAAAGTTCAGGCTCAGGTGGTCAGGAGAGAAAATCTTCAGGTTGTAAGAGGGTAGAAAAAAATTAGTGTTGTGTGGGAAAAGGTGATTTGTTAAGGTGGACTCCCTGTGCAAACAGGAGAAAGGGAGTAGCAAAATTGAAATGGGAATGTGCTAAAGCTTATGGGGGCCAATTGGCTTCACTGATACTGTCTTTTGACCTGAAAGTTAAAAGTATTTCTGTGTGGGGACTTTCCTGGCTGTCCAGTGGTTAAGACTTCACCTTCCAATGCAGGTGGTGCAGGTTCGATCCCTGGCCGGGGTGCTGGGATCCTACATGCCTCACGGCCGAAAAACCAAAACAGAAGCAATGTTTTAACAAATTCAATAAAGACTTAAAAAATGGTCCACATCAAAAAAAAAAATCTTAAAAAAAAAGAGTACTTCTGTGTGGGTGTGAATGCCCCAGGGGGGGAAAAAAACAGTAAACCTGTGGTTGTGTGGTGTGATGTTCAGCACGCCCGGAGAGCATTCTACAAAGTGACTCAGACTCTTGACTCTATTGGCCAAGGAGGTAGTCAGCCTATCCTGGCATCTCCATATAACAATTTTGTTAACAATAACTAAACCCATACACAGAAATGAAAATCACATACATAGTTATAAATGGTCTGGAACTGAGCTGGACTGAATGTAATGTGTGAAATGTGTAATTCCCTAAAGTAATTGTTTGCACCCAGTGACGTACATAGGGACCAAAGAATCTGGAAAACCACAGTATTAACAACCTGTCTTGAACTGTGACTTCCAGGGAAGTTCAGAGATTTACAGACATGTCTTGTGGATAATGGGTGTGGAAGACAATGGAATTCAGGTTTTGTGAAACAATGTTGGATATGCTCAGGGTCTGAGGAAGTTGTGATTGTACATATAACACAGAGGCTGTTACACACACTTGAATCTGTCCCTCTCCAGCCAATAAGAGTGCTCCTTGTAGGAAATATTTGTGTTCTCACTTCAGAAGAGTCTACTGAACTCTCAAGACACGAGGAGATGATAGAGCTTTAAAGATCTGTACTTAGCATAGCAGAAGCCCGTGTAGCATACTGGACAGGAAGCATGACAATTCTGAACAACCGAAGCCAGCAGAGATGAAGATTGCAATCAGTTGAGGTCACTGGCTCTCAAATGCTAATCACATATCATATGATTGATTGCCTGGTAACCCCAGGAATGGCTTTGTGACGCATGCGGTAGATGTCTGTATCTCTAATCCTCATGCTCTCCAACTATGCTCTTCCTGTTGGATTAGCATTCTACATACTACGGTGTTGAGGCTGCGGGTTAGGGGTGGTAACAGAGGGTGTGAATCTCTCTTGGTTGGAACCACTTGCAAATTGCAGTGGAAGTGGAAATGGATCCACCCCTTGTGTAGCCCGATGACACTTCCTGTGTGACACCAACAACTCCCTACTTTCAGTGCCGCAGGAATAGTTTAGGAGCATTTCTGTTTTACCATTTCATGCCTGATATCATGTGGGCTACACTTGCTCCAAGTTGTGTCTCTTCCAACTAGTATGTCTTTGGTCACACAGAGTCTGAATTCCCTAGGGACCTGAGACAGTTTTGAGGATTGGCTCTACCCTGCTGACCATTCTGTGGTACTTATACAGATTTAATCTTTTAGTACATCCAGAGAATTATTAGTTCCCAGGGATGTTTTATGGTGTTCCCTATAATTTTGTAAATCACTTGGTTAAACGATGTTAAGCATGTTCCTTTCCTGCAAGACTTTTCAGGGTCTTAATATGCTAATGTCATTTGGAACAAGGAGATGATATGGTATTCAGCATTTCACAAATTTATTTGAAAATTTCTCATAGAATACTCATTAACATCCCCCTCTCACATAATTCTTATTAATAGCTTACAGGACAATGCTGTTTCAAGGAGTACAGTTTGAGAAATATTGTTTTACAGAAATTAAGAAAAACCTTAGCCTGACCTTTTGAATTAAAGAAAATCCCATCAATCCCTGGCAGAGCTGAGCTATTATTTCTGGGTGAAATTCCAGTGTCATTAACATGATTATATTAGCCAAATAACCTCTCTGAGCCAGTGGAGACAATCTGTTACCTCCTGTTTTAAATTTCCAAATGATTCCCTTGGGAATTAACATCTAGTCCACTGAAAGAAAAACAAGTTCTTCTCCATGGAAGAACTCTAACTGCTTTGTTATATAGTCGTGGTTACATACTTTTCCTATTTTTATTAATTTTGTTTAAAAAAATCACTAAACAAATTGTAAAAGGACATTGTCTAGGTCTTACTGTTGAGTTTTAGAAATGAATTTTATTATAATTTGGTATAGTAAGATAGTCATTTCCCAGGACGATAGCCATCTGAATCGGATCTTTCTTCTAGTCAAATATAGGAGCAAGCGGCTAAGACCAATGTTCCCCCTCCGCTTGTGATGGTGTGATTTACCCACACAGGGCCTTTGAATGCCATGTTCTCAGATGGGAGTTAGAAACATGAACTTTCTGGTGCTTTAAAGTTCACTAGGACTGAGACATAGCTGGGGTCATGGGTCTCTAAGTGACAGAAAATCTTATGACCTCCAGGTATTTGTGATTGGGGGACCATTGTTTCCAAAAATGTGGATAATGTAACTTGTGATATAAAGAAGGGCAAAAAATGAGCATGTGTTCTTTGACTGGCAGGTTAAGAGAAAAGCCCTGCTTGAATGTATACTTTTGAGGTGAAGTTTCTGACCCCAAACTAAGGGTATTAAAACCTTGTTACCTTTAGCTCTCCAGCAAATGATGACTTCATAGACCAAAGCAATATAGCACAAGTTTTTACAGAATCTCTTTTAAAATGCCAGACTAAATATATGGTATTCAATCTCAACTTTCCAAAGTACTTATTCGAACAATAAACTTTGTGCTTTTTATGAAATGATTCTAGGTAACTGGATAGTGTATTAGTTAGTATGGGCTAGGTTTGCTGTGTTAACAAACAACTCCAAAATCTAAATGGCCTACAACCCAAAGATTTATTTTTAATCCACACTACATTAACAGTATGTACAGGTCCATCATGAGTAAGCTACAACTCTGTTCCCCATCATCTTTGGGATCAGACTGATGCAGTAGCGTCTATCTGGAGTATTGCCAGTTTTGTAACAGAGGGAAAAGAGACAGCAAATCACATACTGGCTCTTAAAGCTTTTGTCCAGAAGTGACGTGTCACTTTGACATTTTTTAACAGCCAAGAACAAATCTCGAGACCAAGCCTGCCATCAATGGAGTAGGAAAGTATAGTCCTTCCCTGGAGAGGAGTAGTGAATACTTTTGAACAAGAATGCAGTCCACCCCAGCACTCCTGAGGCTGTTTTAGAGGGATGTGGTTTTTAGAGCAGGAGAGACTCAGGAGCTCACTGTTATCTTGGAAGCCTTCTGAGTGCCAACTCCCAGTCTAGATCGTCTTGAGTTGGGCAGTTCAGGTCTTCAGTTCTCCAACACGTACCACTCCTGTCAATGCCCCAGAGTGCCCTAACTCCCCAAGGTAGGCTCAGAAGTATTCTGGTTAGGCCCAGACAGACACTACAACATGATCTTTGCTTTAGAGGTTTTCTGGACCACCAGGACAAGGTGTAGCCTGGGGGGGAATTGAAGGCTAGCCCTGAAGGGTCAGCAACATCCAGGTGTCAGTGCCGCCTTCTTGTCAGCATGGTGCCAACCTTTTGCCATGGAAACTCCCCGACCCATATTTATGCTCACGAAATCCTGGGTGTGGGTAGTGATAAAGACCTAAAATCTACACAGCTCTTTCTAAAAAGCCAAAGGAGCCCTTGTAGGAAGAGGCCTCACAAACTTTGTGGACATCCCAGAATTCCTGAGCTCATGAGGGAAGGAAAACGTAGGCTGAGTGAACATGACTTTATTTCATCCAGAACCATTATTTTATCCAGAGTGACTCCGTTTTTACCGGTTGACATAATCGAGGACCTTCACAAGATTGAAAGAGTTTGAAACCACAGCTTACAGAGGATGAAGACGGGTGCCTGAATCAGTTAAGGAGGGGAATAAAATTTAAGGAATTTTCTATTTATAGAGGCCTTTATAGACTATTTCATTAAAAGAAGATTATATACATTTCCACCCTTACATTTAATTTTTCAGTTTAAACCCATTTCCTTTCAGCCTGTCATTGGCAGTGATCTGGAACAACAAAGCAGCACTTCTTTTGGGGACTTTTAAGCCCATATACATATGGGTATATATGTATATATATATACCTATATATATATATATATATAAAATTTAAATATATATATTTATTTTTATTTATTTTGAAACAATCACAAACTTACAGAACATTTACAGGTCAATTTCAAAGAATGTTTTTTCTTGAACCATTTGAGAGTAAGCACCCTGTTACTTGAGTTAATTTTTTTACAAACAAAGACATTTTCCTACATAACCACAATATAGCCGTGGTATTAGCTTGCTGGGGCTGCCATGACAAAATACCCCAGACTAGCTGGCTTACACAACAGCAGTTTATTTAGCTCCCCGTTCTGGAGGCTGAAAGTCCAAGATCAAGGTGTTGGCAGGCTTGGTTTCTTCTGAGGTCTCTCTCCTTGGCAGGCAGACAGCCTCCTCTCTGTGCACGCACATCCCTGGTGTTTCTCCGTGTGTCCTAATCTCCTCTTCTTATAAGGACACCAGTCAGATTGGAATAGATCCCCCCCACACCCCCCGCCAACAACCTCATTTTAACTTAATCATCTCTTTAAAGGCCCCATTCCCAAATACAGTCACTCTCGGAGGTACTGGGAGTTAGGACTTTAACATACGAACTTGAGAAGGGTCATAATTCAGCCCATAACAATCATCAAAGTCTGGAAATTAACGTGGATAAAGTACTGCTATCTAGTCTTCAGACCCCATTTTCCAAATATACCAATAATGTCCTTTACAGCCAAAGAATCCAGCTCAGAATCATGGGTTGTATTTAGTTACCAGGTCTCTTAAGTCTCATTCCGTCTGGACCACTTTCTCGGATTTTCCTTGATTCTCGTGGCCTTGATACTTTTGAAGTTACAGGTAAGTATTTTGGTAGACTGTCCCTAATGTGGTGTTGTCTGATATCTCTTCATGATTTGATTCAGATTAGCATCTTAGCAGGAACATCACAGAAGTGATGCTGGCTTCTTCTCATTGCATGCTGTTAAGTGGTACCAATCCTGATTTGTCCCATCACTGATGATGTTCACCTTCTCTTGATTAAGGTGATGTCTGCCAGGGTTTCCCAGAGGCTTATTCTTTTTCCTTCTGTAATTACCAGATATTTTGTGGAGATGTGCCATGAGACTATGTAAATGCCAGTTCCTGACCAGACTTTCAGTTTATTTGTTTATTTATAACTGTCTTGTCTCGGGTTTTCTAGGTTCAGTGGGTTATAATCTATTACTATTATTACGTATTTTGATGATCTCATTGTCTCCAGTTTGGCCAGTGGAGGCCAAGATGATTTCTCTGTCCTTTAAAAATATCTCATTCATTCTGTGAGCATTTTCTGGCACAAGACGTTCCAGCCGTGGAATTAACCATTTTACCAAGGAGCCCTGGTTCCTTTCAGTGAGGAGTTGTATTTAGATATATTTTGACAACAGTATGTCTAAATCCATCTGTTTTAATAGTATCCTATCGTAACAATGTAAATACGATTACCTATTCATGCTTGGCTTCTATAGAGATGTGTGATCTGAACAGATGACCACTAATCTTTTTGGTGTGGTTGTTCATTTTAGTATTTTTTTATAAGGGAATATACAGATGTAGTAATGGGTATAAAGGACAGAACACAACCAGATATCTGTATATAAATTAGCATAGGTGAGTCGTAGTTCTAAAATTTACTTCTGGGGAAGAAATGAATCTCATTTATTTCTAACAGGGCAAATTAGATAAGAAATCCAGTTAGTTTCCCGAATCCTGCTTTCATTCCTTAAATCAGTTCATTAGAGATGTCACATTGTTACTTTTAGAGTCTATGGCTTGGATTTGATAAGAGACCAAATGTATGGCCACTCCTAAAACTAAAATATGAAAGGTAATCTATTTAGAATGTGATTTTAAAACACTGGCCTTGGGTGCCTCTTCCCACGCGAGGACAATCACATCTAGAGTCTGTCATACAGAGTGAAGTAAGTCAGAAAGGGAAAGACAAATACCGTATGTGAACACATATATATGGAATTTAAGAAAAAAAAATGTCATGAAGAACCTAGGGGTAAGACAGGAATAAAGACACAGACCTACTAGAGAATGGACTTGAGGATATTGGGAGGGGGAAGGGTAAGCTGGGACAAAGTGAGAGAGTAGCATGGAGATATATACACTACCAAACGTAAGGTAGATAGCTAGTGGGAAGCAGCCGCATAGCACAGGGAGATCAGCTCGGTGCTTTGTGACCACCTAGAGGGGTGGGATAGGGAGGGTGGGAGGGAGGGGAGACGCAAGAGGGGAGAGATATGGGAACATATGTATATGTATAACTGATTCACTTTGTTATAAAGCAGAAACTAACACACCATTGTGAAGCAATTATACTCCAATAAAGATGTAAAAAAAAAAACTTGACCTGAAGGGGTGCCTCCTTTTGTTTATTTATCACATCTTACTGAGAAAATAGTTCTGATTTTCTTTAATTCTCTTTGTATTTGAGCCAGTTGGAAAAATAACGTGATTATTTCTATTCTTGGTTTTCAAACTGTTCTTTTTCTCTTTCTCTTTCTCTTTCCCTTATTATGCTTCTCACTTCCTTTTGTCCTTCTCCTTCCTTGCCTGGCTTTGCTTTGCTGGTTCACATCCTCTCCGATACAGTCAGAGTCATCAGTGGTGGAAAAATGTGACTGCCAGGAAGCCTACTTTCGTTTTTAAAACTAAATGTGTTGACAGCCTTTAAATTTATACCCTTGTCAGAGATAACATGGAACATTTAAGCTTTGTTCCTAATTTCTGACATTTAACTCTGTCGAACAGTATGGAAGATGAAATCCAGACCTTCATATTGGTAAAAGACATATTAATTTCTTTACAATATGTATCTTTTAAAGTTCTTCTTTCAGAATAAATTATGTGGCCATAAAAATTATATGTTAATATTAAATAGATCATGATTTTCTAAAAAATTTTCTAAATTTTTTCTAAAAATTCTTGTTTCTTAAACTTGCAAATAAATGATGCTTACTCCAAGAAATGTCATAAATAATTTGCAAAAGAACATTTTATAAAATATAAGATGTATTAAAATCCGTATTGAATATGATGTATCTTTTCCTGATGATTTAGGTTTATTGTAATCAATAAATAATTTTGTTAAACAGGAAAGCAAATATTGAGGGCAAATACTGAGGTATATAAACCTTTTTTATTCCATTAAAAAGATGATAGGCTTCTAAATAAAAAAGTTCTTTTTTCAGGAACTGTGACCATAACCTTCTAGAAATGAAATTTTTTGAAAACTCTAAAAATGTATGTCTGGTCCATGCGAAAAAACAACCTACTTCTGGACAATTGGCCAGATAGAGAAAGCCTAGCAGGTATATTATCTATAAATGTGACCTTCAAATTCTGATATTTGTGAACAGGTCTCTCACACTTTATGATGAATGATGGTATAGGAGCTAATTAAAAAATGAGCAAATTTTAAAATAGCTTTCTACTTTTGCAGTTCTTTGGCTTCTGTGACTCAGGAATCATATTTCTCTCATATGGTGTTTGATAAATTTCAGTGTGTATACTGTAGTTCATATCCAGCCTTAACCTGGTTCTTTTAAGTTGCCTAGGGACTTGTCTAAAAGAATGTTCAAAATATACTCTGTGATATACAAACAGTTTAATTTAAAGGTCAATGGAAATTTAAAAATCCAAATGCACAATAGAAAGTATAATCAAATAGCAAGTCAGAATTCATTTCCTCTTATTTTTCATCCTCATTTCTTTTGAAATATAAACCAGCTCTTTAGGCTAACAAGCCTTTACAAGCTAATGTATATTTGATGCTAGCAGTCATACAAATATATTATCATGCATTTAGATCCTTTTAAAATTTTTACAGAGAAAACTTTTTTGTCTTCATGTATTTGGGCTGCTATAAAAGAATCCCACAGACTGGCTCATAAACAACAGAAATTTATTTCTCACAGTTCTGGAGGCTGGGAAGTCCAAGATCAAGGCATTGGCAGATTTGGTGTCTGGTAAGGGCACGCTTCCTGGTTCATAGGTGGCCATCTTCTCACTGTGTCCTCAGATAGTAGAAAGGGTGAGGGAATTCTCTGGAGTCTCATTTATTTATGAGGGCACTAACCCCATTCACGAGGGCTTCACTCTCATGACCTAGTCACCTCTCTAAGGCCCATCCTGCAAATACTACCATCACATTGAGGAATGGGTTTTAACATATGCATTATGGAGGGACACAGACATTCAGTCTATAGCACTTTTTATTTAGAAATTATATTCTTTTGGACAAAGAACATTTAATACAGTCACCTCTTCACAGAAGGCTGAATAATAACAACTATAGCTCAATTATGGCTCCTATTTATTGAGCATTTACTACATACTTGGCTTTTTCATATATCTTTCATTTAATCCTCATGGCAACTGTACAAGGTACATAATATTATGTCTCTTTTACAGATGAGGAAACTGAGGCTCACTGAGCCTTAAGTAATTTTCCCATGATCCCACAAATAGATAATGATAGGATGATGGAGAAACCCAAGTCTTGCTAATTAAAAAATTCATAAAAACACTTTCCATTACAACGACAGTCCCTGAACAAACCTTCCAATGCAATTTGACATATTTTCCTTCTTAGAACTGCTCTCTCTATCCGTGTACTGAAACGTGGACCCTGATTCTGAGCCTCATGCTTTCACTTTTCTATGTACTCACTAAAAATTACGTAGAATTATTTTCATTGGACATAACAGGCACCAATAAATATTTATTGAGTGCAGAATTGATTCCAGAACAATACCATTTTCATGTTTTTAAAGGACAATAACACCTTAATAAGCATGACCTGTGGCGTGGTGTGTGTTGGTGAGATCTTTGGACAGCGCTGGTTCCCAGATCTCCACAGCAGAGTATTAAAAAGTAAGACATTCATTCCTGAAATAACAACTTCTCCCAGCAAAGGAGCTCTTAAACCACATTGGCATTTACAAATACAGTCTCATTCAGCCAGTCATTTCCTGGGGTGTGTAGGGATCTGAAGGCTGTTCGTGTTTGTGCAAAACCTCACTGTATTTTTATGCCTGAAAAGGGAACTCAGTGACAGTCGCTACAATTGTCTCAGCTTCCCTTTGAAAGGCATCTCACCAAGGTCAAGTATTAAGAAATGAACTTTTTGTTCCTTTGGTCACTATCATGAGAACTTGAAGATAAATAAGATTTGTACTGTGCAAAGATTCAAAGCTGCAGCTAGATACATGTTCTAATGCCTCGTCTATGATATGCTGTGAAAATTATATTTCTGATAAAATGCCAATCTAACTACTTTTTAACTAGAATTGCCCCATCACACAAATTGTACTGAGACATCGAATAATACATTTCTACTTCACACTGGAATGTCTTTCACTATTTTTCATAAAGTTTTCTCATTTTCTCCCCAAGAGATGTGCTTGTTGAACAAAGTAATTCTTTAGCATTGTGAGACCTGTGCTTCAATCGGTGATTCAAAATGAGATGTACATTATTAAAACATAACCTCTTTTATCTTCAGTACCCATCACAAGATCTTTTCCTTCCTGAAAGACCGCAAGTGGTTGAGGATGAACTGTGCTCTCTTGACACTGCAGAACCCAGAAAATTGTTCTCTCCCTCCCAGTTTGTATTTCTGTCCTCTGCACAAGGTGCTCCCAAAAGGCTGGCAGGGCAAGTTTGAAACAGCACTAACACTCTCCGTTTCAAGTAGTGACCGAGGATCCTTGAGTATAAAAGCAGCCTTCAAGAGCACATTTCATCCTGTAACAAGACTCTGCAGCTCATCCTGCTGAAATCTGGGTTGCGTTCGGTAACTCAGCTCATTACCTAGAGAAGTGAAAAGTCTTGATTGACCTGTCCTGCTTCTACAGCTGATAGAACTGTCAGCTCTCCTGTCACTCGGCCATCACCAGTCCTCAGATATAATAAAGGCCTTGAAGGTAATACAGGAAGTGAAGCATCCCAAAGGCGTAAGCTTCTCAAAAAGGAGGCTGTTGTTGAACTAAATACTCTCCTTCAAGTGTCCAAATTCACAGCAAAGGGGAGTGAACATGCTTCAGGGTTGGTAATTTTCATCAGTGTAATTTTCTTCTCCATCTCAACGTGTTCATATCACTTCAGTCTGTGAATGTCCCAAGTATAGCAATGTAAAGTTGAACCTGGCAAGGACAGAAAAGCTAACTCAGCAAAGGCATGATTTGTGTGTGTGTGTTGAAGGGTATGCGTGGATAACAATGGTTAGTTGTAAGGGGTGCTTTGTGTGTGTAAAGGAAAACTAAAACCCAGGTTTCAGTCAATAATTATTCAATTCAATTCTATTTATTAAACCAGTAGTCAACATATACTGAGCTCTGGATCTTGACTAGCATTGTCCTCTCTGCTGAAGTTAGAGACAGAAGATGCTCTGAGAGAGATTGTTTATGCTCACAAGACATCCATGTTCTCCTTTACATTTCCCAGATTCCCTCGCTATTATGTTTGGACCATGTGACTAAGTTCTGGCCAATGAAATCTCTGCAGAGATGGTATAAACTACTTCCAGACTTGACCCCTGAGAACATATCACATGACTCTCCAGGTCTCTCTTCTTTGCCATGTGACCTTGGAGGCCACATGTTCCAGATGGCATCACATACAAGGAAGAAGTAACTTGGACTCCTGGGTTTCTGCTTAGAAGAGCTATCCATCCCAGTTGGACTAAAGAAGATATGTATCACATCTTCTTTACCCAGTCATCTGTTGACAGACACTTAGGTTGCTTTCATATCTTGGGTATTGTAAATAATGCTGTATGAACACTGGGGTGAATGTACCTTTTAGAATTAGTGCTGTCATATTCTTCAGATAAATACCCAGAAGTAGAATAGCTTGATCATGAATGGAGATTCCTCAAAAAATTAAGAATGGAACTCTCAGTGGTTTTTAAAGTGTGGTTTTTATATTAGCAGCATCAGCATCACCTGGGAACTTATTAGAAAGGCACATCCTTCATTGAGTTCATTTGAGGTCTACTAAATAAGAAGCTCTAAGGATGGGACAAAAAAAAAACCAAACTTTTAACCAGTCCTCCAGGTTATTCTGATGTATCCTAAAGTTTGAGAAGCATAGGTCTAAACTATTTTGTCAATACAGACATAATCCTTGCTCTCAAGGCTCTCACAGTCTAATAGACAGATGCCCTTATGTCATAGCCTCTTCATAGTTTTCCCAAGACCCTCTTGCCTTAATAGAAACCAGGCTTTTCCCCAAGCATAGGGCATTCCTTGTGGCCATCTCCAAGTGGTGCCTTTTATTCTTCTACCACTCACATTCCATACCTTGTGTTTAGAGACGGAATTGCTGTTCTCTTTGCTTCTTCTAACTTAGTACTCCCGTACTTGCTTAGAAGAAAAGTTGTTTTCTTTAAAGCCGATGCCATTCAGCTCTATCACCCCACCCCCTCCTGGTTCCTGTCACCTGGAAGCTTCTGGATCTCTCATTTGTTGACAGTTTTGGCACCTGGATCACACTCTTCACCTCCACCACGAGTATGGATCGTATCTATGCACAGTTGTACTTGTTTAAGTCTCTCCCAGGTAGGATAAATTCTTAAACTTCACATGTCCCTAGAAGATTCTATCTTATTTCCCCTCTCCCCATTCACAACCAAATTTCTTGAAGAGCTGTCTATAATCATTGCTCCGTTCTTTACTACTCTCAGAACCATCGCCATCTAACCGTGCTCTCACCAGTCCACCAGAATACCTTTTGTGAAGGTCATGATGTCTTCCATGTAGCCAAATTCACCTGGTGATCTTGACACTCAATGACTGATGACCACAGCCTCCTTTTAGAATGACTTCTTCCCTTAGTTCTCTTGATATCCTCTTATATCCTTCTGTTTCCCTCTTATATTTTCTGGCCAGTTCTTCTGTGTTCTTTATACATACTCATCTTCCTTGAAGCACTGTCCTGGGCTTGTTTTCCACCCTCCGTTTTGTTCTCATGCTCTAGTCCTTCCCGAAGGAATCTCAGATAGAACTCTGGTTCAAGTACCGTGGATGTCTAGATGACTGGAAATTTCTATTTTCATTCAAGATCTCGCTTCTAATTCCAGTCCCCTATGTCCAACTGCCCACTGACTTCTCTTGGATACCCTCAAAAGTACCTTAAACTCAACATGTCCAGCCCTGAACTTAGAATCTTGCCATTTCCCCAAACATGATGTTCTTTCAGTATTTCTTATCTCGATGAATGATGATCTCATCAGACCATTTGCACAAGCCAGAAACCCATGCGTTTTTCTTGATACTGACTTTTCCTTCACTGTTTACATCCAACATATCACCAACATATCACTGTATTTGATCATACAGAATATCTCTCAAAATGTTCCTGTTCTCACCCTTTCCACCAGCCTCACTCTTGTCCAAGCTACCATGCACTCATGTCTGACCTATCATAATTGCTTCTCATGTGGCCTATCCACATCTATTCTATGTCAGCCCATTCTTTCTTCTTAAAATCTTCCATTAGCTTTACATTGTTTTTAGAATAAAGAAAAAGATCATTATGGTCCTATATGCCACCTGTCACAGATTCTTACAACTCGCTTCACACTCGTGCTGTTGCTCTCTTCCCTGTATCTACAGAGCCTTCTTTCAGGTTCCCAATGTTGCCATCTTGCCTCCAGCTACAGGGCCTTTGCACAAGTAAGTCTCTCTTATTTTTATTTTTATTTGAAGTGTGATTGATTTACATAGCCACTGATTTATTTATTTATTTATTTGTTTGTTTATTTATTTATTGGTTGCGCCATGCGACATGCGGGATCCTAGTTCCCCAACCAGGGATCAAACCCGGGCCCCCTGCATTAGGAGCACGGAGTCTCAACCACTGGACTACCAGGGAAGAACCAAGTCTCTCTTTATAGAATGCTCTCTCTCGAACCTCATCCTCTTTATGTAGTGTTAGTACTATATCATACCTAGATCTCAGCTAAAGGGTCCCTTCCTCAGGGAAGGCTTCCCTGAATTTAAAGCCTTCATTCATTATAGGCCCTCATAGATTCTTATTCTTTTTCCATAGAGCCTCTTTCTTAGTTTTTGTTTCTTTGTTTGTTTATTCATATTATATTATTTTTGTTAAATGTCTTTCTTGCCCACTGGACGTTCTGTGAAAGCAAAGATCCTTTTATTTGCCTACAGTCGTATCCCCAGTGCATAAGAACAGCTCCTGGTGCGAAGAAGCTGCTCAATAAATATTTGTTAAATGAATGGAGGCCAAGACAAAAATTACATTTTTGTTAGTCATGTTTTCTTCTCTGTCGTTTCTCTAACACAGTCGTAGCTAAATTGCTTGCTTTAACTTCTGGGCAGAAAGCTCAAAACCAAGGTAAGACTGTACAAATGTTAGGATAAATAATATTATGTATAGAGGGAGAACCGTATTTGGATTCCGCAAAGGAGCATTGAGGAAGGTAAATTAAAATTATGTCAGCTTCCCAAGTAGCCTAGGTCTTACCTGCAAATCCTCTTCAGAAATTGGCAGAATGTAAATAGTGTTTTAAGGGTGGGTCTGCATAGCATTTACAAGCATGGAACTTGAAATTAGACAGACTTGTATTTGTTTCTTACCTCTTCTGTTTTTTGGCTATGTGACCTCTACAAATTATTTACCTCATTCATTGATTTTCAGTTTCTTTATCGGTAAAATGGTGATGTTAACATCAGTTTCATTTGGTTTGTAGAGATTTGCTCAGTGTATGGAACACCTCATACCAAAAATAGTAGCAGGGTTTCTAATGATTATTAGAGAATTTCAGCAAGTCTAATTCTGCCTGAATTTTATTCTTGTTCAAACAGATTGTTCATTACACATCACAAAATACTGTGCTACAAGTCATCTACCATCATTGTTTTTGTGAGGCCCATTTGTGGTAAGCGATGTAATTCCTGAGGCTCTGGATATATCCTTCAGCTATGTAATTCCTTCCAGCCCTCAAAATGCTACTCAGGACAAGTAAGACACATTCTTAAGGTTCTTTATTATAAATCCTCCTTGGTCAGTTAGCTGACAGAGTTGGAGATTTTTAATTAACTGATTGATTTTTTCTTCCATTTTTATTGAGAGGTAATTGACATATAGCACTGCATAAGTTTCAGGTATACAGCATGATGATCTGACTTACATATGAAATGATTATCCAATAAGTTTAGCAGACATCCATCATCATATAAAGATACGAAATTAAAGAAATAGAAAAAATCTTTCCTCTTGTGATGAGAACTCAGGATTTCCTCTCTTAACACCTTTCGTATATAACCTACAGCAGTGGTAATTATATTTATCATGTCATACATTGCACCCCTAGTACTTGTTTATCTTATAACTGGAAGTTTGTACCTTTTGAATGACTATCCAATTCCCCTCCCCCACCCCCGTCTCTGGTAACCACAAATCTGATCTTTTTTTCTGTGGGTTTGTTTGTTTGTTTTTTGAGTATAATTGACCTACAACACTGTGTTAGTTCCTGGTACACAACATAGTAATTCTATATTTCTATACATTTCAAAATAATTGCTATGATAAATCTAGTTAAAATATGCCACCTGATAAAATATTACATGTTATTGACTATATTCCTGACACCATACATTTCATCCCCTTGACTCATTTATTTTGTAACTGGAAGTTTGTACCTCTTAATCTCCCTCACCTATTTCTTTCCTCTCCCTACACCCCTCCTCTCTGGCAACTACCTGTTTGTTCTCTGTATCTATAAATCTATTTCTGTTTTGTTGTGTTTGTTCATTTGTTTTGTTTTGTAGATTCCACATAGAAGTTAAATCATGCAGTATTTGTCCTTCTCTGTCTGACTTACTTCACTTAGCATGATATCCTCTAGGTCTACCCATGTTGCTTCAAATGTCATTATTTCATTCTTTTTTATGGCTGAGTAATATTCCTGTGTGTGTGTGTGTGTGTCTCCATTTCACATTGTGCTATATAGTCCCAAATCTAAATTAGCACATCTACTTAATATGAGCTCTTATCCAAGCCCTGTACACAATGGTCAAAGATGATCCCTAGTGAATGCAAAATTTGCTTGTTCTTAGCTACTTCTCAAGTATTTTTATATTTGGGGGAAAAATTATTTGCATGAGTTATCACACCTGGATACCTGACTCCAAGGAAACATGAAAGTCTTATGTTGGTGCTCATACCTCACAGCCAGTGGTTTTGTACACAAAAGATACTCAATAAATATTTCCCGAATAAGTAAATTAATAGAGTAACAAATATATTTAGACTTTTTTTTTTTTTCGGTACGCGGGCCTCTCACTGCTGTGGCCTCTCCCGTTGCGGAGCACAGGCTCCAGACGCGCAGGCTCAGCGGCCATGGCTCACAGGCCCAGCTGCTCCACGGCATGTGGGATCTTCCCAGACCGGGGCACGAACCCGTGTCCCCTGCATCGTCAAGCGGACTCTCAACCACTGCGCCACCAGGAAAGCCCTATTTAGGCTTCTTTACAAACTAATCCTTCTAGAATGATTGGCATGTGCTGCTATTATGATTCTTGAGTTACTGTAGTAAAACTTTGAGGGATTTTAACTTGTTCAATGAATGAGGCAGATAATCCCCTTGGACACTTGGACAACTTGGTTCCTCACAGCTACAATCATAAGTAGATTTTATTTTAAAAGGTAGATTTTATTAAAATTAGTGAAATAATAAAATTATAGGGAAGTAATATTTTACTACTCATAAATTGAAACAGAAATCTATATCTAATATTTATTAAACTGTCTCAACCCACCTCTGGATATGGATGGGGACCACTTTCTATGACCCTGACTTCTCTTCTGCCTAATTCTTTTTTTTTTTTGCCTAATTCTTATTAAAACCCAAGTTCATAATGTGGCTTTTCTTTCTGAGTGAGATTTCATGGCTTTTTTGACCATGAGGAAGTTCTGAGTCAAATTTTCAACTCGCTTCTTATAATTGTTCATGCTGCACTTTTTAAAAAATATTATTTTATTCTGTTTATTCCTCTTTCCTCTCTATGGTACTTGTATGGTACAGTAAGGTAAAGTATTAATAGTTAGATTTCTCCTAGAGGGAGCTTTTGGTGCGGCTGGGTCACAGCTTTAATTAGACTGATTTTATCTGTGATTAACATAGCCCCCCCAAATGGATTTAAATTTATAATTTCGATATGGCTATTTGTGTATTAGAATTTTATTGAGAGGTATATAATGACTGTTTCTATATCCTTGAAAAGCAAATAGTTCCAAAAATTCTTCTGATCAGGGCCATCAGTCAGAACAGGAGCATTAACCACGTTGTAAACATACTGCATATCCACTACGCTGCGGGCCCTGACATGCTGCAATTATTTGTTTGATCAGATTTTAAAAATGCATTTGTTATATTGTATGCTTTGGTAAAATGCCTCAAATCCTCTTTTAAAATTATAAAGTATAACGAAATAAACATTTTCAGAACATACTCTTGTTGCAGGCACCGTGTTAGGTACTATAGACCTGAGTCAAAACTTGATTTGTAAATTATAGGAAAGAACGTTGAAGCCTAATGAAAACTGGTAAAAATGTCCCCACCCCCTAAGTATATGTCAGTTCAAAGGGATAATGGCAGATTTGTGCAACCATAAATTCTTTCATAGATTTAGAAGTAGGAAAAGAATAAAGGGGGTATTTAATACAGCTTTTTCCAAATGTGTTCCATGGAACACCATTGCAGAAAATAGTAGTATTTTCAAGAAATAAATGAACACTTTCCGTGGTCAGATAATGATGGTGCAAAATCATATGGTGGGTAAAACTGCTGGTGCCTTAGCACAAATCAAGGGAGTGGGTCCAAGCTGTACTAGTTGTCATTGTATTCTTCACTGTCACACGCTTGCAGTAAAACAACAATAAACAAACAAAAAGCCAATTTTACTTAGTAATGTTCTCAATGGGGCAGTAAAAATTATTATTATTAAATCTTGACTATTGGGCACACATATTTTTAATAATCTATGTGGGTAAATGGAAACTATGCACTAACACTTCTGCACGTGAAGTAGGATGGCTATTTTGAAGAAAATCACTTGTGGAGTTGAGTTGTAGCAGAACTAGCCATGTTTTTCCTGGAACACCAGAAAATGTTTCCTTTTCACTTGATAAAATGACTACAGATAACTGGTATTGAGACATGAATATTTAGCTGACATTTAAAAAGAAATGAATGAATTCGTCCTGCACTTCAAGGAAAACAACTGACATCATTTGTTGCCAATGAAGCATAGTTGATTGACAATGTTTTGTTAATTTCTGCTATACAGCAAAGTGATTCAGTTATATATATGTATATACAATCTATTTCATATTCTTTTCCATTATGGTTTATCACAGGGTATTGAATATAGTTCCCTGTGCTCTACAGTAGGACCTTGTTGTTCATCCATCCTATATATAATAGTTTGCATCTGCTAACCCCAAACTCCCACTCCTTCCCTCCTCCACCCCCCTCCCCCTTGGCAACCACAAGTCTGTTCTCTATGTCTGTGAGTCTGTTTCTGTTTTGTAGATATGTTCATTTGTGCCATATTTTAAATTCCACCATATAAGTGTTATCATATGGTATTTGTCTTTCTCCTTCTGACTTATCAAGTGAAAATTTGAATTTTGGAAAACTTTTATCTGCCACCATGAGCTTAATCCAATATGTAAAAACTTTTCTGATGAGATTGGTGGTGATATTAATTGATGTTTCTGATATTGTATAATGAAATGCATCAACATTTGGAAGATTGCCATAACTTGGTGAATCAGTTACCAAATCATGCACGGGTAAGAGATCCATTCAAAGAGCAAGCTAGACCAATAGATTTTAATATAACACAGAATGAAAGTTTATTGACAAGGTTTCTGATTCCATGTTGCAGTTAACCTTTCAGAAGTGACCACTTGTTGAGTTTTAGTGTAGTATCAAAGAAAGAGATCCAGAATTCTCTGAATGCTAAAATATCCTCCCCTTTCCATATCCTAGATCTTGAGATGCTAGATTTTCTTTATATGCTTTAATAAATATAACATAGCAAAATTAATTGAATGCTGAAGCAGATATGAATGTCCAGTAATACAGACTCAAAAGGGTTTTTTTTTTTTTTTTTTGGCGGTACGCGGGCCTCTCAGTGTTGTGGCCTCTCCCGTTGCGGAGCACAGGCTCCGGACTCGCAGGCTCAGCGGCCATGGCTCACGGGCCTAGCCGCTCCGCGGCATGTGGGATCTTCCCGGACCGGGGCACGAACCCGTGTCTCCTGCATCGGCAGGCGAACTCTCAACCACTGTGCCGCCAGGGAAGCCCAAAAGGGATTTCTTTTTATGTAGAAAAAAAAAAAAATGATACTCTGCTAAATATTTCTTATTTTGGAAATAAACTTAAAAAATATATTATTTATGTGATATGTAATGGGTGTACTATTGTTATTTTTAAATGAATTAATAAGGATATAAACATATCAGTTTTAGTTTCTAAAAGAGTAAATATCAATAGAAATAACCAACATAAACAAAAGCAATTTTTATCCTCAATAATTTTTAAGGATGGAAAGGGGTCCTGCAAAGAAAACATTTGGGAACCACTGGACTAGAAGAAACCTTCTGAGGTCACATTTAAGTCCTTTCATTTATGCATCTTCCATGAAAATTAAAACCAGCACTTACATTTCTATGACGTTAAAAAATAGCCATAAGGGACTTCCCTGGCAGTCCAGTGGTTAAGCCTTTGCCTTCCAACGCAGTGGGTGATGGTTCCATACCTGGTCAGGGAGCTAATATCCCACATGCCTTGTGGCCAAAAAACCAAAACATAAAAACAGAAGCAATATTGTAACAAATTCAATAAAGACTTAAAAAAATGGTCCACATAAAAAAATCTTTAAAAAGTAGCCATAAAATCTTTAATAGTGTCATAAATGTGAGAAGTATGTCTTTTCTGGTTATTTCTAGGAACAAACTTTATGGAGAATGAAAATCCTGAAATGTTATACTTGTTTTATTTTACCAAAAATACCTTCTGTTTGTGTATCAAATAAGTATTCTCCAAAAAGCTTAATGATATTAATATTAAAATAATGTTACAATACAGATAAAACTTGAGACTCTAAAAAGATAGCAGCATAAATAGAAATTCGATAGTGAGGAATACATTCATTATACTTTCCCAAAGGCTTTTTTTTTTTTTTCCATTGAATTATGACACCTGACAAATGGCTGCAGGGAAAATACCACATGACTTCTCCTGTTGTTTAAAGCTTGTCACAGGCGGGTGCAATACAAGAAAAGATCAATGCATCTTTCCCATTCCAGAGTGTCTCTACTCATAAAAGGAAACTGTTCTCTCCCCATCCTAAGAGTGGTTGACTTAGAGCACTACAACAGATCAGTGATGTTGTGGGTGCTTGATAAATTTAGGGAAACAGAACGAAAAAGGTGGAGTCCCACTCATGGATTTCCTTGCAAAGTCACCCTGCACTAGCCAAGAAGCACTGTTTATGTTTTCTATGGGAGCCACTTTTCTCGTATCCAAGTTACCCTTTTGGTTACATATTGGTACCTCTGAGAGCCTTGCTGCTCCAAGAGTGAGTCACAGACCAGCAACCTTCATATCTCCTAAAGCTTTTTATAAATGTAGGCTCTTGGGCCCCATCTTAGACATCCTGAATCAAAATCTGCATTTTAACAAGATCCCCAGGTGAGGTGTACATTTATTCATGTTGGAGAAGCCCTGATGTACATCAGATGATCTCAACTATGACTGCACTTTGAAAGCATCTGGGGAGTTTCAAAAAACCCTGATGTGTGGGCTACATTGCAGAGCAACTAGATCAAAATCTCTGAGGGTAGGACACTCCATTCAAGAATAGGCCTTCTTTGATACATATTCATAGATGCACCTTTGGATTTATTATGGAAGTCAGTGGGAAAACATACTTCTTTCATTGGCAACCTTTTTTAAAAAACACCTTTATTGAGGTGTAATTGATATTTAAAAACACTGAATGTACCTAATTTGATGAGTTTGGACATAGGGATACACCCATGGAACCATCACCACAATCAAGGAAATAGACATATCCATCACCTCCAAAAGTTTTCTTGTGTCTTGTGTGTGTGTGTGTGTGTGTGTGTGTGTGTGTGTAGGAACATGAGATCAACCCTCTTAACAAATTTTAAGTGTACAACACAGTATCATTGACTATGGGCACTGTATCACAGGAGTTTATGTTGCATAACTGAAACTTCATGCTGTTGAAAAACAGCTCCCCAGTTCCCCCTACCCCAGCCCCTGGCAACCAACCTGTCCTCTGCTTCTATTATTTTGACTATTTTAGATACCTCATATAAGTGGAATCGTGCAGTATTTGTCTTTCTGCAATTGGCTTATTTCACTTAACATAATGTTGTCAAAAACTCCAGAAATAGCAAAATTAAAACCACCATATCAATAAAAAGTATTTAGCAGGAGTTCATTATGCATATAAGGACAGTTCAGGAACTGGGACAGTTCAAGTTCAAACACTGATATGAAGTTCAGGGGCATGACATTACAGGATGGCTAATAAAGTGAAAATGAGGAAGCTGTTTAACCTTTACAATGAGGAGTTATTATAATGGGGGTTTCCAGACAGCAGGGGATTGGTTAAAAGTTGAGATCCTGATTTCAGTTCTCTTGGATATATACCCAGAAGTGGGATTGCTGGATCGTATGGTAGTTCTCTTTTTAATTTTTTTAGGAACCTCAATACTATTTTCCATAGCAGCTGCACTATTTTCCATTCCCGCCAGTAGTGCACAAGGGTTCCAATTTCTCCTCATTCTTACCTACAGGATGTTGTTATCACTTATCTCTTTTGTGATATCCATCCTAACTGGTGTGAGGTGATACTTCATTGTGATTTTCACTTACATTTTCTAATGTTAAGAGATGTTGAACACCTTTTCATTTACCTTTTGGCCATTTGTATATCTTCTTTGAAGAAATGCCTATTCAGATCCTCTACCCATTTTTTAATTGAGTTATTTTTTTGTTTGTTTGCTGTTGACTTGCAGGAGTTTCTTGTAAATTTGGGGTATTAACCTCTTATCAGATATGTGGTTTGCAAATATTTTCTCCCATTCTTTAAGTTGACTTTTCACTCTGTTGTTTCTTTTTTCCACGCAGAAGCTTTTTAGTTTGATATAGTTTCACTTGTCTGTTTTTGTTTTTGTTGTCTGTGTTTTTGGTGTCAAACCCAAGAAATCGTTGCCAAGACCAATGTCAAGATGTTTATCTCTAGGAGTCTTGCAGTTTCAGGTCTTATGTTTAAATCTTATCCATTTTGAGTTGACTTTGTGTATGGTGTAAGATAAGGATCCAGTTTCATTCTTTTGCATGTAGATATCCAGTTTTCCCAACACCATTTGTTGAAGAGACTAGTCTTTTCCCCCCTTGTGTGTTTCTGGCACTCTTATCAAATTCAGTTGACTTTTTATGCATGAGTTTATTTCTAGACTCTCTTTTCTGCTCCATTGGTCTATATGGTCTGCTTTTATGCTATACTGTCTTAAGTACTGTAGCTTTGTCATATATTTTAAAATCGGGAAGTGTGATGCCTATGTGATGCTTCCAGCTTTGTTCTTCTTTCTCAAGATCGCTTTAGCTACTCTGAGATTTTTGTGGTTCCAAATGAGTTTTAGAATTTTTAAAACTTTCTGTAAAAGTGACTTTGACATTTTAATGGGGATAGCATTGAATCTGTAGATTGCTTTGGGTAGAATGGGCATTTTAACATTATCATTTCTTCCAACCTATGAAGGCAGATGTCTTTCCATTGATTTATGTCTTCTTCAACTTCTTTCATCAGTGTTTTGCAGTTTTCAGTGTACAAGTCTTTCACATCCTTGGTTAAGTTCATTTATAAGTATTTTATTCTTTTTTATGTGATTGTAAATGGGATTTTTTTTCTTAATTTCCTTTTCAGATAGTCTGTTGTTAGTGTGTAGAAAAACAGCTGATTTTTGTATGTTGATTTTGTATCTTGCAACTTTACTGAATTCATTTATTAGTTCTAACAACATTTTGGATGTGGAACTTTACTGTTTTCTATGTATAAAATCATATCACCTGTGAACAGAGATAACTTTACTTCTTCCTTTCCATTTTAAATACCTTTTATTTCTTTTTCTTGTCTAAATGCTCTGGCTAAGACTATGTTGAATGGAAGTGGCAAGTGTGGGCCTCCTTGTCTTGTTCCTGATCTTAGATAAACAGCCTTCAGGTTTTTACTGTTGATTATGATGTTAGCTGTGGGCTAGGTCATATATGGCCTTTATTATGTTGAGGTATATTCTTTCTATACCTAATTTGTTGAGAGTTTTGATCATGAATGGATATTGAATTTTGTCAGATGCTCTTTCTGCATATATTGAGATGATCATAGGATTTTTATCCTTCAATCTGTTAATGCGGTGTATCAGATTGATTGATTTGCAGTTGTTGAACCATCCTTGCATCCCAGGCAAAAGTCCCACTTGGCCATGGTATAAAATCCTTTTAATATGCTGCTGAACTTGGTTTACTAGTATTTTGTTGAGAATTTTGCATGTATGTTCATTAGGGATATTGGCCTGTAATTTTCTTTTCTTCTGGTGTCTTTGTCTGGCTTTGGTGTCTGGATAATGCTGGCCTCATAAAATGAGTTTGGAAGTGTTCTCTCCTCTTCAGTTTTCTGGAAGAGTTTGAGAAGGATTGGTGTGAATTCTTCTTTAAATTTTTGGTAGAATTCACCCATGAAATCATTTGGTCTTGGGCTTTTCTTTTTTGGGAGGGTTTGGTTATTGATTAAATCTCCTTACTGGTAATTAATCTATTCAGATTTTCTATTTCTTCATAATTCAGTCTTGGTAGGTTGTAGGTTTCTTGGAATTTATCCATTTTTTATAGGTTATCCAGTTTGTTCATACTAGTTTTTTTAGGATCCTTTGTATATCTCTGGCATCAGTTATTGTCTCCTTATTCACTTCTGATTTTATTTATTTGTGTCTTCTTTTCTTCTTAGTCTAGTTAAGAGGTTGTCAACTTTGTTTTCTTAATCTAGCTCTTAGTTTTATTGATTTTTTTTCTATTGTTTTTCTAGTCTGTATTGTGTTTATTTCTCCTCTAATCTTTCTTATTTCCTTCCTTCTGCTAACTTTGGACTTAGTTTATTCTTCTTTTTCTAGCTTCTTAAGGTGTAAAATTAAGTTGTTTATTTGAAATATTTCTTCTTTTTTAATGTAGATGTTTATTGCTATAAACCTCCCTCTTAGGACTGCTTTTGCTGCATCCCATATATCTTGGAATGTTGTGTGTTTGTTTTCATTTGTCTCAAGACACTTTCTGACTTCTATTTTGACTTCTCCTTTGATCCATTGTTTTGTCAGGAGTGTGTTGTTTAATTTCCACACATTTGTGAATTTTCCAGTGATCCTCCTGTTATTGATTTCTAATTTAATACCACTGTGGTCAGAAAAGATAGTTGGTATGATTTCAGTGTTCTTAAATTTGTTGGTGTCCTGACATGTGATCTATCCTGAATAATGTTCTGTGTGTGCTTGAGAAAACTGTGCATTCTGCTGCTGTTGGGTGGAATGTTCTGTGTCTTTTAGCTTCATTTGATCTATAGTATTGTTCAAGACTGCCATTTCCTATTGATTTTCTGTCTGAATGCTCTATCCATTGTTGTTAGTGGGGTATTGGAGTTTCCTACAATCATTGTATCACTATTTCCCCTTCAGTTCTGTCACTGTTTGCTTTATTATATATTTAGGTGCTCTGATGTTGGGTGTATGTGATTGCTATATCTTCCTGATAAATTAATATTTTTATCATTATATTATGTCCTTCTTTGTCTCTTGTGACTTTTTAACTTAAAATCTATTTTGTCTGATATAAGTATAACCACTCCTGCTCTCTTTTGTTTAGTATTTGCATGGAATGTCTTTTTCCATTCCTTTATTTTTAGTGTGTGTCCTTAATTCTAAAGTGAGTCTATTGTAGAAGGCAATAGTTGAGTGTTGTATTTTATCATTCAGCCACTCTATGTCTTTTGATTAGGGAGTTTAATCCATTTAGTTTAAAGTATTGTAAATATTGATGGGGAAGGACTTCTATTGTCATTTTCTGTCTGTCTGGTAGTTCCTTTGTTCCTCTTTTCTTCTCTTGCTATCTTCTTCTGTGTTTCATTGATGTTTTGTACTGATATTCTTTTATTACTTTTTATTTATCTTTTATGTATATTCTGTAGGGATTTTCTTGTGTGGTTGCCATGAGGAGTCCATAAAACATCTTATAATTTTAACAGTCTGTTTTAAGCGGATAAAAACGTAACCTCAATCACATACAAAAACTCTACACTTTTATTCCCCCCTACAGACACACACACACACACGCACACACACACACACACGCACACACACAACCTTTATGTTATTCGTGTCACAATTTACTTGTTTTTGTATTGTGCCTCCATTAACAGGAAGAAAAATGAAAATTTTCATAGTTAAGAACTTGGGTTTGGTATGAGAAAGATTTAATTGTTTTGGTTAGAACTCTTTGGTTGCAAATAACAGATGCCAACTCAAGCTAGCAGATATCTGTAAAAACTAATTATGGACAAGTTACTTAACTGTGCTGACCTCCAGTTTCCTTATCTGTACAATGGGGACATTAAAGAGTACCTACCCTCTAGAGTTACTGGGCTGCTCAAATGAGATAATACATGCCAAGTGCTTAGGGTAGTGCCTGGTTTATAATCTGAGCTCAATAAACGTTAGCTATTATTATTGATAATGAAACCTGTGCAGGCAACTTGACAATACTAGTTACAATACTAAGAGTTGGAAAGAAGGCTGAGTTGCCAGCTCCTCTCCAGGTCTACCCCTTAGCCTGGAAGCATGGTAACACCAGGGGGTCCTGCTATTAAATTAGGACTCATCTCTTTTTATCTAGTATGTTGGCTGAGATTTGGGAGTGGAGAATGAAGAAAGAGCTGCAGGGGCTTATGAAAAAACAAAGATAAAAAGAGCTACATGATTAAAGGTCCACAAAATAATGGGATTCAAAGAGTTATGGTTTCTTACAAAGAAATATTTTCTTTTGGGATTCATTGTTTCCAGGAATCCCATAACCACTCTTGGAGTGCAAAATGCAATAAGAATTACATGGGCCAAAGAAGGAGAATGCTGGTGGACATTCTCTACAGGAGAGTACATTTTTAATTTAAAACATTAGCATATGCTTGTTCTCTATGAAAGCCCATTGCAGAGAGTTCAGGTTAACACTAATTGATTTAAACCTCAGATCTCAGTAGGAACCCACAGATGTTAACTGCTCACTGATGCACTAAAGCTTCCTAAGTTTCTCACAAAGCTTCAGAGTAATTGTAAAATATTTTCTCTAGGTCCGTGGATTAGTGAAGTCATTATCTGGGGGAGGTGCTGTGAGGCCTGAGCTAATGCTGTAATAAAAAGTCTCTTTGGGAAAAGAAAACTTCTTGGTGGGTTTGTGAGTTGTAGGGTGAGTGTTCAGCTGAAAAATACATCTAATGTTCATGTAGACCCAGCAGAAGAGAGGATTCCAAATTTGTAGAATCTGAAGCTTAAAAAATTGGGGGAGGTCCTCTTTAGGAGATTGATCTTAATGAATTACAGTTAGAATAATGGTACTTTTGCAGATTTTACAAAATTATATCACCACGTGAGATCATATGAGGGTGTCACCCAGGGCTCTGGAAGTGATGCATGCACATCTAGGGTCCTGAAGTTTAAGCTTCACTGAATTGGGGGTAAATCCACCTCTGTCTGGCAGTGAAGTTAAATAATCAAATTTTTTATCTAGACAACATGATCTGGAATTAGGGTCCTGCAACCTGTTTTCATTTACACTTTTGACTCAGAGTGGTCTCAGCAATTCACTTGCTCACTTGCAACCTCAGTGTCTTGGTTTGTTCTGGAAAACATGAATATATATGTTTTTCTTCTGTCAGTGTTGCTGCAGCAATGACTATTTTTAAGGCATTTAATATCTTTCCTTGGGAAGAAAGTTGTACCAGTACACACCAGATTACTACATTTTTCATCCTAAGTTAATCTCTTGGGTGATCTCAGACTCAGTGAAGTGGAGGCTCAAATTGGAAATCCTCTTTTCGTGTCTTTACGTATCCATCAATATAACAATGGAAGAGGGATAAGCCTTTGTTCTGAAAACCTGCAAGTTGCCCACAAAACTTATTTGATAAAAATTGTATACTGTTACAGAGACAAAAGTGTTACCGTTAATAAAAACAAAAGATAAAAACTCGAGTTTTCCAGCAGTATTTGTAGGGTTACTCCAACACAAATTAAATGAAATATTATTGCAGAAGTGTCTTGGTTAAAGCAAAACTGAAACATAGTGAACCAGATAGAGACACTGGGCTTACTCAGACTAAACATTAGTTCTGAGGACACCTACAGAATTGTTAACACTTTGCCCTCTTACAGCAAGTATCCCAAATGCTACTTTTGGCTTTGAGGAAATTTGGTTGCTTGTTTAGTTTTACCTCAAAATTGGTCACTGAATTAGTTGTGAGCCTGATTGATATGTGTTCTTCAATTCTTAATAACACCCTAGTATTTATTTTATTGAAGTATAGTTGATTTATAATGTTGTGTTAATTTCTGCTATACAGCAAAATGATTTAGTTATACATATATACACATTCTTTTTTATATTCTTTTCCATTATGGCTTATCTCAGGATTTTGAACATAGTTCTCTGTGCTGTACAGTGGGACCTTGTTGTTTATCCATTCTATACGTAATAGTTTGCATCTACCAACCCCACTCCCAGTCCATCCCTCACCGCCCCCACCATCCTCCCCCTTGGCAACCACAAGTCTGTTCTCTATGTCTATGAGTCTGTTTCTGTTTTGTAGATAAGTTCTTTTGTGTCATATTTTAGATTCCACATATAAGTGATATCATATGGTCTTTCTTTCTCTTTCTGACTTAATTCACTTAGTATGATAATGTCTAGGTCCATCCATGTTGTTGCAAAGGGCATTATTTTGTTCTTTTTTAAGGCTGAGTAGTATTCCATTGTATGTATGAACCACATCTTCTTTATCCATTCATCTGTTGATGGACAGTTCAGTTGTTTCCATGTCTTGGCTACCGTGAATTAGTGCTGCCATGAACATAGAGGTGCATGTATCTTTTTGAATTATAGTTTTGTCCAGATATATGCCCAGGAGTGGGATTGCTGGGTCACATAGTAGCTCTGTTTTTAGTTTTCTGAGGAACCTCCATACTGTTCTCCATAGTGGCTGTACCAATTTACATTCCCACCAACAGTGTAGGAGGGTTCCCTTTTCTCCATACCCTCTCCAGCATTTGAATAACACCCTAGTATTAATTGAGATAAAGATTCTGAAAACTTGGCACTTGTTAAGAACCGAATGAACACCTCTCACACTGTTTGAGACAGAGCTATTGACATCTTCATCTGTGTTCCCCAATACATTTCTCCTTAAAAAATATAAAACCAAACTGGCTTGATTTTCCCTTTCTGCCATAACTGTGGGACCTTGGGTGTTAGGGTGGACTCTGCCAGAAATTACATCCTGAGACAAGAATTTGAGTATAAGGGAGGGTAAGTGTGGCAGGGAGTGGGGAAGTGGGTCAGGGAAGCCAACACAAGGGATGTCAGCAGGTTACCTGTTTCTGGGAGATGGTGTAAAGCACACCTCAGGGTTGTGTCTTCTGAGGGCAAGGAGCTGGTTAACCTAACTACCTGTGTCATTGGCTGAGAGTTTGTCTGGAGGCGTTAACTCCCCAGCACCTGCCTCTTACCTATGCATAAACTCAGTTGGCTCCTGTGGCCAGAGAAAACAGTCAGGCAGGTAGAGACAGGGACTCGCTGTAGGATGCTGTGGGCCTGTGTGGGTACCCTGGTGGTGAAGGGTGTCAACAGCTTCCACCATACAAGGCAAATCACAACTTCAGTGCTGGAAGGAAACTTTGAGTTCACCCTACAGGATCCATTTTCTTTCATTGCAAAAATGAGAGTTGTCTACTAAATTCTAGACATTTTCTTCTCTAACTTTTTAATTCTTTCATTGACTGTAGATCTTTCCTCTAGGTGCAGTTCTGGACAAGGTAAGAATTCTGTACAAAATCCTGTTCTGAATATGCCTGGTAAAGTGTATTTGCTAGAAGCATGGTAGGAGTACCAAGAGACTTACAAATACTTTGGAAATGCACAAAATTCAACTCTTTTCATTCTATAGAAGCATTAGCATGGGGACTTTTTTGTTTGGGTGTTAAAATGTGTGGTGTGAAATAAGGGTGTGTGAATCAAAATGATTGCTTTTTTGTGGTGTTGGAAAAGGAAATCTAGAGTGAATAAAATCAAACAGGGAACTTAGTATTTAACTTGAACCTGGTTTTAAAAGTAGTCTCAACTCAGGCAATTATTGAAGTTAAACAAAGTTAAAGGTTAGATATTTGAAAATAGCAAGGGAATGATTTTCTCTATTTATCTCTGAGGTCTTCTTTCTTAAAAAGGAAGCAGGGAATCAGTGGACAGTGGGCTTTCCCTCAGTGGCCGTGTTTGAACTTGAAGCTTTCCTGGTTCCTGTTATGTTGTGTCTGCTATTGATTGACGGGGGCAGGAGGAAGGAGAGGTGCTTGGCTTTGAGCAGCTCTGGCCAGAGATGCAGGCAAAAATCCCTCCGTGACTCACTTTGGGAGCTACTCTCCCGGAGCCAGGAATATCCGTCAGTAAATAGCAAGGCAGGCAGCCCGGCACTGGGAAGGAGCTACATCGGCTTCTGCCTGTCCCATGAAGGCCGAGACCTGGCTGCCAGAGGCCCTCTGAGGGTCGAAGACCTGTGCCCCATCTGTAAATAGGCCTCAAATCACCACACGACAGACATCCAACCATCCGGCCTCCGTGCGCCTGGTGTACTCAGGGAACAGGGTTATTCTGGGCCCGCCAAGCTGATGGTGAGGCCTCATGTCAACCTTCGGAAAATTTCCAGTGATCTGAACTTTGCGTCACCCTGGTGCCACTGCACAGATGTGACTAGTTTTGCTGATATATTTTAGATGCCTTTAAGAACTAGACGGGAAAAGCCCTTTCCCATGAATCCATTACCCGAGAATGGAAAGGATCCTTACACTTCAATTCCTTTATGAATTGTCTGGTAAATTGTTAAAATGCAGATTCATGGGCCCTTAATATTTCCTGGGTGGGGCCCCTGAATCTGCATTTTAGTGTTTCCTTGGTCGATTTTGAGGCAGGTGGTCGATGGGCTGCACCTTGAGAAATACCTTGTCTTGTGGATCCATTTGGTTTTAATGAAGGGGGTGGGGTAGGGAGGTAAAAGAGGGGCAATGCCCATCTCATCTTGCAGTAGAGAGCAACAGCTGAAAATAAACCCATTCTTGGATTTATTTTGGCTGGTTTGGGGGAAAACACACCATCCCCCAATTTCACACTGGGCTGTACCTAGTTAAAAAACAGAAGCCTAATGCTTGGGAGGATTCTGGGTTTGAAACCACCATGACATTTGATAGAGAGAGGAGGAGACCTTGATCGCAGAGGGTGATTCAACTCAGAGAACTAAGCGTGTATATATTCCATTCTGATATTCACGCTTCGCCCTGCTGCTGCCCCAGTTCTCAGGTTGACCAGATGCTCCTCTTGCAAGGAAACAGCTCTTTTGGGCACAGATGGCTGGTTGTCACTCCTATCATGGATGTGTCAATGTCACAGTTCCTACATTAGTCAAACACCTCACCCTAAACTGATTTTTCTGGAAAGTTAGTCACTGCTTGCATGGCATGTACAGCTGACCCTTGAACAACATGGGTTTAGGCTGCATGGGTCCACTTATAGGCAGATTTTTTTCAGTAGTCAATACTATGGTACTACACCATCTGTGGCTGGTCGGATCTGCAGATGCCAAACTGAGGATACAGAGGAACCAGGGATAGAAGGGCTGACTATAAGTTATAGGCAGATTTTTGACTTTGTGGAGCATTGGCACCCCTATCCCCCCCCACCCCCGAATTGTTCAAAGGTCAACTGTATTCATATCTGTGCAGAACTGTATTGCTTTAGTCTGTTATTTTCTCTGGGCTTGTTCTGATTTCAGCGATTGTCACCAATATCATATATTATGTAAATGTAATCCACAGATTCCCAAACTCTTTGGAGGGGAACACAATATTTAACTATTTGAACTTACATCACCTAGGCCCTTTCAAATGTAACAAGAAAATCTTGGGAGACCTTCTGAAGTATCTGTGACTGGCTAAGTCTTTTGGAAATCCAAGGTTAAGATTTCATGGTTTAAATAAAAGTATGGTTCCATGCAAGCCATTCCCTTAAACTGGGAGACCATAGATAACATTGCCTACTGGTTGGTTTTACTAAAGCACAAATGGAATACTGTGGTTGTTAGAAGCTAGAGTATTTGTTGCCGTGGCTGTCCCTAGCCCTGTTTTAGGATTTGGGGGTTGCAGACAAGAGTCTTAAAAGTCGATTAATGATTTTTGTTCTGGCCAAGTGACAGAAGAGTGGCAGCATTCTGCAGGCTAATTTCCAGCCCTACTCAGCAATACTTTTAGCCCATGGGCTACTCTGAGCACAGGCAGGGGAATGGAAATAGTGGGGTGTGGGAAGAAAAGACAGTCACAGAGTAGAACCAGAAGAAGGGACAGAGGAGAAGTTGTGCAAGAAAGAAAGAAAAGAGGGCTGTGCATGAGAGTGTGTCACCAACCGGGACCTCAGGTGCCACTGGGTAGTTTTAGTGCTCCAGGCTGCCTGTTCCGGCATTGAACTGTCATGGGTCTAAATTTCCATTCTGCACAGCACTGCCACATTCAAAAGAGTTATATTGTGAATCTAGGAGTCAAAATAGCAATAGAAGTGAAAGGGAAAGGAGAACTAGGGCTTTGGGATTGATAGGAACTCAGGAGAAATAGTCTAAAGTGCTTCAACCCTCTGCCCCTCTCTGCCTGGCCACCCCTATCCCAATAGTGCCATGGGGATTAGGCAGAAGAGAGAGAGAACTGCAAACCTCCAGCTACAAGTTGTCATTATTTATTGACCTTTAATGTGGGAGGCACCATGAAAGTCATTGGGACTTATTCAGAGATGAATAAGACATGTTCTCTGCCTTCAGGGGGTTCCCAATCTGGCAGTAATAAAAGATCCATCAACAACAGCCCCCATTGAAAAGGTGAGAAGCATCATGATATATATCTGAGCAAAGAAATATTAATTCTGCCTGAGGGGGTTGGAGAATTTCAGCTGTGAAAAATATTTAATAATACTCTACCTTAGGAGATATTTATTTTGATAGATTGTTAGGAAGATAAATAACTTGCTGTTGAAAGAGGGATTCTAACCTCATATAGAATTGCAAAGTAGATACAGCCTGTAACACTTGAGTGTGTCTCTCCTCTTAAAAAATGTATGAAACATGTGCATTGAATTTAATGAAGCAAGCCAAAGGACATGGATAAGTGTGCTGGTCAGTAAAAGACAAATTACTTTTTTCTACAAAAGGCGATCTGAAAGTTTGCTGATTTGAATTGAATTTCTTAAAAAAAAAAGAAAAAGAAAAAAAAGCCCTGTAACTCAAGATGACCCTAGAATGCTTGTGTTTAAGATCAGTACTCTAGTGATTTCTAAAGGCAAGAACTCCATAATAATCTAATCTTATATATGTGAAGCTCGCTAATCAGTTTAGTGCTGATGGGTATTAGTTTTTTGCTGGTCTAATTGCTCACTGGACCATCCTCTGGAATCAGAAGCACAGATAAAGGGAATCCATTCTTCTGTAAGAATGTGCTTATATTGCAGACCTATTACCCATAGTGGATTTTCATTAACTGGACTTTGCAGTGGGCGGTTCTACTTTATGTGCCCAGCGGTTGCTCTGTTGATCTTCTGGGGTCGGGGGCGGGTTGGCAGGCATTTCATGGCTTAGGGTTGCCTGAAACATTTGGAAGGAATGTTTAATTTTAGCACTGTTGCCTAGATCCGTTCTGTTACCTGCTATGAAGTCAGACCATCAGGCCCTAATGAGCTTACACTAATTAAAGGGCAAGGTTCAAGAGAACATGCTTCTTGTTTTACCAAAAACCTTTTATATGAAATAATGGCCCAGGGTATAGAGATAAACAGTCCAATAAATACTGTGTAATTTCAATTTATATGGTGAGAAGTTGAAGTAGCCTTGTGGGAAGATAAACTTTAAAATGAGGTGATTGTGTAGATACCGTTTGCACTAGGTTCCCTAAACGTGTCACTAAAAAATTCTTGAAATAGGAGGGCTCACTTTGGTCAAAACCCATTACAGATTTAATTGAGAGTGAGACATATATAGGAAATTGTGTGGGTTGGCAATATAAACATTACGGGAAGGTCAGAAAGCCTGCAAATCTAAGAAATTTGGATCATTCAGGCACTGAAAAAAGAGATTTGAATCTATAGAGTAATCTGGGAGTCAACACCAGGTGCTTTTTTTCATAACCCTTCCAATAAAGAAAAGAAGAATTTTCTTCTGGGATTATGCTGTCAGATCTGATTAGTTTCTTTTTTTTTCTTTTTATATGATTACTTACTATTTATCAACTTTTATGCTTTTAAACTCTTCTCCAAATATTAGCAAATGTAACATATGTTCCTCTTGAGAAATAGAGTGAAATAAACCCCTATTCTCTTTCCTTTTTCTCTAACTTGAATTTCTTTTGTTACCTGTACAAAATTGAAATATAATTGACTTACAATATTATATTAGATTTAGGTGTTCAACATAGTGATTTGATATTTTGTACATTATACAGTGATCACCATGACAAATCTAGTTCTCATCTGTCACCCTACAAAGTTATTACAATATTATTGACTATGCCGTACATTATATACCTGTGACTTATTTATTACTATAAAGTTGTACCTTTTAATCTCTCTAACCTATTTCACTCATTCCCCCATCCCCTCAACCACCCCACTGGCAAACACCAATTTCTTCTCTATATCTATGAGTCTGTTTCTGTTTTGTTATGTTTGTTTATTTGGTTTGTTTTGTAGATTCCACATACAAGTGAAATTACATGGTATCTGTCTTTCTATGTCTGACTTATTTCACTTAGAATAATACCCTCTAGGCCCATCCATATTGTCACAAATGGCAAGATTTCATTATCTTTTATGGCTAAGTAATATTCATATATGTACGTATGTGATATGTGTCACATCTTCTTTATATATTATCTATCAATGGACACATAGGTTGCTTCCATATCTTGGTTATTGTAAATAATGCTGCAGTGAACATGGGGTGTATATATCTTTTAAAATTAGTATTTTTGTTTTCTTTGGTTAAGTACTCAGAAGTGCTAGCTCCTGTAGTAGTTCTGTTTTCATGAGGAGGCTCCATACTCTTTCCACAGTGGCTGCACCAATTCACATTCCCACCAACAGTGCATGAGGGCTCCCTTTTCTCCACATCCTCACCAACATTTGTTATTTGTGTTCTTTTTGATGATAGCCATTCTGCGGGTGTGAGGTGATACTTCCTTGTGGTTTTGATTTGCATTTCCCTAATTACTTGTGATGTTGAACATCTTTTCATATGTATGTCTTCTTTGGAAAAATGTCTATTCAGGTATTCTGCCCATTTTTTGGTCAGGTTGTTTGTTTTTCTGATGTTGTGTTGCATGAGTTCTTTGTATAGTTTGGATATTAACCCTTTATCATATATATCATTTGCAAATATCTTCTCCCATTCAGTAGGGTGTCTTTTTGTTTTGTTGATTGTTTCCTTTTCAGTGCAAAAGCATTTTAGTTTGATGTAGTCCCATTTGTTTATTTTTGCTTTTTTTCCCTTGCTTATGGAGACAGATCCAAAAAAATATTGGTAAGATCAATGTCAAAGAGCATACTGCCTCTGTTTTCTTCTAGGAATTTTGTGGTTTCAGGTCTTAAATGTAAGTCTTTATCCATTTTGAGTTTATTTTTTGTACATGGTATGGAAAAAGAGTTCACTTTGATTCTTTGGCTCTCCAGTTTTCCAAACACCATTTATTGAAGAGGCTGTCTTTTCCTCATTGTATATTCTTGCCTGCTCTGTCATAGATTAATTGACCATAAAGTGTGGGTTTATCTCTGGGCTCTCTATTCTGTTCCTTTGATATATGTGTCTGTTTGGGTGCCAGTACCATACTGTTTTGATTACTGTAACTTTGTAGTATAGTTTGAAATCAGGAAAAATGATACCTCCAGCTTTGTTCTTTTTTCTCAAGATTGTTTTGGTTATTTGGTGTCTTTTCTGTTTTCACACAACTTTTAGAATTATTTGTTCTAGTTCTGTGGAAAATGCCATTAGTACTTTGATAGGGCTTGCATTAAATCTATAGATTGCCTTGGGCAGCATGGTCATTTTAACAATCTTAATTCTTCCAATCCATGAGAATAGTATATCTTTTTATTTGTTTGTGTCATCTCCAATTTCTTTCTTCAGTGTTTCATAGTTTTATGAGTACAGCTCTTTTACCTCCTTGTTTAGATTGGTTCCTCAATATCTTATTCTTTTTGATGCAATTGATTATTTTCTTAAATTATCTTTCTAATGGTTTATCAGTGCATAGAAATGCAACAGATTTCTGCATATTAATTTTGTATCCTGCAACTTTACTGAATTCATTTATTGCTTATAATAGTTTTTTGGTGGTGTCTTTAGGATTTTCTATTTATAGTATCATTTCATCTGCAGACAATGATAGTTTTGCTTCTTCCTTTCCAATTTGGATTCCTTTTATTTCTTTATCTTGTCTGATTGCTGTGGCTAGGACTTCCAATACTATGCTGAACAGAAGTGACAAGAGTGAGCATTTTTGTCTTGTTCTTGATCTTCGAGGAAATACTTTCAGCTTTTCACCATTGAGTAGGATGTTGACTGTAGGTTTGTAATAAATGGCTTTTATTATGTTGAAGTATTGTTCCCTCTATACCCACTTTGTTGAGAATGTTTATTAAAAATGGATCTTAAATTTTGTCAAAAGCATTTTCTGAATCTATTGAGATGATCATATTATTTTTATTCTTTAATTTGTTGATGTGGTGTATCACATTGATTGATTTGCTGATATTGAACCATCCTTGCATCCCTGAGATAAATCCCAAGCATATTCAGTTTGTTAATATTTTGTTGAGGAATTTTTGCATCTAAGTTCGTCAGTGATATTGGCCTGTAATATTCTTTTTTTGTGGTGTCTTTGTCCTTGTTTTGGTATCAGGGTGATGCTGGCATTATAGATTGAGTTCAGAAGCATTCTTTCCCCTTCAATTTTTTGGAATAGTTTGAGAAGGATAGGTGTTAACTCTTCTTTAAACGTTTGGTAGACTTTATGTCTGAAGCTCTGTGTTCCTGGACTTTTGTTTGTAGGGAGCTTTTTTTTTTTTTTTAGCTGATTATTCAGTTTCATTACTGGTAATCAGTCTATTCATATTTTCTATTTTTCCATAATTCAAACTTGTGAGACTGTATGTTTCTAGGAATTTATCCACATTTTTTAGGTTGTCTGTTTTATTGGCATATAATTGTTTGTAATAATCACTTATGATTCTTTGTATTTCTATGTGTCAGTTGAAACTTCTCCTCTCTCATTTCTGACTTCATTTATTTTGGGGCCTCTCTCTTTTTTCTTGATAAGTCTGTCTGAACATGTTTCAATTTTGTTTATATTTCAAAGAACCAGTTCGTACCTTCATTGACCTTTTCTATTGTTTTTTATTGTCTCTATTTTATTTATTTCTGCTCTGATATTTATTATTTCTATTCTTCTACTAACTTTGGCTTTTGTTTGTTCTTCTTTTTCTAGTTTCTTTATGTGTAGGTGAGATTTTTTTACTTGAGATTTTTCTTGTTTCCTGAGGTAGGCTTGTATCACTATAAACTTCCCTCTTAGAACCATTTTTGCTGTATGCCATTGATCTTGGAACGTTGTATTTCCAGTTTCATTTATCTCCACGTATTTTTTGGCTTCCTCCTTGATTTTTTCAGTGACACATTGGTTGTTTAGTAGCATATTGTTAGCCTCCACATGTTTGTGTTTTATGCAGTTTTTTTAAGTTGATTTCTAGTCTCATATTGTTGCTGGAAAAGATGTTTGCCATGATTTCAATTTTAAGTTTACCAAGACTTGTTTTGTGGCCTAGCTTGTGATCTATCCTGGAGAATGTTTCTCTGCACTTGAATGTGTATTCTGCTTTGGTAGTTGTGGTGCATGGGCTCAGCAGTTGTGGCTCGCGGTCTCTAGAGCACAGGCTCAGTAGCTGTGGCGCACGGGCTTAGTTGCTGCGTGGCATGTAGGATTTTCACAGACCAGGGCGGATTCTTAACCACTGTGCCACCAGGGAAGTCCAGGAGGTCCTTTTAATTTAGCAATCTTAGCCATTTGGGATATGTGTGAAATTTTTTTTTTTTTTTTACTATTTTTTCCTTTGTATTTTGGCTTTGCTATGTGGAAATTTGTGTTTTGTATATTTTAAATTATCAGTCTTTTCTTTTATGACTTCGGATTTTGTGTTAAACTTAGAAAATTATAAGTTATATAAAAATACTTACCCCATGGCATTTCACCAGGTATTTTTATGTTTAATTTTTTACTTTTAACATTTTAATCCATCTAGAAATGATCCTGGTTCAAGATGTGGATATGTTTTCCATATGGCTACCCATTTTCCCCAGCACCATTTCCCTTTCTCACTTATTTAAATATCACCTTTGTAACATCCTAAATCACCTAATGAATTTGGGTCTATATCTCAACTAATTGTTTTATCTGTTCATATGCCAGAGCACTGTTTTTAATTATTGAGACTATAATTTTATAAAAATCTAGTGATACTAGTTCCTACTTCATTTTCAGAGTTTTTTGTATATTCTTTTTTTTTTAATACAGACTTTAGAATCTACTTGCTTATTTAAGATATCAACTGGTATTCTTATTGGGATATTATTAAATATTTGATTAACTCAGGGAGTATCAACCTCCTTGTAATATTGAGTCATCCTGTCTAAGACCATTTCCATTTATTCATACCTTCTTTTATATTATTCAGTAGCATTTTAAACTTTTCTTCATAATGTTCTTGTACATTTCTTGTTAATTTTATTCCTTGGTGATACGATACATAAAGTCATTTCTTCTGTTATAACTTCTATCTGTTATATTTAACTATATAAGTTATTGATTACTACTGTGTTTATTTTTTTCACCTTGCTCCCTTACTGAATTATCTTACCGTTTGCAGTTAATTGGCTTGGATGTTCCAAATATACAATCATATCATCTGCAAAAAAAAAAAAAATTCACTTCCTCCTTTCCAATATTTTATACCTCTGACTCTTTATTCTTTGCAGTTCTGTTGGCTAGTAATAACATTAGTGAAATGTTAAATAACAGAAATGGTGACAGGCATCATTTCTTGTTCCTGCCTTTTGTGAAAATGCCTCCAGTGTTTCCCTATTAAGTATGTGGTTGGCTTTGGGGCCATGTTAAGATGGTATCTGTCTTTTTGTATTTTACTGAGTGTTATTCTTTCAAGAATGGTTATTAAATTCTTTTCATATAATTTCCATAATAAATCTCATGAGGTTATGTTATATTATTCTTGTAACATGCTGCCAGATTTTGTTTGCAAATACTTTATTTAGGATTTTTTGCACTAATATTTATAAGTGAGATTTGTCTCCAGTATTCGTTTTTTATGCTCTTTTGTCAGTAAAGCTATCAATGTTAAGCTTGCTTCACAAAAATAGTTTAAATATGTCTGTCAATACCTATAATTTGAGCTGTTTAAAATCACTGAGATTTGTTAGAATGATCTTGTGAATAAACTGGGCTTAGTTCTTTTATTGTTGTTTGAAGCTCTTTATCACTTTAGATTTTTTATTTCTTTTGTGGTCGGCTTTTACAAATGGCCTTTCCTAGAAAGTTATCTATTTCATACAGGTTTTAAAATTTATTTTCATAGAATTCACCAAATTCTATGCAAATTAGTCTCTTGTGATTCTTTAATTTCTTATGTTTACATTTCCACTTTATCATCTTTTTTAAGGTTGAATGCTTGTGTCATTTGTCTTTATTCTTTATTATTCAAATAGGCATTTAAGGTATGAATTTTTCTCTTAGCACTGTGTTGACTCTATCTCATTTATCTTGATATGGTGCATTATTATAACCATTGTTTTCTAGAAATTTGGAAATTTTGCTTTTTAGTTCCTATTTTACTCAAGCATTGTTTAATGGAAAGTTTTACTATCTCTAGATAGAATTTTCATTTTAATGGCATTGTGATATCTACTTTTGGGATTTACAAGTTTATTTTGGGAGTCCAATATGTTGTTAATCTTTGTGAATGTTTATGTCTATATGAAATGAAGGTATTGTCTCAGTTTTCAGGGTGCAGAATTTTATATTTACCAGTCAGATCTCTGTTGTTAATTTTTATTTTATTCTTCTATAACTTTACATATTTTTCCTCTATACTATTTGTCAATGGACTGAGAAAAGTAACTTCAAATCTCTTACTTTAATGTGTTTCTAGGTATTTATCCTCTCATCTCCTATAATTTCTGCTCTAGTTATAACGCTGCTATGCTATTTGGTGCAGAAATATTTTAGCAGTTGTATCTTCAGTGTAAATTTTACATTTTGTCATCATAAATAGGTTTCTTTGTCTTGTTTAATGCTTTTTTGCTTTGGATTCCATGCTGCCTGCTGTGAAACCTTTAAGCCTCACTTTCTTTTTATTTGTTTTTGCTTTTTATAATGCTGCCTATCACTTAATTTTCACTTTATAAATCACCTTAGTTTAGTTTCCATATATATATGTAGAATTGGGTTTTTATGTGTGATTCAATTTTTGTCTTTTAATTGGTGTGGGCCATTTAGATATATTGATATGACAGCTGTGCTTGATCTTGATTCTGCTGTATTCATGCAACATTTTCGATTTTAAAGAGTCCTTCACTTTGTGGTCTTTTTTCATTGTTTGCCTATGTGTAGTTTTTCTGATATTAAGAAGATTGCATTTTTGTTCTAATTACCTTTTCATTATGTTTTTATGTAATACCTTTACTTCCTCCATGTTTTTAGACTATACTTATTAGTTTCCTAGTATATGCAACACTGAAAGTAACATGTTCTCTGTTCCTTCTCCTGCTCCTCTTTTACTTTATCAATTTATTTCAATCCATAAGATTAGCTTTCTTAGTGTTTCCCTTTGTACTTATAAGTATGTTGAAACTTATATTACTTGATTTTGTTGCCTTTGAGATCCTTTCATTTCCAGGTATTCAATATTAAAGGTGCGGTAATCAAAAAACTTTCTTATCACCTTCCTTCACAATTCTCTCCAAATTTTTGTTAGTGGTACCATGTTGAAATATTTTTTCTTTGGTTTACAGTGAAATACATTCAATGTTCACCATCACTTCTCTTGCTATACTTTCCCAGCTGTATTTTGGTTGGATGGAACTTGTCATCCAGCAGTTTATCAGAGAGGGATCATGGCAGTATTCCCTGAATTTTCTCATATTTTTAGGTGGTTTGACTGAAGCTTTTATAAAACTCCGAGGATAGCTTGATTGAATATAAATTCCTAAGCTCACAGTTCTTTCTTTGAAAATCTTAGGAAATGATTTACTTGTTTTTGGCATTGGATTCTATGGAGAAATCTGAGATCAGCCTTGTTTTTTCCTCTCTTCATATATTCCTGGGTTTTTTTTGCCTGGCTGCCCCCCAAATTTTTTGCTTGTTTTTGAACTTTAAT
This sequence comes from Delphinapterus leucas, assembly GCF_059928025.1. Lineage (NCBI taxonomy): Eukaryota > Metazoa > Chordata > Mammalia > Artiodactyla > Monodontidae > Delphinapterus > Delphinapterus leucas. The sequence goes on along the minus strand of NC_143140.1, from coordinate 23,884,840 downwards.
AACTTTTGTAGTATATGTCTCATTTTTTTTAAAAGATTTTTTTGATGTGGACCATTCTTTAAAGTCTTTATTGAATTTGTTACAATATTGCCTCTGTTTTTTGGCACAAGGCATGTGGGATCTTAGCTCCCCCGACCCGGGACTGAACCTGTACCCCCTGCACTGGAAGGCAAAGTCTTAACTACTGGACTGCCAGGGAAGTCCCTGGATATGTCTCAGTTTTCATCATTTTGGATTAATTATTCCTGGGTCAGTGTGTGCCCTTTACTCTAAAAGAAAAACTCATGAGATTAGACATGTCATATTTGCTATAAAACATATTATTTAAAATGTAAGTAGCATTATACCAATGTATAAAAAATGCTTACATTTTCCACTAGCACTAAAATACTCATTCACAGGTTATTTTGCACTTGTTAGTCTATTCAAATAATGGATAAATATTCATAGGTCTAGTCTATCCAATTCAACAAAAATTTGAATACCATCTATGATAATAGCAGGCGATATGACTCATTTGAGATCCTTCTCTGCTTTACTTTATCTCATCCTCAAAACAATCCTATGTGTAAATTCTGCTATTATCCCTGTTTTGTAGAGGAGGAAACTGAAGCTTAGAAAAGACAGGTAACCTGCCTACATTAGAAAAAGCTGGGGCCAGGATTTAAACCTAAGCCATCCGGCTTTACAGTCAGAGCTCATTTTCTCACTAGATCACCCAATTATCTAGCTGTTTAGATGCTTCACTTGATGCTGAGCTATTATTTGATCTATCATTGTATCCCACTTATGCAAACTATGAGCTTGAAGGTTTTTGCGCTTTAGATCCTTCAGTTAGTCAGTTCTCAACTGGAAGTGATTTTACTTTCCAGGGGACGTATGGTAATGTCTGAAAGGTTTTTGTTTTTTTAAGTGGGGTGAGAGGTAGTGCTATTGTCTGGGTAAAGACCAGGGATGCTGTTGAACATTCTACAATGCACAGAACAGCTCTTACAACAAAGAATTATCCAGCCCCAAATGTCAATAGTGCTGCTGTTGAGAAAATCTTAAGTTTTTAAAAAATTGCTTCTTTTTCTTTCTCTGATATAATTTTATAGCAATAAATATTTCAGTAACAGTTGTCTCATCATCGAATTAAAGGGAGACTGCAAAAAAAAAAAAAAAGGGAGGCTGCTCATTAAGGAACTTCATCCCCATTACTGATGAAGAGCTCTAAATTAATTATTTCCTGATTGCATGGTACAGTATTTATGAAAATTAGTAAAAATTGTTCATTTTTCTTTGGGGGTGGAGAAAAGAGTCATTGGAATAATGAAGTTGGACAGAACTGACAAGACTTTCTATTTAAAAGACCATTTTATTAATTAGCCTTTCTCTTCAGGGGATGAGATCAACACTGATTGAAATTTGCTCAAGATCATTTCCTTATGAAAAGCATACCTTTCAATTTCATCTTACACTTCAGAGCAAATAGAACAATGTACCCCACAGTTATAGTAAAGCCTGGCCCCCTCAAAGACAAAAACCTGCTGCCAAAATGAAAATTTAAGGATTGCTGACTGGATCCTTTTCTTTCTTCCTTTTTTTGTTCCTGTAATTCACATGTATCCAAAGCAAGAACTTCTATTAAGTGCCTGTGGAGAAGGGTGTGGAGGTGTGTCACAGTACTCTAAGCCCAATATCTTTTTCTTTTTTTCATATTCTTTTCCATTATGGTTTACTACAGGACATTGAATATAGTTCCCTGTGCTCTACAGTAGGACCTTGTTTATCCGGCCTATAGATAATAGTTTGCATCTGCTCACCCGAAACTCCCAATCCATCCCTCTCCCCCACCTTGGCAACCACAAGTCTGTTCTCTATGTCTGTGAGTCCGTTTCCATTTCATAAATAAGTTCATTTGTGTCATATTGTAGATTCCACTTGTAAGTGACAACATATGGTATTTGTCTTTTTCTGGCTTACTTCACTTAGTATGATAATTTCTAGGTCCATCCATGTTGCTGCCAAAGGCATTATTTCATTTTTTTTTTTATGACTAAGTCGTATTCCATTGTGCATATATACCACATCTTTATCCGTTCCTCTGTTGTTGGTGATTTAGGTTGTTTCCATGTCTTGGCTATTGTAAATAGTGCTGCCATGAACATAGGGTTGCATGTATCTTTTCAAATTATAGCTTTTTTCCCCAGATATATGCCCAGGAGTGGGATTGATCGATCATATAGCAGTTCTATTTTAGTTTTTTGAGGAATTTCCATATTGTTTCTCCATAGTGGCTGCACCAATCTACGTTCCCACCAACAGTGTGGGAGGTTTCCCTTTTCTCCACACCCTCTCCAGCATTTGTTATTTGTAGACTTTGCAGTACGTGGGCCTATCCCGTTGCGGAGCACAGGCTCCGGACGCGCAGGCCCAGCAGCCATGGCTCACGGGCCCAGCCGCTCCGCTGCATGTGGGACCTTCCCAGACCGGGGCACGAACCCGTGTCCCCTGCATCGGCAGGCGGACTCCCAACCACTGCGCCACCAGGGAAGCCCTACTTGTAGACTTTTTAATGATGGCCATTCTGACTGGTGTGAGGTGATACCTCATTGTAGTTTCTATTTGCATTTCTCTAATAATTAGAGATAATGAGCATCTTTTCATGTGCCTATTGGCCATCTGTATGTCTTCTTTGGAGAAATGTCTGTTTAGGTCTTCTTCCCATTTTTTGATTGGGCTGTTTGTTTTTTTGTTATTAAGTTGTATGATCTATTTGTATATTTTGTAAATTAAGCCCTTGTCACTTCGTTTGTAAATATTTTCTCCCAGTCTGTAGGTTGTCTTTTCTTTTTGTTTATGGTTTCTTTGCTTTTCAAAAGCTTATAAGTTTGATTAGATCCCATTTGTTTACTTTTGCTTTTATTTCTATTGGGAGACTGACCTAAGAAAACATTGGTACAGGTTATGTGAGAGAATGTTTTGCCTGTGTTCTCTTCTAGGAGTTTTATGATGTCATGTTTTATATTTAAGTCTTTAAGCCATTTTGAGTTTATTTTTGTGTATGGTGTGAGGGTGTGTTCTGACTTCATTGATTTACATGCAAGCCCAGTATTTTTTAAAAAGTGAATTAGCGGTATAACCAAATGGGAAGTTCATTTTATTTGGCACCAGTTTTCAAAACTTTCTGTTTGCATTTCCCCTATCATACAATACCAGCAGCTACCAGTCAAATATTTGGGAAGTTTTAAAAACATTTCTGGGAAATGATTCCTGTTGTAGGCTTTCATGAGCTTACAGAATAACTTTTTTTTAAGTGGTGATATATCTTTCTTAATGAGCGCTGTTAGTATTGGCAGGAAACTGATTTAGGAAGGATAAATTATGCATTTTAGAACAAAACTAAGTAGCATAACTATGGTATTTATCTGTATGAATTCCTCCTAGAGCAGGTAAATGCTTTTCATGAGAAGTTCTCCAGCTAAAGGTTCCCATTAGTAGTGGTTTGGTTGTTGTCTTTCTTTGAAAAGTAGTCCCGGAACGGTTTCATGGCACCGGCATTCTTTCTGCATGTCTCCTCCACCCACATTCGAAGGCATCCTTAGAACATCTGGAGGACAGTATGACAGCACAGTCCTTCTGGTACCCGCTGTTCCATGTGTCTCTCGATGTCTTCATAATTAAGATGCAAAGTAAAAGTGACAGAGCTGTTGCTGGTGAACAGGCAGCAGCTGGCACCTCCATGAGAGGGGACAGGCTTAGCTATGGGGGTAGAGGATCATAATTCATCTGCCCTGACAGACAGGAACACTTTAAAAATGGAATGTTGCAAAGCTCTTTGCCAGTCAGATGTAGCTTCCTTGCTACATTTCAGTTTTCTTTGATGAGAATAAATGGGGCAACTGTGGTTCCACCAGGTCTCTAACTTCTGAAGCACTCAGAGTGGAGCTCACGGGAGCTGAGTTTCCTTAGGAGACAGTGGAGAAAATTGAGATATTTCTTTGGGAAAGATAACCTGAATATAGTGGAATAAAATCTCTTCAGGTCAGTGTAGAAGTTCTTGGTGATGGAGTTGATTGCACGTTTTAACTAATTAGAATTTTTAAACATGTGAAGGGCAGAAAAATAGACAAGACACTTGAGTTATGGCCCCAGAAGTCTGTTAGTAAATTACAGAATAAGATCATACAAGTCTATAGACTGGAAACTTACATCTTCCCTCTTATTTGTAAGAAAGCTGTAATAGACAAAGAAAATGGGATTTTTGTGCTATATTCATGGAACTTGAATACATCCAGCCAAAATGTGAAAAATCAATGTTGGTAAAAACTCATCAAATTGTATACTTTTCTGTATATAAATTTAATAAAACCTTTCAAAAATTCACTTAACTGTTTCATTCTCAGAATACCAAGTGAACAGAGTGAACTTTGCTTCCTTTTAATTCACCAAATTTTTTATAAAAATGACTTATTTACCATCAAAGTGTGCTATTTTGATACTGGATAGAACACAGCTTTGATGTCCCACTGATTCACCACTTATGAGCTATATATGAGTTTGGGCAAGATCTATAATCTTTCTAAAGTCGACTTTCTCCATCTGTAAAATGAGGCTAATAACGTTTGCCTTGTAGGGTTGTCTGAGGGTTAGAGATCTCCAGCTCTCAGCATTGCATGTGGCACATGGTAAACCCACCATAATTGGTAGCTAGTAAAATGATTATAATGATGATTGATGGTGATGATAATGTAGCCTGTAGTCCTGCAGGAAATAGAAACAAAAAAAGTTGAGTATAGCAGAAAAACACATCCGCGTAGTTGTTCAGAAAATATATATTGAATACTTACCTCTTGTAAATCACTGTAGCAGCGATTTGGGGAAATAGTAAAGATAATCTCAGCTAGCTTATTCTGGCGGTTGGGTGGGGTCACAGATGAATTTTATTGTCCGGGACCCGGTATCTGATGTTCTCAGGCTGTATTCTAGACACTGGTGGTCTGCTCATCATAGGATGGCCAAGACCATTCTGCGTGGACCCCGGCTCCTTACGCTGTCCAACACTGAGAGGGACGGTACGCTGCCTTGAGCTCGTGACTAAGCCTTTGTCTTTCCCAGGCCTGGGGTCGCAGGGCCAGGGAGACAGCCCTGGAATCACGGCTCTGCTGACCCTCAGATTTCAGACACTCCCTGCTGCCTGGGCTCTGCTGTTGATCGCCACACCCCAGTTGATGGGACCATGTTCCATATCAGGACTGCAAAAGGGGACCCATCCCTCAGGCTCCTTTATACACGTCCATTAGCTGGTGGATTATTTCCCTTTGGGCCCAGTTCTAGTCTGGTCCATTACTCCAGCCTCCATTTCTGCCCCAATTAAAATACTTCATCTTTCCTATGTGTCCTTGAGCCTCTCAGTAATTTGGTACTCACCTTTCAAGACCCAGAACAAACATTATCTCCTGATGAGATTCTGTCTGGCCATTCCAGGCAAGGTTTTTTGTTTGTTTGTTCTTTACATCTTTATTGGAGTATAATTGCTTTACAATGGTGTGTTAGTTTCTGCTTTATAACAAAGTGAATCAGTTATACATATACATATGTTCCCATATCTCCTCCCTCCTGCATCTCCCTCCCTCCCACCCTCCCTACCCCACCCCTCCAGGTGGTCACAAAGTACCGAGCTGATCTCCCTGTGCTATGTAGCTGCCTCCCACTAGCTATCTATATTACACATGGTAGTGTATATATGTCCATGCCTCTCTCTCGCCTCGTCACAGCTTACCCTTCCCCGTACCCATATCCTCAAGTCCATTCTCTAGTAGGTCTGTGTCTTTATTCCTGTCTTACCCCTAGGTTCTTAATGACATTATTTTTTTCTTAAGTTCCATATATATGTGTTAGCATACGGTACCTGTCTCTCTCTTTCTGACTTACTGCACTCTGTATGACAGACTCCAGGTCCATCCACCTCATTACAAATAGCTCAATTTCGTTTCTTTTTGTGGCTGAGTAATATTCTATTGTATATATGTGCAACATCTTCTTTATCCATTCATGTGATGATGGACACTTAGGTTGTTTCCATCTCTGGGCTACTGTAAATAGAGCTGCAATGAATATTTTGGTACATGACACTTTTTGAATTTTGGTTTTCTTAGGGTATATGCCCAGTAGTGGGATTGCTGGGTCATATGGTAGTTCTATTTGTAGTTTTTTAAGGAAACTCCATACTGTTCTCCATAGTGGCTGTACCAATTCACATTCCCACCAGCAGTGCAAGAGTGTTCCCTTTTCTCCACACCCTCTCCAGCATTTATTGTTTCTAGATTTTTTGATGATGGCCATTCAAACTGGTGTGAGATGATATCTCATTGTAGTTTTGATTTGCATTTCTGTAATGATTAATGATGTTGAGCATTCTTACATGTGTTTGTTGGCAGTCTGTATATCTTCATTGGAGAAATGTCTATTTAGGCCTTCTGCCCATTTTTGGATTGGGTTGTTTGTTTTTTTGTTATTGAGCTGCATGAGCTGCTTGTATATTTTGGAGATTAATCCTTTGTCAGTTGCTTCATTTGCAAATATTTTCTCCCATTCTGAGGGTTGTCTTTTGGTCTTGTTTATGGTTTCCTTTGCTGTGCAAAAGCTTTTAAGTTTCATTAGGTCCCATTTGTTTATTTTTGTTTTTATTTCCATTTCTCTAGGAGGTTGGTCAAAAAAGATCTTGCTGTGCTTTATGTCATAGAGTGTTCTGCCTATGTTTTCCTCTAAGAGTTTGATAGTTTCTGGCCATATAGTTAGGTCCTTAATCCATTTTGAGCTTATTTTTGTGTATGATGTTAGGGAATGATCTAATCTCATACTTTTATATGTACCTGTCCAGTTTTCCTAGCACCACTTATTGAAGAGGCTGTCCTTTCTCCACTGTACATTCCTGCCTCCTCTATCAAAGATAAGGTGACCATATGTGCATGGGTTTATCTCTGGGCTTTCTATCCTGTTCTGTTTATCTATATTTCTGTTTTTGTGCCAGTGCCATACTGTCTTGATCACTGTAGCTTTGTAGTATAGTCTGAAGTCAGGGAGACTTATTCCTCCAACTCCATTTTTCGTTCTCAAGATTGCTTTGGCTATTCGGGGTCTTTTTTGTTTCCATACAAATTGTGAAATTTTTTGTTCTAATTCTGTGAAAAATGCCAGTGGTAGTTTGATAGGGATTGCATTGAATCTGTAGATTGCTTTGGGTAGTAGAGTCATTTTCACAGTTTTGATTCTTCCAATCCAAGAACATGGTATATGTCTCCATCTATTTGTATCATCTTTAATTTCTTTCATCAGTGTCTTATAATTTTCTGCATACAGGTCTTTTGTCTCCTTAGGTAGGTTTATTCCTACATATTTTATTATTTTTGTTGCAATGGTAAATGGGAGTGTTTTCTTGATTTCACTTTCAGATTTTTCATCATTAATGTATACGAATGCCAGAGATTTCTGTGCATTAATTTTGTATCCTGCTAATTTACCAAATTCATTGATTACCTCTGGTAGTTTTCTGGTAGCATCTATAGGATTCTCTATGTATAGTATCATGTCATCTGCAAAAAGTGACAGCTTTACTTCTTCATTTCCGATTTGGATTCCTTTTATTTCCTTTTCTTCTCTGATTGCTGTGGCTAAAACTTCCAGAAATATGTTGAATAAGAGTGGTGAGAGTGGGCAACCTTGTCTTGTTCCTGATCTTAGTGGAAATGCTTTCAGTTTTTCACCATTGAGGACGATGTTGGCTGTGGGTTTGTCATATATGGCCTTTATTATGTTGAGGAAAGTTCCCTCTATGCCTACCTTCTGCAGGGTTTTTATCATAAATGGGTGTTGAATTTTGTCGAAAGCTTTCTCTGCATCTATGGAGATGATCATATGGTTTTTCTCCTTCAATTTGTTACTATGGTTTATCACGTTGATTGATTTGCATGTATTGAGGAATCCTTGCATTCCTGGAATAAACCCCACTTGATCATGGTGTATGATCCTTTTAATGTGCTGTTAGATTCTGTTTGCTAGTATTTTGTTGGGGATTTTTGCATCTATGTTCATCAATGATATTGGCCTATAGTTTTCTTTCTTTGTGACATCCTTGTCTGGTTTTGGTATCAGGGTGATGCTGGCCTCGTAGAATGAGTTTGGGAGTGTTCCTCCCTCTGCTATATTTTGGAAGAGTTTGAGAAGGATAGTTGTTAGCTCTTCTCTAAACGTTTGATAGAATTCGCCTGTGAAGCCATCTGGTCCTGGGCTTTTGTTTGTTGGAAGATTTTTAATCACAGTTTCAATTTCAGTGCTTGTGATTGGTCTGTTCATATTTTCTCTTTCTTCCTTGTTCAGTCTTGGCAGATTGTGCATTTCTAGGAATTTGTCCATTTCTTCAAGGTTGTCCTTTTTTTTTTTTTTTGTGGTACGCGGGCCTCTCACTGTTGTGGTCTCTCCCGTTGTGGAGAACAGGCTCCGGACACGCAGGCTCACGGGCCATGGGTCACGGGCCCAGCTGCTCCGCGGCACGTGGTATCTTCCCGGAGCGGGGCACGAACCCGTGTCCCCTGCATCGGCAGGCAGACTCTCAACCACTGCGCCAGCAGAGAAGCCCCAAGGTTGTCCATTTTATTGGCATATTGTTGCTTGTAGTAATCTCTCTGATCCTTTGTTTTTCTGCAGTGTCAGTTGTTACTTCTCCTTTTTCATTTCTAATTCTATTGATTTGAGTCTTCTCCCTTTTTTTCTTGATGCGTCTGGCTAATGGTTTATCAATTTTGTTTATCTTCTCAAAGAACCAGCTTTTAGTTTTATTGATCCTTGCTATCATTTCCTTCATTTCTTTTTCATTTATTTCTGATCTGATATTTATGATTTCTTTCCTTCTGCTAACTTTGGGGGTTTTTTTTGTTCTTCTTTCTCTAATTACTTTAGGTGCCAGGTTAGGTTGTTTATTTGAGATGTTTCCTGTTTCTTAAGGTAGAATTGTACTGCTATAAACTTCCCTCTTAGAACTGCTTTTGCTGTATCGCATAGGTTTTGGGTCGTTGTGTCTCCATTGTCATTTGTTTCTAGGTAGTTTTTTATTTCCTCTTTGATTTCTTCAGTGATCACTTGGTTATTTAGTAGCATACTCTTTAGCCTCCATGTGTTTGTATTTTTTAGAGATCTTTTCCTGTAATTGATATCTTGTCTCATAGTGTTGTGGTCGGAAAAGACACTTGATACGATTTCATTTTCTTAAATTTACCAAGGCTTGATTTGTGACCCAAGATATGATCTATCCTGGAGAATGTTCCATGAGCACTTGAGAAAAATGTGTATTCTGTTGTTTTGGGGTGGAATGTCCTATAATTATCAATCAAGCCTATCTTGTTTAATGTATCATTTAAAGCTTGTGTTTCCTTATTTATTTTCAGTTTGGACGATCTGTCCATTGGTGGAAGTGGGGTGTTAAAGTCCCCTACTATGAATGTGTTACTGTCAGTTTCACCTTTTATGGCTGTTAATATTTGCCTTATGTATTGAGGTGCTCCTATGTTGGGTGCATAAATATTTACAATTGTTATATCTTCTTCTTGGATCGATTCCTTGATCATTTTGTAGTGTCCTTCTTTGTCTCTTCTAATAGTCTTTATTTTAAAGTCTATTTTGTCTGATATGAGAATTGCTACTCCAGCTTTCTTTTGATTTCCATTTGCATGGAATATCTTTTTCCAACCCCTCACTTTCAGTCTGGATGTGTCCCAAGTTCTGAAGTGGGTCTCTTGTAGACAGTATATATATGGGTCTTATTTTTGTATCCATTCAGCCAGTCTGTGTCTTTTGGTGGGAGCATTTAATCCATTTACATTTAAGGTAATTTTCGATATGTATGTTCCTATTCCCATTTTCTTAATTGTTTTGGGTTTGTTATTGTAGGTCTTTTCCTTCTCTTGTGTTTCTTGCCTGGAGACGTTCCTTTAGCATTTGTTGTAAAGCTGGTATGGTGGTGCTGAACTCTCTCAGCTTTTGCTCGTCTATAAAGGTTTTAATTTCTCCATGGAATCTGAATTAGATCCTTGCTGGGTAGAGTAATCTTGGTTGTAGGTTTTTCTCCTTCATCACTTTAAATATGTCCTGCCAGTCCCTTCTGGCTTGCAGAGTTTCTGCTGAAAGATCAGCTGTTAACCTTATGGGGATTCCCTTGTGCGTTATTTGTTGTTTTTCCCTTGCTGCTTTTAATATGTTTTCTTTGTATTTAATTTTTGACAGTTTGATTAATATGTGTCTTGGCGTGTTTCTCCTGGGATTTACCCTGTATGGGATTCTCTGTGCTTCCTGGACTTGATTAACTATTTCCTTTCCCATATTAGGGAAGTTTTCAACTATAATCTCTTCAAATATTTTCTCAGTCCCTTTCTTTTTCTCTTCTTCTTCTGGAACCCCTATAATTCGAATGTTGGTGCGTTTAATGTTGTCCCAGAGGTCTCTGAGACTGTCCTCAGTTCTTTTCATTCTTTTTTCTTTATTCTGCTCTGCAGTAGTTATTTCCACTATTTTATCTTCCAGGTCACTTATCCGTTCTTCTGCCTCAGTTATTCTGCTATTGATCCCATCTAGAATTTTTCATTTCATTTATTGTGTTGTTCATCGTTGTTTGTTTCATCTTTAGTTCTTCTAGGTCCTTGTTAAACGTTTCTTGCATTTTGTCTATTCTATTTCCAAGATTTTGGATCATCTTTACTATCATTATTCTGAATTCTTTTTCAGGTAGACTGCCTATTTCCTCTTCTTTTGTTAGGTCTGGTGGGTATTTATCTTGCTTCTTCATCTGCTGTGTGTTTTTGTGTCTTCACATTTTGCTTATCTTACTGTGCTTGGGGTCTCCTTTTTGCAGGCTGCAGGTTCGTAGTTCCCGTTGTTTTTGGTGTCTGTCCCCAGTGGCTAAGGTTGGTTCAGTGGGTTGTGTAGGCTTCCTGGTGGAGGGGACTAGTGCCTGTGTTCTGGTGGATGAGGCTGGATCTTGTCTTTCTGGTGGGCTGGTCCACGTGTGGTGTTGTGTTTTGGGGTGTCTGTGGACTTATTATGATTTTAGGCAGCTGTCTGCTAATGGGTGGTGTTGTGTTCCTGTCTTGCTAGTTGTTTGGCATAGGATGTCCAGCAGTGTAGCTTGCTGGTTGTTGAGTGAAGCTGGGTGCTGGCGTTGAGATGGAGATCTCTGGGAGATTTTTGCCATTTGATATTATGTGGAGCTGGGAGGTCTCTTGTGGACCAGTGTCCTGAAGTTGGCTCTCCCTCCACAGAGGCACAGCACTGACTCCTGGCTGCAGCACCAAGAGCCTTTCATGCACTCGGCTCAGAATAAAAGGGAGAAAAAGTAGAAAGAAAGAATTAGTAGAAGAAAGAAAAAAAGGAAGGAAGGAAGGACGGAGGGAGGGAGGGACGAAGGAGGGAAGGAAGGAAAAATGAAGGAAAGAAGATAAAGTAAAATAAAGTAAGATAAAATATAATAAAGTTATTAAAATAAAAAATAATTATTAAGGAAAGAAAAGGACGGATATAACCCTAGGACAAATGGTGGAAACAAAGCTATACAGACAAAATCTCACACAGAAGCATACACATACAAAAAGGAAAAGGGGAAAAAATCATAAATCTTGCTCTCAAAGTCCACCTCCTCAATTTGGGATGATTCGTTGTCTATTCAGGTATTCCAGAGATGCAGGTACACCAAGTTGATTGTGGAGATATAATACGCTGCTTCTGAGGCTGCTGCGAGAGATTTCCCTTTCTCTTCTTTGTTTGCAAACTCCCGGGGCTCAGCTTTGGATTTGGCCCCGCCTCTGCATGTAGGTCGCTAGAGGGCGGAGGGCGTCTGTTCCCCGCTCAGACAGGACGGGGTTAAAGGAGCCGCTGATTCGGCGGCTCTGGCTCACTCAGGCCCGGAGGGAGGGAGGGGCACGGCGTGCGGGGCGGGCCTGCGGCGGCAGAGGCCGGCATGACGTTGCACCAGCCTGAGGCGCGCCGTGCGTTCTCCCAGGTAAGTTGTCCCTGGATCCCAGGACCCTGGCAGTTGCGGGCTGCACAGGCTCCCTGGCGGGGCGGTGTGGATAGTGACCTCTGCTCGCACACAGGCTTCTTGGTGACGGCATCAGCAACCTTAGCGTCTCATGCCCGTCTCTGTGATCCGCGGTTTTAGCCGTGGCTCGCGCCCGTCTCTGGAGCTCCTTTAAGCAGCGCTCTGACGCGCACCGGGAAACAAAGAGGTAAGAAAAAGTCTCTTGCCTCTTCGGCAGGTCCAGACTTTTCCCCGGGCTCCCTCCCGGCCAGCCGTGGCGCACTAACCCCCTGCAGGCTGTGTTCACGCCGCCAACCCCAGTCCTCTCCCTGCGCTCTGACCGAAGCCCGAGTCTCAGCTCCCAGCCCCGCCCGCCCCGGCGGGTGAGCAGACAAGCCTGTCGGGCTGGTGAGTGCTGGTCGGCAACGATTCTCTGTGTGGGAATCTCCCCGCTTTGCCCTCCGGACCCCTGTGGCTGTGCTCTCCTCCGCGGCCCCGAAGCTCCCCCCCTCCGCCACCCGCAGTCTCCGCTCGTGAAGGGGCCTCTTAGTGTGTGGAGATCTTTCCTCCTTCACAGCTGCCTCCCACTGGTGCAGGTTCCATCCCTATCCTTTTGTGTCTGTTTATTCTTTTTTCTTTTGCCCTACCCAGGTACGTGGGGGGTTTCTTGCCTTTTGGGAGGTCTGAGGTCTTCTGCCAGCGTTCAGTAGGTGTTCTGTAGGAGTTGTTCCACGTGTAGATGTATTTCTGGTGTATCTGAGACTAACGTAAAAATGAAGACTTCAAGGAAGGGAATGCTGTAGAGTTGAAAAAGAAATCATGGTTGAGTTTCTACCTTTCATAGGCTTCAGAGACCCTCAATACCACTTCAATCATTTATGCCATCCAATTCCTCTACAAAGTAGGTCAGGCAAAGGCCCATCCCACCAGGTCAATAGGCCGAATTTTCAAGCTGTTGATTCCTCCCTCTATCCTTGTATCACTTTTTATTGAAAGCTCTAAATTAAGGCTGTCACACATCAAAGACTATAACGCGGGCGGGTGCCAAGTCACGCAGTCACCGACTGCAGGCGGTGGCAGCTTCAACCTTTCTAGGGACCTTAAGAGGAGGGGAAGGGGGGAGGGGGGAGAACTTTTGCTGTGCCAGCTTTGGCAACAGCACCCACCCCTGTGCCTTTCTCCTCTTCCTCCTCCAGGCCAAGTTTGATTTTTTTTTTTTTTTAATGCCCAGAATACTTAGTTCATACTTCTGTAGCCTTCATCACGTGGTATGATTTACTGGTGCCTGTGTAAAGATGGTGAGTTTCCGGAAGGCAGGAAATGTCTACTTTATCTCCGTAAATGTCTGCTTTATCTCTTGACCAGAGATTAGCACATGTTGACGGATTTATAAAAGCTTATTAAACTGCATCAGTTTAAGGACCTTATCATTTGGCTTTAAGACTTACATATAATTATTACATTCAATATTAGGAAAATAGAATAAAAGTTGCCTACATTTGGTTTTGGGATCTATGGGGCCAAAGGGAGGAGAGGAGGACCCGGGGGTGCTTGTAACTGACGTGGATGTGGACAGTGTCCCGGGAGTTGGTCAGTGAAGCTGTATAGCAGTAGGTTCATCTCTGCTCAACTCCCAGGTGGAACTTCTGCTTCTCTCTAAAGCTGTTGTCTGGATCTCTTCTTTCCCTTTGCATCAATGGGGGAGGCAATTCAGTGTTTCAAAACCAAATTCTGTTTCAAAGTTCTGTCTTTGTGCTGTGTCAGGTTAAGGACAAGGGGGAAGATGCTTCCTTTACTAACTATCCATCACCCTACGAGGACACGACAAATTTCTTGGCCACCTTCTATACCAGACCTATGCATCTGTTGGGCCCAGCCTCTGTTTACACCCTGATTTCCTTTACCCTCTTCTATTTAAAGTCATTCCAATGGTACTCTCATGATATCCATATTTTCATAGCTCCACCTCAGGCGTTTTATGATAAGGGGACTGAACCGCCATCCATGTAAGGAAACAGGCTATGGGAAGAGAGTGGATTGGGAGTTGATAGAAATCTACTCCTACTTCTTTAATGTGTAACCTTAAGTAAGTCTCTTAATCTCTTGGAGCCTCAGTTTTCCATTTATAATAGAAACAACCAAATCTATTTCATAGTGTCTAAAGATAAAACAGGTAAAATGGCTGGGACAACAGCTAGAACACAGGAGCTATTCAGTAAGTAGTAGAAGTTGTAATTACCAGTGTTGGTATTATAATTATTGTGCTTCTGGTTCTTTGCTCTACATAGTTTCAAGCCAGTTATTTTCTTTTCTAGATTTTATTTGACCTCTCACTCTCTCTCCATTTCCATAGCTCTAGTTGCCCACAAAATATGGGTGTTCCAGTTATCCTAAAACCTAACATGGAAATGATTCATTATCTGCCCCCCCAAAAAACAGTCACTTCAGCCCAGTTTCCTCATCGCTGTCAAGAGCTCCAACATTCTTCTCGTCCCCCCTTCAGAGGACATAGAGACATCTCTCCTGTTTTTCTACCTACATGCAGCTCTGCACATTTTTTTCTTAGAGATTGGTCCCTTTATACTACTACCATCAAGTCCTAGCAGTTATTGTCTTAGATTTTACATCGTTTCAACAGCCTGAAATACCAGGCTTTCCATCTCAGTCTTCTCTTCTAATGCGTCCTGTGCACTGCTGCTCACATCTTTCTCATTGAAGACTGATTTCATCACGTCACTGGATAACTCAAGAATCTTGAAAACTCTTCACTCCCTAATGCAGAGATCTTGACTTTTTGGCCTTGTCTTCTTTTTTTTTTTTTTTTTTTTGCCGTACGCGGGCCTCTCACTGTTGTGGCCTCTCCGGTTGCGGAGCACAGGCTCCGGATGCGCAGGCTCAGCGGCCATGGCTCACGGGCCCAGCCGCTCCGCGGCACGTGGGATCTTCCCGGACCGGGGCACGAACCCGCGTCCCCTGCACCGGCAGGCGGACTCTCAACCACTGCGCCACCAGGGAAGCCCCTTCATTTTTAAGTAGTAACAAAAATCATTTACTTGCAACCTATCATAGACAAGTTAGTATTTTCAAAGAAGACCATTATTCAACTCTAAGAGGGTGGGGGGAAGAAGCTTTTTTCTTTCTTTTTTTTTCAATTTTAGAAAAATCATTATCTTACTTATTGATACAACTTGTAGGATCTGAGCCTTGAATTTCTTTCCTTCACTTCAACCCTGAAGTGGGCATGGCCTCTAGGCTGGTAGAATTCTCTATCCCTCCCAGAACCTATGTTTTGTTCTCCCTTGGCATGGTCCTAGGGTCATCATCTCCTCAGATACAGAGCTGGGCTTCAGTTCAGCTCTGGCCAGTGGATTCCTCTCTTGGACCCAGTCAGTCAGTCGGTGTTGACCTCCTGTATGAAGACTGTTCGGACCAGGGCAGCCCACGTGTCACTAGCTGTGATGGGCTGGCACGGTGAGCACCAGCCTGTCAGAACCCGTCCCCTCCACTTTCCTATTGCACAAAGTGCGTGCTTCGTAAGGGCCATCCCACTCTTTCTTGCTTCTAGTCTGAGTGCTGTCTCTGGTTAGACAATTTGCTAAACAGAGGTGATAGACAAACCCTGATCCCTATAAAGAATCCTACTCTTCTAGGCTCTGTTCCAGTGCCATCACCTCTCCGTGCAATCCCTCATGGGCCGTCCCTGAGAAATTGATCTTAAAGAATGCTGGCTCTCATAAGCTATGCCAGTAACCCCGAGGAGCGCCTTTCCTCTCAGTTTCAAAAAGCAATGACATTGCTATTCGGTTTTTACTTGGCTCTAGTTCAGCTGGTAGTTTCCTTCTTAGCACCATGTTAAGGATGAGCTTTACCCCGCCCAGTGTGATTCCTCTTTGCTTTCGTGGCTTGAGCCGGAGCCCTTGTTCCTGTAACCTGCTGAGCCTTGTCCTGCTCTGGTTCCTGCAGCCGCTGTGGGTCTCAGCTGCACGTCTTCAGCAACAATTACTGAGAAAGACAAATACATTTCTCCAAAAAGAAAACAGTTTGCCAGAATCAGCCCTGACACGGTCACCAGGGTAGTAGATTCCCACAGCGATGCCACTGCTGAGTGTCTCCATTCAGAATGACTCAGGTGTCCGGGGATCGATCGGTCAGGGCTCCCACCTGGAGCTGCCATTCATTTTGTTTTCAATACTTTAAACAAACAATTGCTCTCGTCTGCACAACCACCACTCCACAGAACAGGTTTGAATCATGCTGACGTCTCCGTTCGGTTGAAATGAACAGGGATCATTTAATTCCGTTTTAATGTTATTTGCTCCTTTCAATGATGTGCCACTTGTAACGTGAATCAGAGCCTCCACTGTCTCAGCTTCCAGAATTCAGGTTAAGGCTCCGCCGAGTGATGCTGAGTCACAAGCTGTGCGTTCCCCCCTACACACTTTGCCCTTTCTCTCTGACACCTGCTTTCCCTCTTTGGCCTGTTTTCTTTATTCCTACAGGACCTAAGCAAATCTGTTTTTCATTTCCCGCACTCTCCAGTTTTCTCATTTCTTCTTCCCGCTATAGTAGATTTTGTTTCTTCTCTAATCCCCTCGGCCAAGTCTTGAATATATAGACCTCACTTCCTTCAAACGTGGCTTGAAGCTGATCTCTCCCAGGAGGAGAATAGCCACAGCTAAGAGTCCTGCAGTGACGGACGTGCAGTTCACAAAGCACTTTCATGAAGTTGTCACATGAACCTCATCTAGCTCACTTCAGTCTTCTCCCTGGTGATTCCCCAGAATCTAAACCCTCAGCCCTGTTGTTGCTTGAATGTAGAGGTATTATTTTATGGGTTCTCTGCTATTCATTTCTGTGTGTAAACTCAGTCTCCCACAGAAATAGTAAGCTTCTGGAGAACAGTATTTATTTACTGTCTTTTGGAAATGCTAACATTTTCCACTCAATTAGTATCATTTTTTAATGGGTGCAGTGAAGGGAGGTCTAAACAGGCAATGAAGAGGCAGTGACTGCAGGAGGAAGGTGTGTGACACAGCCTCTGTGCATCAGTCAGGAGAAGGGCGTGGAACTGGCCTCAGCGATGGTAGCCCTGAGTCTCCACCCCTACCTCCACGGCTGGCTGAAGCCGCATCTTGTGGAGCCATATTGCAGCCTGAGGAGAAAGGGAAGACCAGTCACACTTATCCTGTCTTTATTGAAAATTTTGGTATTTTGTTCATCGTAGATTTTTTGCATTAATTATGATTCTTAAAACACTGCATCGAAGTATTACCTATCTTGATTACTGCGTGTTTTGGCACCTTACCTGCCTCACCCTAGTCCCAGTCTCATGCCTAAGCCCCATCATCAAACTCGGGAGACTTTTGCTTGTGAGTTTCTGTGTCTGCTAAAAGGATAGAGATGCACGGGCTTAGAGTAGCAGCTGTGAAACTTTAGGAAGCATCACACTCACCTGGAGGGAAAACACAGATTGCTGGGCCCTGCCCCCTGAGTCAGCAGGTCTGGGTGGACCTGAGAATTTGCATTTCTAACAAGTCCCAGGGGAAGCTGCTGGGGGGAACCACACCTTAGGAATCACTGATGTGAGATTCCTCTGTTTGAGATTGCTCATCCCGGGGTTTGGGCATTCAAGGTGGGTTCTCTTTTTCTAATCTTTGAATATCTTCTTTTCATTTTCTTTTCTTTTTTCTTTTTTTTCCCCCTTCCCTTCCCTTCCCTTCCCTTCCCTTCTCTTCTCTTCTTTACTATTCTCTTCCCCTCCCTCCCCTCCCCTTCCCTTTCCTTCCCATGTGTGTATGTGTGAAAAAGAAGCAGTAATAACATTGGGTAACGAGCCCAATTACATCTAATCCTATTTAAGTAAGACAGTTCCCAACTTTTAGTTTTTTTACAAAGACTGTTTTTTTTTTTCAGGGAAAAAATTGTATTAACTCTGAAAGAACTCTGTATTTTTCAACTGTACAAGCTGATATGCTTTTACAGATTAACAGACTCTTTTTAGAGCAGTTTTAGGTTTACAGAAAAATTGAGCAGAAAGTACAGAATTTCTGTATACTACTCTCCACACACACACCCCAAATACATAGTTTCTCCTAATAACATCTTGCTTTAGTTTGGTACATTTGTTACAATTGATGATTTAATATTAATACATTATTATTGACTAAAGTCCATAGTTTACATTAGGTGTCCCTCTTTGTACATTCAGTGGGTTTGTTGCAGGAAGGAGGACCCCTTCCAGGGCCCTTGTCTAACACTCAGAAATGAATTGTCTGAGGAGACACACGTGCTGACAAAGCAAAAGACTTTATTGGGAAGGGGCACCCGAGCAGAGAGCAGAGGGTAAGGGAACCCAGGAGAACTGCTCTGCCACGTGGCTCGCAGTCTCAGGTTTTATGGTAATGGGGTGAGTTTCCAGGTTGTCTCCGACCAGTCATTTTGCTTGGCCCACATTTGGTCCGACTCAGGGTCCTTCCTGGTGGTGCACGCATCTCTCAGCCAAGATGGATTCTAGTGTGAGGGTTTCTGGGAGGTGGGCAGACATATTATGGGCTGGCGTCTCCTCCCTCCTCTCGGCCCCTCCTGATTGCTTCCGGTTAGTTTTCAACAACAGCACCATGCTCCGTATCGGGACCTCCTCTCACAACTTAGGCAAGTGCTTATCACCGTGCCTGGCCAAGGTGGGGAGGTTTGATCAATGGCTCCCTAACAGGTTTTGACAAATGTATAATGCCATGCATCCCCCGTTACAGACAGTATCATAACAGAATACCGTCGACCCTCGAACAACCCTGGGATTAGGGCACGATCCCCTGTGCAGTTGAATATCTGCAGATAACTTATAAGTCAGCCCTCCATATATGCAGTTCCTCTGCATCTGTACTTCCGCATCTCAAGGAGTCAACCAACCTCTGATCATGCAGTACTGTAGTATTTATTATGGGAAAAAATCTGCATATAAGTGGACCTGTGTAGTTCAAACTCGTGTTGTTCAAGGGTCAACTGTAGCTTAATGTCTTAAAAATCCCTTGTGCTCTACCTGTTCATCCTTCCCTCCCTCTCTCCTCACAGACCTTTGTCAGTCACTGATCTTTTCTAACTCTGTCCATAGTTTTGCCTTTTCCAGAACGTCATGTACTTGGAATCACACAGTATGTACCCTTTTCAGATTGGCTTCTTTCACTTAGCAATATGTATTTCAGGTTCCTGCATGTCTTTTTGTGGCTTGATAGTTCTTTTTTTTAATTGCTGAAAAATATTTTATTGCATAGATGTACCACAGTTTGTTTATCCATTCACCTATTGAAGAGCATCTTGGCTGTTTCCAAGTTTTAGCAATTATGAATAGAGCTGCTTTAAACATCCATGCACAGGTTTTTGTGTCAACCTAGGTTTTCAGTTCATTTGGGTAAATACCAAGGAGCTGCAATGACTTTTTTAACACCTTCCATCACTGTGTTTCCCATAGGGAAATGGTGGCATGAGATACAGTCTTCAAACTGAGTGCTACTGTTGCAGGGACTACTGCCCACTACTTTTTTTTTTTTTTTTTGCGGTCCGCGGGCCTCTCACTGTTGTGGCTTCTCCCGTTGTGGAGCACAGGGTCCAGACGCACAGGCTCAGCGGCCATGGCTCACGGGCCCAGCCGCTCCGAGGCATGTGGGATCCTCCCGGACCGGGGCACGAAGCCATGTCCCCTGCATCGGCAGGCGGACTCTCAACCACTGCGCCACCAGGGAAGCCCCGCTACTTTATATAGAGTGAGTTTATTCATATGAAGCACTTAGAAAAGTTCCTGGCAAATAGTAAGCACTCAGGAAAGGTTGTTATCATCCTTATCATCACTACTGTGTTCCAGTAATTATCAATACTGGGTCCCTGTGTAAGGGGCTTTGTATATTTTGTCTCTTCTTCTCAAAGAACTTGGCAAGTTAGGACATCTTTTTCCTGCTTTATGTGTGGATATCTGAAGCTTAGGGAGGTTAAATAACATGTCCAATGTTACACAACTAGAGTGACAGAACCAAGATGTAAACCCAGGCCTTTCTGAAGCTTTAAAAACACTTCCATGGGAAGGGGAAGAAGTTTTACTACAAATGTTAGACAGGAAGAAAGGAAAATACTAATAATTAAACATTGGGATTTTTTTAAAGGCATTATGAAAAAAAACCCAAAAGATTCATTTTATCAATGCTTGTTAAAAAACAATTATGCTATGATTACGTGGTACAATCATGGGTCTAAATATTGTAAATAGTTCAGTATGCACATTTGTACAAATTACAAAATGAGTTGTAATTATTCCCGTGATGTAAATAAGTGTTAAGTGACTAAATGCTGCTTGAGAAACATAATGGAATGATTTTTCAAGTCCATTATTCTTATTGAAGCAAAGAATTTCATGTTACTTCTTATTCTACTTGGGTAGAATAAACTTCTACCAAACCCAAAGATTAGCATTCCAGACATTTCTAAAAGGCGTTGCCTGTCTCTACCACTTCGTGAGATTAATACATTTCTTTACTATTTTGTCTCAGAGTCCAGAAAACTCCACCTTTTGTATAATGCACTAACTAAATATGGGTTCTAAAGATAGAAGGGTGTGGTTTCAAATCCTGTGTCCACCCTTTATTAGCTGTTTCTTGAAATGGGACATGTTACCTCTAGGCCTCGATTCTTCACGTGTGCAGTGGTGATAAATGGTAACTGACTAATGGATTGTCGTGAAGATAAAATGACACAATGTGTACATAAACACACACACTTAGCACGTGGTCTGGAACATAAAAAGGAATCAGTACATGTTGCTGCTGTAATCAGGGCTAGATTCTCATAGATGCTCTTCAAATACTGAGTCAAAGATTCAGTACTTTGAGGAAGTAGATGCATATGGAAACAAGAAATATTTCATATCATACATGCAGGGTAAACTGTCCCCTAAGTAATCTTATTTTTTTTAATTCATTAAACTTTCTTTTTTTTTGGCCATGCTACACAGCTTGCAGGATCTTAGTTCCCCAATCGGGGATTGAACCCAGGCCCACAGCAGTGAAAGCCTGGAGTCCTAACCACTGGACTGCCAGGGAATTCCCTCATTAAATACTTCTTAATCAAAAATTTATTTCCAGAAAGTTTGTACTGTACTGGGGAGACCAAAAACAGTAAGACAGGTCCCCTGCCCTCATGGAACTCACATTCTAGAGGGGAAGAGAAACATGTAAACATAGAAACTAATACATGATACCTTGGGGGCCATAAAAAGGTACAAACACTGGGGTGCTGTATATTTTTGGTCTCCAGTGACAGGGAGCTATGTAAGAGCAAGTAAACCTGCTCAGAGCCACCTGATAGAGATCTATCTGCAGCTGCATTCAAATCAGAGCAAACTGAAGCCCTCAAGGAGGCAAAGCCAAGATTCCACCTACGCAGAGTTGGCACATGGAACCTGCAAATCCAGCTGGGAATGAGAAGGCAAAAACTGTACCACTGGTAACACAGATGGGGTTCCATCCAGGTCCTGGGCACCGCATAACTCTAATTTCGGCTGTTGATATCGCTGACCAGAAAAGAGCACAGAATCAAACTGTGCTTCAGTGCCTCCAAGGCCGCATTTCAAATCTCCATTAACCAAAAGAACCGCAGGACTCCTGGCTACCTTGAAAAATAACCTAATAACTTGATACAGAAATGAGAAGAAGACAGCCACAGGCTACTAGGGGAAGAGAGCAACATTGCAGGACTCTCAAGAGAGGGTGCTATCCTTGTATAGACACTGAGATTCCCCTGTGAATTTCCCGCGAGCTGCTTTCCATCTTACTCATCGTTGTGACCCTCAGGTTCTAACAAAGGTCCAGCCACAAAGACTCTTGTCAAAAGTTGGTTGAATCTAAGTGAATTGAATGATTAGAATTTAAAGACTTGCCAAATACTGACCTGGCCCACAGAAAATTTATCTTAATTGAAGCATGAAGTCTATGATACAGAAATAAGTATCAATGCCCGAGTAATTCAGTACTCTTAAAGGACTCTAAATTAATGCTCCAGAAAGCCCTGTTGGCTAAATAATAGCACTCTTCCTTTTGGTAGGAGAATAATGCTAACAACTTTCTACCCATGGAAAGAATGTTTTAATTTTTGCCTCCAGAAGTGATGAATAGCATATTGCTCAGTTGTCCACTTTCTTGACTGAGTTCTGCTTATTTTAACCAGGAATTTGTGTTATTTTTAATGTTTAAATTATAAAATAAGGAAGTACAAAATGAAAATCTTTCCCCTCCTCCACCTACTGCTCCCTATTCTGACCTCTTGGTGTACACCTTCCTGGTCTTCTTTCTACCTACATCCATAATTCATACTTTTGTATTTATATAATATTTTAACACACACTGATCATATTACGTATTTATTTTCTGCCACTGTGGGGCCTTTGCTTAGGACTCAGTCTCTGTACAGAAGTCCTAGTGTAACTATACATTTATTTCTAAGTTTATCTTCCCCACCAGACTATCAGTCCCATAAGAAATGTTATTCTCCAGTGTACACCCAGTACAGTTCTAGGCCCATAGGAGTCCCTTGATTAATTTTGAGTAAATGAATGGAAAACATTTTCACCAACATCACATTGTGGACATCCTTTTCTGAGGGACTTCTGTCCTCCTTCTGTCCTTCCAGCATCTGCCAGGATTCCATTGTGTGGACACGTTACCACCTATTGGAGGAGATGCTACCAATTCCCTGTGGTGAAGGCCCATCTTCATTTTATTTTCTCATTTTAAGCTAGTCTTTTATAGAAGTTAAATTTTTATGTAGGCATATGTCTTGGTCCGTTCAGGATGCTATAACAAAATACCACAGACTGGGTAGTTTATAAACAACAGAAATTTATTTCTTACAGTTCTGGAAGCTGGAAGTCCAAGACCAGGGTGTGGTTATGGTCTGGTGAGGGCCCTTTCTGGGTCACAGGCTTCTCACTGTGTCCTCACGAGGCCAAAGGGGCTAGGGAGCTCTGTGGGGTCTCTTTTGTAAGAGCACTAATCCCATTCATGAGGGCTCCACCCTCATGACCTGTTGACCTCCCAAAGTCCCCACCTACTAATACCATCACCTTTAAGGGTTATGATTTCAACATAGGAATTGGGGGTGGGGTGCGACACAGACATTCAGACCATAGCAGCATAGTAAAAATACTCAAACCATAAGGAAAACATATGTAAGATGAAAAATAATACTTGTCATCTGTCCCTACCACTAATTCCCTTTCTCAAAGGGAGCACTAGTACTACTTGTTTATATTTTTTGTTGCTTTCCTTTATAATTTAAATAAAATATTTATGATTCATAGTTCATAATTCACAATTTAGATGGCACCTTTTAATTCTCAACTATGGAAGATGAGGAACTTAGTATATATGTACCTCAACCACAATCCCTTCAGTTTCCTGCTTTTAAAAAAAGTTTTATTCTTATTTTTTATGGTCAAAGTTTATGACATTTACAATATGATCTTTAACTAGAACTCAGCATTCTCTGAGTTATCTGTAGCTTGATTTTTTAAACTTAACCCCAAACAAAAATAACAATTACAGTAGTAAAATATTCTTCATTGCCAAGTTTTCTTTTTGCGCTTAAAAAAACTGTCATACTGTGTCTCTGAACTGTAACTACTGGGAAAAGAGTATCCCAATTGCCAAAGAACAATGAATTTGCATCTTCAGTTTTCTTTTCACCTTTTAGGTAATATTCAGTTACCATGGTTTTTTGGATCTCATGTCATTTTCTTTCTTGCATTTCTTTTTCTTTTGCCGAAGTTTTCATATGAGATGCCTGAATGTAAACTTTCTGAATCCATATATAGCTGAAAACTTTTTATTTTATTCTCACCATATTTGACAACTCACATAGGTATAAAATTCTAGGTTGAAAATTGTTTTTCCTTGACCTTTGAAGATGTTACAACTTGGTATTCTAGTACCTCGTGTTGTCAGTTTTCTCATTTCTTTGTAGGTAGGTGTGAGTGTTTAAAAATTTATTTTTTATTAAAGTAATTCATGATTCCCTCCAAATTGTTGCTGTTGATTAAGAGCCAAATAGCTCTAAAAAGCTTATTAAATAACATGTTTTACTGCCAATTCTTCTTGTTTTTTGCTTGTTTTTATTTTGGGGAACTACCTATTGATCTTTTATTATGGAAATTGAAGATTTATCATTCTTTTATTAATTCTGCAAGCAGTCTTCCATGCCTCCTGTCTTTCTGATGAACTTATACATAATTTTGCTTAGATCAATATTATATGATTATGACCATGGTAACTTTATTTTAAACTATTGCACATCTTTTTGCTCTCGCTGCAGTTGTTTCATTTTAGTTTTTAAAATACACTTATCTTTAATTTATACCCAAACTTTCTGCAAATTGTTTAAATATCCTTTATACATATATTTGAGTGCATGTGGGACAGCATCAATTTTGTTTCTTTTGAGAATTCACTACTGGAAATTTCTGAACTTCTCTCATTTGGACCCATCTCTTCCCAGGCTTGTTGCCTAGCTAGCGTCTCCTTTCACCATCACTTTGGGAATTTCCTCACCTCACTTGGGTTGAATTTCCTGTTCCAGAATCTCATTGACTTGCTTCATGTACTCACTCTGCAGGAACATCTCCTCCAGAAGCTTCCTGAGAAAACAGTGCATGGGATACACGTTTTGACACCTTACATTTCTGAAAACATCTTTATTCTACCCTCATACTTAATTGATGATTAGCTGGATTTGAAATTAATTCTGTGTTGGAATCCATTTCCCACAGAATTTTTGAAGGCATTGCTGCATTCTCTTCAAGTTTCCACTTTTGCCTTCAAGAAGGCTGATGCAGTTTTGATTTTTTTTTTTTTTTTTTGCCCACAGCTGTTTTTACCCTCTGAAAGTTTTTAGAATTTCTCTTTGTTTCCAGCATTCTAATATTTATCCATCATATATCTAATTTTAAGAGCTCTTTTTGCTCTGAATGCTCCTTATTAAAAGCATCCTAATCTCATTGTATGGATATATTTTCCTTTATTTCTGGAAGAATATTAATGACAGTATTTTTTTAAGTTTTCTTTAAAACAGACTGTTTCCTCCAACTTCATTCCTTCTGCATGTGGCTTTGATCTTTCCTTTCCTCAGATATATATTGATTTCTGGTTCTAAGCTCATTTCATTAAGGGGCTTTTTAGTGCCATTGATCAGGCAGTTTAATTCCTTGGTCTGTTCTTTGGGGCTGTTCTAATTTCCCAGAGAATCTCCTAGTGTGTTGTCTGGAGGATGAAACATTCCTGAAAACATTCTGGGATCCTGCTGGGAACAGGGCAGTGGGTCTCAAGATTTGTATGTACCTAGACTTGCACTCACTCCTCTGTTTTTCATATGGCAACCCGTCCCTCAGCTGAATCTTGTTTCTCCCAGTCTGGAGACTCTGTTTTAGTCTCAGGTATGCTAAGTCAGTAACCATTTTTAGTTTTCAAGATCTATACTTGATTCACTTTATGGATGTCATACTCACTTTTATGTCTGTGAGGATATTATTTAACCCATCCTGAAGGTTTATTCTGTTTGCTCTATTTCCTCAGGATGCAAGTGCTTCCATTTGTTATATTTGGTGCTGTTCTGCATCAAAGTATTGGTGACTCCTGGTTTTGCGTTCTTCTTTGTGTTCCAGCTTCCCTGTCAGCCTGTCTGTGGAGCCTACTTTTGGGAGAGGGTCACATGTGCTGTCTGATGACTTGTATTCTCTGGTGACTGGAGGAGGGGCAGATGTGCCTATATTTATATAAGCACATCCGCCCCTCCTCCAGTTTTCTGGGTTAGCAGATACCCGTTTCTCCTCCTCTTGTTACCGGAAGGGGGACCCTTGGAAAGGTCCAAGAGGGGGCTCTTGTCTAACACTCGGAAATGAATTGTCCGAGGAGACACACGTGCTAACAAAGCAAGAGACTTTATTAGGAAGGGGCGTCAGGGCAGAGAGCAGGGGGGTAAGGGAACCCAGGAGAACTGCTCTGCCACGTGGCTCGCAGTCTCTCGGTTTATGCTAACGGAGTTAGCCTTCTGGGTTGTCTCTGGCCAATCATCTTGCCTGTGCCCATATTTGGTCTGACTCAGGGTCCTTCCTGGTGGCACATGCATCTCTCAGCCAAGATGGATTCCAGCACAAAGGATTCTGGGAGCTTGGGAGGACGTTTGGGCTGGCGTCTCCTCCCTCCTTTTGGCCCCTCCCGAATTCTCCTGGTTAGTTTTCGGCAGTAGCACCATGTTCCTTACGGGGCCCTCCTGTTGTGAGACAGCTCATGCAAGTGGTTATCATCATGCCTGGCCAAGGCCGCGGTTTCAGTCAACGGTTCCCTAACACTTTTACCCAGGGTTTCGCTCTGTGTCCATGATCCAAGTGCCCTCAGACATAATTCTCATCGGGGTCACCATTTCTGTTGCTCACCAGCATTGCCCAAGGGCAGGGTGGTGCACTTGTCTCCTAGCTGCCCTAAGACCCATTCATCTCTCCCGTAGCTGCTGAATCTGGGCTTCAAGCACTCTTGGCCTCCTTTTTGTTTGTTTGTTTGTTTTTTCCCAGTAGTCCTTTTTTGCATCTGCTTTGGTTTGTGGTTTTCTTCTTTAATCTGATCCCGTTTGACTTCCGTCTTTCAGGTGCCCTCAGAGTTTCTGGTCCTACCGATGCAGTTTGTTTTTCACTGAAGAAATGAATACTAAAAATTTTGTTGCTGTTACTCCTTGGGATGCTCTGTCTGCCATGCTGAATCTGAAGCCCCCCAGTTTCATAAAGGAACAGTTTTTAGCTGGCCTTCTACGGCAGTATAGTATGACATGGCTATTAGAAAGATGTTTTCTGCAAACTGTTCCTGCGTTTGAGTTCCTGTTTGATCATTTACTAGACATGTGAATGTAAATATGGAGCTTAAACTCTCCGTGCCTCTGTTTCTTTATTTAACTAATAAGGATAAAAATAATACCTACTGCGAGTAGTTATTATGAAGATTCAGTGAGCAACTGGCCTTTTGTAAGTCCTCAGTAAATATTAGCCATTATAATTCTGGAAACTGCAAGGGGCCAACTGGCTCAGCTGTTCTGCCTTTAGCTTTGTATTAATTACCTTGATGAGTGCCCCAGGTCTCATTCCTGCTTTTTGTATTAGTGTCACAGAGCAAAGTTCATGTGCCCGATGCACAGTGAGGCCAAATAAACTGAAACTTTGGAGTTTGGAGCAGAGGAAGGTTTATTGCAGGGCCAAGCAGGGGGAATGGGGGGACTCGTGCTCAAAACCCCCGAACTTCCCGATGGTTCTGGGGAAGAAGTTTTATAGGCAAAATTTGGGATGAGGGCTGCAGGGTGTGTGACTTTCTTCTGATTGGTTGGTGGTAACAGGGCGGTGCTCCAGGAATCTTGTGCTCACCCTTAAGTTGCCAACCTCCACCTGTGTTGGGGGCCTTAGTTCTGCAGCAGAACTCAAAGGTAGTGCCATGTATATTCCTTGAGGAGGAACCAGGATCCTGCTTTAATCCCTGCCCTGTAGTTTCTTGATTGTTCCTCCTTTGTTTCTGCATCCCCTCCCTTAGCAACTATTTGAATCTTTGGAACTCGGGGAAGGTCAAGGAGGCTGAATGAAGCCTATTTCCTACAAACAAGAAATGGCGGGGTGGTGGTGGGGGACTGAAGTATTTGTATCCCGTAGCTGCACCGAGTCCCCGCTTGGTTTCATTAGTTAACCTAAATCTTGAAGTTTCATTGAACACTGTAGTTTTGAAGTGCTGTTTTCACTACTTCGTTTTCTTTGTTCATTTGACCATATTTGCTTTCTCTCTTCCTGTTTCATTCAGACTTTCTGTTCTTCTGCTCGATTCCTTTCTTGCCAGCACAGTTATAGGTTCATTTAAAAAATGAATAACTTTTCTCCCATTTCAGTAGGACACAAGAGGAGGTAAGGTAGGCTGATACATGTGCTTGGTCTTCCATCTTGAATCTGAGTCCGGTCCTGTGAATTCCTAAACTTTCCAGCAGGCACTGGAGTGTGGTTTGTGGCCACTGGCAACGACACAGCATTTTATTCCTGCATACGGCACTGAATCATGGTTTTGTTTTCTTCTGGGTTTTCATTTATCTGTTCGTTTTAATTTGCTAGCATTTCCGTGACTCATAGTTTCTCCTTTCTGTGGCTAATCACACAACAGTATGGATATTTATGAAACTCAGCCACCCGTTGAGACCAGAATATTGGCACTTGCAAATCGTTAGCCGTAACGCTGAGCAGCAGGTTCTGTTTCCAAGTTGCCCGCTCGGTGTCTCACAGCCCCACACACACTGTTTCTCTCCAGTTCACAACTAGGAAAACGTAATGCTTCCAGGAAATTTTTCTTGCATCTCTCCAAGAGCAAACACAAAGTCTGGGACTAAATAAATCTCTTTAGTTTAAGCATAAGATGGGTAAGGGCAAAAAAAAAAAGAGCAGAGTGTAAAAACTCCAGACTGATCTAATTTATTAGATTAGAGCCACTCACGGATTTGAAAAGGCCCATTTTCCAAGAGAGTGAAGCAAGCTCTATTAATGGATAACAGGCTATGTAGAAAATACTGCAGCTTGTGTATCATTAACACTTGTCTTTTATAAGTAGGGTTTGCATGGAAGTGAATTTATGACTGAAAATAGTAATATGTATTATTTAAAAGAAGAGCTTAAGTTGCAAAGTGCTGTGTAGTCACTTTTACTTGATAGTTAAAAGGGTTTGTGTGTTATGCGTGGCCCTGGGGAAAATGTTCGGGGCTGCAGAGGATTCCTGCAGATATCCTCTGTCTGCTTCCAACCAAGTAGAGAGTGTCCTTCTCCTTCCTGAAATGAAGTAATCTTAGATTAAACAGCGTGGAGCACATTTCTGTAAATAAAGTCTAAAGTTACTGCCAATAGTCAATGTGAAGAGAAATACAAATAGCTACTGGAAAGCTATTATCCAGATTCTTACAACTATGCTTTTAGCCCAAACTCCCTTACAAAAGACATTGCTTTCACAACTGTAATTACGAAGATGTATAAATAGCCCCCAAATTAAAGCATGGTACTTTCTTTATTCCTTCTGCTTGGGAGATTGAAGTATACTCGACACTAGGGCAAGGCCTTGCCTATAATATACTCTTAAGTCACTGTGCCTACTTTGCTCAATTTAGACCCAAATGGATTGTATCTGTCTTTATAGTCTTCTGGAGGATGTCTGCCACTAGGTGCTAAGCATTAGATGAATTTAAACCTGCAGAGTATTTTTTTTTTTTTTTTTTTGCGGTACGCGGGCCTCTCACTGTTGTGGCCCCTCCCGTTGCGGAGCACAGGCTCCGGACGCGCAGGCTCAGCGGCCATGGCTCACGGGCCCAGCCGCTCCGCGGCATGTGGGATCTTCCCGGCCCGGGGCACGAACCCGTGTCCCCTGCATCGGCAGGCGGACTCTCAACCACTGTGCCACCAGGGAAGCCCAACCTGCAGAGTACTGAATCTGGCAGTTTTGCTCTCTCTTTATTTTTAATTGAAGTATAGTTGATTTACAATGTTGTGTTAATTTCTGCTGTATAGCAAAGTGATTCAGTTATACATATATATGCATTGTTTTTCATATTCCTTTTCCACTATAGTTTATCACAGGATATTGAATATAGTTCCCTGTGCTATACAGTAGGACCTTGTTTTTTATCCACTCTTTAGATAATAGTTTGCATCTGCTAATCCCCAACTCCCAATCCATCCCTCCCCGACCCCCCTCCCCCTTGGCAACCACAAGTCTGTTCTCTATGTCTGCGAGTCTGTTTCTGTTTCATAGATAAGTTCATTTGTGCCGAAGTTTAGATTCCGTGTATGAGTGACATCATATGGTATTTGTCTTTCTCTTTCTGGCTTACTTCACTTAGTATGATAATCTCTAGGTCCATCCATGTTGCTGCAAATGTCATTATTTCCTTCCTTTTTATGGCTGAGTAGTATTCCATTGTGTATATATACCACTTCTTCTTTTTCCATTCATCTGTCAATAGATATTTAGGTTGCTTCAATGTTGTGGCTGCTATGAACATAGTGGTGCATGTATGTTTTCTAATTATAGTTTTTTCCAGTTATATGCCCAGGAGTGGGATCGCTGGATCATATGGAAACTCTATTTTTAGTTTTTTAAGGAACCTCCATACTGTTTTCCATAGTGGCTGCACCAACTTACATTCCCATCCAGTTTTGCTCTCTTGTGCCCAAATCAGAAATACCTGATTTGACCTTCATTTACTTCACTCATCACCAAACGAATACTAAGGATGGGCTAACAAGTCCGGTTGAAATAAATCCCACTTTAAGCCTTTGTTAATTAACTGACGCAAGATAGTTTTAAAGATCACAAGAATTTGAAATGAAATAAGGGGGCAGATCTCTATTTGTCTGTGACTTCTCAATAGATGGTGACCCCATTGGTATTTAATGTCCCGATTTTCCCAGGATTACATATATTTTCATCTGACTGATGAAAGAACAGGATCACGGTCATGATTGCTGTAGCAGAATATTCCTGACAGCTCTCCTACCCTAGAATGAGAAGGCTTATTTGTCCCTTTAGAACAGAAGTTTTCAAACCATCCTAGGGATTTCTGGGAGTTATCTGGGGGGTTTGGGGGAATGTAGAGCAGGTTGGTCATTGGAGAGAAGACAAGCTGGCTGGAGGCCAGACCCTACCCCGTTCCAAACTCACAAGCCTTCACCATCGTGTACACACAGATTTTACTGATTTTATAGATATCGTGCTTCAAAATAAAATTTCAGTTTAATAAAGATTGTCTTCCTCAAAACAAAATAAAATAAATAAAACCCCCTTATGTTTGGAAACTGGTGCTTTCAAAGAAAATATGTGATCCTTTACTTTCTGAGAATGAAGTTGTGTCTGAGAATTTTGAGATCTTCTGAAGGAAAGATCACTCAGGTGAATTGAAAACCCCCTGTTCTCTGAATGCGACTCCAGGGATTCAGGGTGGGGTGAGGGCAGGGAGGGAACTGGAAGCCACCTGTATTTGCTCTCAAGAACTGGACACGTCTGGCTTCACTTTCAATTCAGATTCCAATTCAACCACCATTTACAGAACTCTCACTGTCTGTTCAGCTGTGAGTTTTTATGCATGTGGTTTTATCCATTCTTCATAGCACTTTGCAGGTATGTATTATTATCCTTACATCATAACTGAGTAAATAAAGGCCCGTAGAGGATAAATGTTTTGTGCAAAAGTGCATAGCTCATAAGTAGTAAAGCCAAGATTTAAACCTGTCTCCTCCTAGCTTTCTACTCTGAAATGATTTAACTCTTAGACTCTAAAGCTCTGAGAGTTTATGCATTGCATCCTACGTCCATATTATTTGCACTGTTTGTGATTAAAAGTATATTATTATCCTTCAGTAGGTGAATGGATAAATAAAGTGTGGCATATCCAGACAATGGAATATTATCTGGTGCTAAAAGAGATGAGCTACTGACTCATGAAAATACATGGAAGAAACTTAAATGCATATGACCAAGTGAAAGAAGCCATTCTGAGAAGGCTACGTACTGCATGATTCCAACTATATGATGTTCTGGAAAGGGCAAAACCATGGAGACAGTGAAAAGATCAGTGGTTGCCGGGGTTGAGGTGGGGAGCTGGAGGGAGAAGGATCAATAGGCAGAGGATTTTTAGGGCAGTGGAAATACTCTGTATGATACTGTGATGGTGGATACATATCATTATATGCTTGTCCAAACCCAGAGAACATGCAACACCTAGAGTGAACTGTATAGTGCAGACCATGGACTTAGGGTGATTGTGACGTGTCACTGTAGGTTCATCGATTGTAACAGATGCACCACTCTGGTGGGGATGTCAGTAATGGGGGAGGCTTTGCGTGTGGGGGGCAGAAGGTAGATGGGAAAATCCCTGTACTTTCTGCTCAGTTTTGCTGTGAATCTAACACTGCTCTGAAAAAACTAAAGTCTTAATTTTTAAAAAAGGTATATTTAATACTAGATACTAGAAGTATATTGATTATCGGAAATAAAATTCTATGTACTTTGAGTGAAATGACTCATTTATACAGTGATTCCATGGAGATGCCTTTGGATTTCCGAGGCCTTCCTCTCCTTATAAGGCGCTAAGACCTGGGCAACTCTAGGAAGTCAGAGTATAAGAATACCCCGGATCAAGAGTTCATGGGGCGATCCCAGAGGATCCAGGAAACTATTTGCAACTCCCCTCCCCCAGCTTCTTCATTTTGGGGTTTTCAAATGGGTCCGGTATTAATAATGCAATTTAAAGGGCTCCTGATTTTAACCTGAAAGAGTTGTCCATCTAGTTTGCAAGCAGGTTGTAATAAACGGTAGTTTTTATTTGTGAGAGTTTTATTTAGGTTCTAGTAAAGTTTTCTGATTTCTCAACATGATTATATGTGATAATGTCTTTTTT
Organism: Delphinapterus leucas; assembly: GCF_059928025.1. NCBI lineage: Eukaryota > Metazoa > Chordata > Mammalia > Artiodactyla > Monodontidae > Delphinapterus > Delphinapterus leucas. The sequence continues at coordinate 23,852,307 of NC_143140.1, read as the reverse complement.
TGTGTGTATTTTCTCAAGTTCTAAGATAATAACTATCCAAACTGTATTCAGAAAAGTTCTTTTCTTATACATCAAATATATTGTACCAAATGATGGTGCTTTCTCAGCACTATTCAGTATTATTGTGTGTTCTTGCATCTTAAAAAGGTGTGTATTCTTATTTTGAATTTATGAAACACTGAGCACAAACCAGCTTGTGAAATATAAGAGCTACAGCAAACGTTTCTTTGAAGAAATTAAAACCCTGACTCAGCAACGCTGCAGCAAAGTTGGAATCACATGGAGGCTGAATTTGTTTTCTCTCTCCTCTCCCATCATTGAATGGTCTGTGCTTTGTTCTTGAATGTCCCCTGAATGTCACTGCAGGTTTTCCATCCCTAACCTACCTACAATTTTCTTAGACAAAAAAATTGTGGTTTGATATACAAATATACACACATATATATATACATATATTCTTGTGTAAAGCTACGAATTGTTCAAATCAGACCATAATTTCCCGACCGCTGTAGGATGGTAGGAATCATGTCAGTTCTTGGCCACTAGAGCCAGAAAAATAAAGCCAATCTCACAGAATCATTATCTGTGTTACTAAGAAATACATGTCTTGTGTTGGTAAAAAGTGTCCAGGGAGTCGAGTGCCTTAGGTTCAGTTTAGTTCTGTTTCTTGTTAATGGCCTTGGGCAACCCCATCCTCCCTTTATGCCTTAGTTTGCTCTTATGTAAAATGGTGCTATTAGCCCCTAACTTAGAGGGACCTAATACTAATAGCTGCTACTAAATGAGTACTTTCTCCATGCCAATCCCAGTGGAAGATTATCTAATACATTAAAATATTTAGTTTTCCCAACAATTTTGTGAAGTAAGTATTCTTAGCTGACTTTTATGTGCCCAAGGGCACATGCTGGTGAGTCCTGAGCTAGATTGAAACACAGAATCCTCTCCGGGCTCCCAAGCCCATGTGTCAGGGCAGTTGTAAAATTGCCTTGTAAACCGGAAAGTGTTATCATGGGTAAGACATTTTCTTTGGGGGAAAGAGAAAGAGAGTGAGGAAGGTGGAGCGGGGTGGACAGGATAGGAGACGAGAGAAGAAAGCAGGGAGCCGGAGGACCGAGCAGGGGCTCCTGTTTCTGAGTTCGCGCTCTGCCCACAAACCTGCGGGAGAACTTGGGGTTGGAGTATCTGGGTGCTGGGTGCTGGTCACATATCAAGTGCCCATGGTGCCTTAGAACAGTCTCTTCCTGCATGTTCTGGGCACCTTGGCAGGCAGTTCGCCCCTTCGGGAAGGATGCTAAATTCTTCAGGTGTCCGGATCCCACCCTGCTGGGCCCCAACCTGCCAGACTGAGGCTGAAGGTGTCACCTTCTTCCTTCTAGAGTCCAGACAAGGAAACAAGAGCCGTGGAAAAGGATACATTCACAAAGCTCCTCTGCCCACATGGGAAAACCGTTCGCCAGAGCCTATGTATAAAGAGAGAGGGCCCACCGCTGCTTCTAGAAGCTCCATGCCTGGCCTGCTGCGGAACAGTCACACAGTGCATTATTTCCCAGGGCCTGTTTCCATGCATATTTGAAATTCTAGTGTATAGCTAGAAACTGACCACCTGAACAAAAAATTCTAAAGATCCTTGCAGTTTACTCTGTTAAAACTTTCTTACGATGTGCATAAATGTTCTTAGTTTTCATACACTTTATTTATTACAAAGACCCCTACCCAGGTACTTCCACTTCTCACTCCAAAAGGAAGTGGCCTCTTGAAAAGTAATTTCCATTTATAGAAGGGGAAAAGGAGGATTTTTGTTTCTTTCCATTGCGGGTTAGGGCCGCGAGAATAATGAAACCGTAACAAGCTGAGTGATCAGCCTTCAGCAACTGGGTATTTTCTGTGCACGCAGAAAACTGTACCTGAAACTGTGGCATTTTACAGAGACCAGGAAGTGTTTGATAATAATTGACATTTACATAGTGTCATTGGGTTTATAGAGTATTTCCACAAATTTCATGTAACTTTACCTCCAGCTTTTCATATGATTTTAAAAGGTAATCGCTAACATTCCTTGAGTCTTATTATGTGTCGGGCAGTTATATTAACCCATTCAATGCATTATTTCATTAATCCCCGAGACAACTTCATGCTGCTTCCATTTCGCAGATGAGGAAACTGAGGCTCAAAGGAGTTAATGTCTCCCGTGATTAGTCATCAGAACATGACACCTTTCTAGCTCTTCACACCCGCAAGCGCCTTCAGCAGGCCCTGGTGGAATCATCACCTGAGAGGCTAATTCACATTTGGATGTTGGGATTGCCTTGGGGGATATTGCTTCTCAGCCCTTGTCACCCTGTGTTCTGGGAACTGTTGGTTCTGCAGGGTGCCAGGTGTTGTATGGAAAAAAGGCTTTGTGGTCAAGTGAGTTTTTGAACTGTTGCATTACACTACACAAAACTAAATAAACTTTTTTACTTTTTGAAAAAGTTACTTCTCAGGAACCTTATTTCCCTAAACACACTTTGGGGGATGCTAACCTGGGTTATGCTCCCCAAGAAAGAGGCTCTAAAGGCAGAGCTAGAAGGTGAGTCACTTTGGCCTCCTAGGGTCGATGACCCATTCCTCATTCTATCCTAAAAGATAGTTGGAAAAACCCTGAAATGATAGCAGCGTCACTTAGAAAAAGCAGATTAAAGAGTATTGCTGCCCAGAGCCACACCCTGCATCTCTTGTCTTTCCCAGCTCCAACATTGGCTTCCGTGTTCTGGGTCAGAGCACCTCTCAGAGCTCACCTGACCTTCCCAAGGTGGCAGCTTGGGGCAAGATGTAGGACTTGGAGGTAACCAGCTCTCAGATCCAGTCCCCTCTCTGAAACCCTCCAGCACCATGACTTAGGTAAGTTATTTACCCTCTGTGCTTCCTTTTCAATATCTGTAAAATAGGAGTAGTAATACCTTCTTCGTGTGCTGTTTGTGCAGATTAAGACTTATATAATAAGGCAGCTAGTATGAAGTCCGGCACTGAATCGGTGATCAATAAAGGTAGCTACCCTGGCAAGCTAGAACTAGAGCCTTCAAAATAAAAGCTGAGCTGTGCTGTGGACTTGGCCCTGGCATTCAGGGGCTGGTTGGAGTTGGGAGAGGCTGGTGATGTGAGGCTCTGCTGTTCTGAGTGGAGTCATTCATAGCGGGATACTCGCCTCCCAGACACAGCAATACCAGGAGAACTTTTCGGTGGGTGTGCAACCCCCAGCTGAAGCCACACTCCTCAGATTGGGACTCGATCCCAGCCAAAACTCAGATTGGGGCTTGAACCCATGGGCTCGACTCGAACCCACTGTCTTTTCCTTGAAATCACTCACTTGGTCTCAGGACTTAATGAAGCTCAGCTTCTTTATATCTCAGCACAGAAAGAATTCAGCGAGAGGTAAAGTGATAGGTAAAAAGTAGACTTATTGAGAGAGATACACACTCTACAGACAGAGTATGGGCCATCTCAGAAGGTGAGAGGGGCCCCGAAATATGGGCTGGGTAATTGCATAGGCTAAGTGGGAGGATTATTCCAATTATTTGGAGGAAGGGGCGGGGCTTTCTGGGAACTGGGCCACCGCCCACTAGTTGGGCTTTTATGGTTGATCTCTGAACTGTCATGGCGCCTGTGGGTGTGTCATTTGGATGCTATTGTATTATAATGAGCATATAATGCGGCTCAAGGTCTACGGGAAGTCGAATCTTCTGCCATCTTGGACCTAGTAGGCTCTAACCAGTTTATGTCATATCCTCAACAGCCGGGTCGTTCTTTTAAAGGCTGTGCCCTGCCCCCTTCCCTTCTGTCTCATCAGTATGAGATGAAGGGAGGGATGACTGGGTCCTATGCTCCTCTCCTTCTGGTGGGAGGATGCAGAGGGCCCAGCTGTGCCCTGAGCATCTGCGCAAGAGTGTTCACTACAAGAGTCTGGAAGCTTCTTGCCATTCAGACTTGGAGGCTCTCTTACCCAGTGTAGCCCAGTCCTGCGAGTGTCTGAGGACTTGAAAAGTCAGTGAGCCCCCCAAAAGATGGATCGATCAGAGCAGACAGCTTAGCTGACATGGAGAGGACGGGGGAGGATCTACCAGGAGGGCAAGCCTCCTGGGTTGGTGCAACCTGGGATCTGTATGTCTGCGCAGATTTTTGGTCAGTGAGAACATCTCTCTTTCGGGGGACCAAATTCCCTTAAGTCTTCTCTGCTGGGTCTGCTAACTTCAGCAAGTTTCCTTGGTGGCAGAAGATTCAGGACTAGAAAACAAGATCACAACCCAATTAAGTGATCGTAGAATGAGCCGGTGCCAGCTGCTGGAGAACAAAGCAGGTTTGCTGGGACCTGAGGGCCTCTGAGGAAATGAGGGCAAGTCTGTAAATAAACTTTCTCCTTTGATGAATAGGCATGACTCCAAGGGTCAGGCCAGGGGATTTGTTACCTTGGGGGTGGCTGTGGAATTTTCTTTCCTGGAGATTTTCACAGCAGGTTACATTTTTATCTGTCTGTAGTCATTCAGCTGTGAGCCATGCTGGAAGTGGGGAGGGAGTGGCAGCTTTGAGTCTCTGTTAATTACAAACACTGCTCTAGAGGAGGGATGAGGGGAACTGTGTATGGTCTATAGATGTACTTTTACCACCGGCAAGTTTTCCTGTGGTTAGCCATAGAGAAATGGCTTGTTCTCCATGGTGATTCAGAGTTCTTGGGATTCAGCGCATTAAATGAGCCCCTTGATCAGTATCCAGAATAGTGTAAGCGTTCCGGAAGATGAACAGATAGATGTAAACCCAAAACGTTGCTTGAGCTCATCCTGTAGGCTAAAAACAGCTTTTGAAAAGCCTGAGTTAAGGATATAAACAGGTTGTTAGACTAAGTAACGGCATGTTTAATGTGAGAGGCAGCATGGTGTAGCAAATTCGCTGTGGAGCCAGACTTCAGATTCAAGTCTTAATTCTCCTACTCACTAGCTGTGTGATCTTGGGCAAGTTCCTTAACCTCTCTGTGCCTCAGTTTCTTCTATGAAAAGGAGAAAATAGCAATTCCTACTTCATATGGACATTATAAGTACTAAATGAGTTCATTCATGTAAAGCACTTAGTACGCGCCTGACATATGAATAGTATGAAATAAAGTATCTTAGCTGTTATTGCGTTTGCCAAAATATTTATATACACTACACCTCTAGTTTTTCTTTCCAGTTTTATTGAGATGTAACTGATATATATATATATAATATATATATGTAACTGTATAAGTTTAAGGTATACAGCATAATGGTTTGACTTACATATATTGTGATTACTGCAGTAAGTTTAGTTAATATCCGTCATCTCATATAGATATAATAAAAAAAGAAAAAGCCAAAAAAGAAAAAAAATTTTTTTCCTTGTGATGAGAACTCTTAAGATTTAGTGTTAGCTATAGGCATCATGTTGTACATTACATCCCTAGTCCTTATTTATCTTATAACTGAGAGTTTGTACCTTCTGACTACCTTCATCCATTTCCCCTACCTCCAGGCCCCTGTCTGTGGTAACCACAAATCCGATCTCTTTTTTGATGAGTTTTGTTTTGTTTTCAGATTCCACATAGAAGTGACATCACACAGTATTTGTCTTTCTCTATCTGACTTATTTCATTTAGCATAATGCCCTCAAGGTCCATCCATGTGTGTGGTTGCAAATGGCAGGATTTCCTTGTTTTTTATGACCGAATAATATTCTACTATATATCTACTGTATATATACATATCCTTGGATGGACACCTAAGTTGCTTCCATATCTTGGCTATTGTAAATAATGCTGCTGTGAACATGAGGGTACAGGTTTTTTCAAGTTAGTGTTTTTGTTTCCTTTGGATATATTCCCAGAAGTACAATTTCTGGATGGTATGGTACTTCTACTTTAATTTTTTGAGGAGCCTCTTTACTATTCTCCATAGTGGCTGCACCAGTTTACATTCCCACCAACAGTGCAAGAGGGTTCCCTTTTCTCCACACCCTCTCCAGCATTTGTTACCTTTTTCGCGATGGCCATTCTAACTGTTCATGTGTGGCCAAAATTTTATTTGACTATATTAAGAGTATGGAAATGAATATCTCAGAGATTCCCACACTGAGTAAAAAAGTCCTCAGCCATGACTAGGTGATTTGTCAAGTTTATATAATTAGCATAATCAGTAAGCATTTATTAAAACATGTCCAACTTCTTCAAATAGATTCTGTAGGTTTACATCCCATCCCTTCCCTTTTTGCTTTGCGCACTTAAGTCTGGTTTGCCTGTTATTTTCCTGGTGACATTATACCCTTCTCTTTCTATAGTTCTTTTTTCAGTTGCCTTTTTTTTTCTTTGGTTTTGGCCGCACTGCGGGTCTTGAGGGGTCTTAGTTCCACGACCAGGGGGTGGAACCCGGGCTTCCTGCACTGGAAGCACGGAGTCCTAACCACTGGCCCGCCAGGGAATTCCCTCCTCTTCCTTTGTATCTAATAGGAATCGTGTATGTGTCTTTTAGGGTACTTATCTCTTTCTGTATTGTTTTTTTGTTTTGTTTTGTTTTGTTTTTTGCGGTACATGGGCCTCTCACTGTTGTGGCCTATCCCGTTGCGGAGCACAGGCTCCGGACGCGCAGGCTCAGCGGCCATGGCTCACGGGCCCAGCCGTTCCGTGGTATGTGGGATCTTCCCGGACCGGGGCACGAACCCGTGTCCCCTGCATCAGCAGGCGGACTTGCAACCACTGCGCCACCAGGGAAGCCCTCTGTATTGTTTTATAGCTTATTTGTGCTTTTTTCTGATTTTTTTCCTACTCCATGTAAACTTCTTGTATTTTCCATATCCACTAGCATAAAGCGTTCTATATCATGAGTGTTTGAAACCATGTATTGAACTAAACTGAAGTAAGTCTTATAACGTAATGTTTGCTATGAAAAACTCCTATTCTTGGGACATCGGTGTTGAGTCCAACCACCTATGCTCTTGGCAGCAGGCATTACTAGGGAGAGTGATTCAACAAAATTTTTACTCTCATGTAGGAAAATGTGTGTTCCTGGAAAAGGGCAGAAGCCTTCACACCAGGGCCCATAGGTAATATGGTATCACATTCTGGTTAGTGTATTTTAACACGGACATTGACCAAGTAGGATATAGTCAAGGTTAGTGTCCTGGGGGAATGAAAGGTTTATCTCTAAATGAAGAGGTGGGATAACTGGGGATGTACAGCCTGGGTGAAGAAGGCTCTTATTGCCTTCAAGTATTTGAAGAGCTGTCATGGGGATAATGAGGGAGTTAGACTCTGAAATGCTCAGAGGACAAAACTAGGACCAGTGGGTGGAAATTACCCGGAGGCAGATCTCAGTCTGCTATTAGGACATTGTAGTAACTGTCACTCTTCATCAGTGGAAGGGGCTGCCTGAAACAGTGGTAAGCTCCCCAAGTGGAGGTTTTTGAACACAGGCTGGATAACCTCCTGGCTGTGGGAGTGTTGGAGGGGGAAGGGGTTGGGCTTCATGACCTCCAAGACCCCTTTCACCCCTCAGATTAATTGATTTTATGGAAACCTGTATTTGTGCAAAGGATGGTGGGATAAATATCCTGAGTGGCACTGCATTTTGGATGCTGGCTAAGTTAGGGATAAAAAAAAAGTTAATGGCTTATTTCTTTGCTTTTCCCAAGGAAAGGTATGTTAGCTGTCATTTAGGGATTTTATAAAATCTATTCAGTCTGATTTTCTTGTCTCATGGCTTAAGTGCAAGAAGGTGCTCATCGGGCTTTCTACTTGGTAACAGGCTAAACTGTGTTGCCACGAATTGTTTCCTGCGAATCTTGTTTTGAGCCCATTTTTATAGGCTGCCCTTAATACCAGGACTGTATTTCTGTGCCTTGATAATTCGTGCAAAGGTTCTCATGCTCTGATGGTGGGGAGGGCAGTGGGGGGAAGAGGTATTGATAATCTGATACTAACCTGAATTTCCTGAGGGACTCAAACAGTTTTCACACACTTTCTACACTCCTGTGGATAGTGGTATTGCTGGCTGGCTCCCATGCTGTTAATGTATTCATGTGTATTCTGTTTAGGACAAAACAAAGTGCAGTGTGTTGGCTGAAGTTGTCCTTTCATTTCTTCCTCCTCTGTCTCTCCTGGGCAGAGTCAGGGCTTTCCTGCCCTTGATAAAGACCACGTTTGCATTTTCATAGTAATTAGCAATGAATTCTTTTGCAGTTTTTCCATAGTGCTTGCGGTTTGTAGTCACACCATCCGATGCAGAGCTTGCATTTATACCTTATATTGACTGAATCATTTATGTCAAAGACTCGTGCGTCGCAGCTGCTATAACCTTACAGCTTAGACAGTCTCCAGTAGACGTCTTCTCATCCACCATGTTATTGGAAGAGCGGGAAGCATTTCCTAATTCTGATTGAAAGGAAAACAAGGACCTCAGAGCTAAACTCATTTTCTCTTCGGAGAGAGATGTTCCTCTCGAGAACGATTTTAACACCCTACCCAAGGCAGCAGGACTTCCACAAGCCATTCAACAGACACCAATGACCTTGGCAGCCTCAAGGACCTCCCACAAGGCTGGATGGATTCCACCGTGATACTTTCCTGACCAAGGATGAGAAGGCTCTGCTAAGTTCAGTATAAACATTATGGTTCCCCAAGTGTAAAGTTTGCTTTAAAAGTGGAATCAGAGTACTCAGAAATTTTTACTTAAAAATTCCCCTTTGAAGAAACCTGGGTACATGATGATCTGAAAATCCAAGAGGAACCTGGAAAAATCCCTATCACAGCCAGATGGAGTCAGAATATCTGCAGGAGCTATTGTCTCTCATGCTCCTATTAGAAATGAAACAGTTCTTGGGACTTCCCTGGTGGCTCAGTGGTTAAGAATCTGCCTGCCAGTGCAGGGGACAGGGGTTTGAGCCCTGGTCCGGGAAGATCCCACATGCCGCAGAGCAACTAAGCCCGTGTCCCACAGCTACTGAGCCTGCGCTCTAGAGCCCACGAGCCACAACTACTGACCCCATGTGCCACAACTACTGAGCCCGCGTGCCGCAGCTACTGAGCCTGCACTCTAGAGCCCGCAAGACACAACTACTGAGCCCGCGTGCCACAACTCCTGAAGCCTGCACACCTAGAGTCCGTGCTCCACAACAAGAGAAGCCACCACAATGAGAAGCCTGCGCACCACAAGGAAGAGTAGCCCCCACTCGCTGCAACTAGAGAAAGCCTGCACGCAGCAGTGAAGACCCAACACAGCCAAAAAAATTAATAAATAATTTTTTTTTAATTAAGAAAAAAGGGGCTTCCCTGGTGGCGCACTGGTTGAGAGTCCACCTGCCGATGCAGGGAATGCAGGTTCGTGCCCCGGTCCAGGAAGATCCCACATGCCGCGGAGCAGCTGGGCCCGTGAGCCATGGCCTCTGAGCCTGCACATCCGGAGCCTGTGCTCCGCAACGGAAGAGGCCACAACAGTGAGAGGCCTGCGTACCGCAAAAAAAAAAAAAGAAAAAAGGGAAATGAAATAGTTCTATAGTACAACAGAGTAATTCTCTTTTACACAGGAATGTAAAAATTTATACCAATGCAGAAAATAAATGATAATATCTGTGAAATTTCTGTTTACCTCTAAATAAAATTTTGCTGGACTTTAAATTAAAAAAAAAAAAAAGGAAAGAAAACAATGTCCCACCTCAACCCCCAGCTTTGCACTCTCTCTGGGCTCCCCCTGGAGTACTAAACAGTGAGATTATTCCAGAAATTCTGGGTGTCTCAGGGCGCTTGAAAACAGGAATTGGCTTTAATTAAATTGAAACACAAAATAACAGTCTTTTGGTGGAGGGGCATTCCCCTGACTTTTCACCTGCAGCAACTGTCCTCACCATACTTATTTTGGGAAAAGCTTTGTTGCTAGCAGATTTCTGATTTAATGAAACTGAAGGACCCAAAATGGAGTTCAGTTAATTTAAGCAACAATGGGGGATATTATATGTATTAATAATGTTTTTATTAATTTATATTAGGCTAAGAAGCTATTCTTCTTAAAATAGTTACTGAACTTTACAAACAGAGCTTCTGAACAAACAAAAACATCTCAAGATCTAACCTAGAAGGGAGACTAAGAGAGGGAAAACGAGCCTTTGGTAATCATTCACCTAGGACAGCTCTCTGTTCTCAGCTCTTGTTGGCAGTATTTGTCCTTTTCCGAAATTCACTAACAACAGAAAAAGGAAGAAAGGAGGTTTTTTTGGTTCTTCTCTGCAAATCAGTGGACAAAAGTTGATGCAAAAAACAAGCTCAATTTTCTAGTTCTTCCTTGGGATCAGGAGGTAGCCATATAACATTTCTTCTCTCTGCGCTTACATTTTGTGCTGTTCTCAGTGTTTTATTTTGGACGTGATTGGTTTCACATACCACCAGCTAGAGCAGAAAGAGAAATAATTTCTCCAGGAGGTGTCCAAGCTATTAGGATATTACTATAGAAACAGGCTGTCAGCACTGACATTCTCCACACCTCAACCTTTGTTTATATAGAAAATGAACTATTTTAAACCATCCTGATTGCACTTGGCCCCCACCTCCACTAACTGAGCCATCGTCTGGTTTGGATTTTGGTGCCATTCTCACAACTTTTTATTCCACTAAATTAAAATTGGTGGGATTCTTCTTGCTTGTATGTTACATCTGCAGTGTGTACTGTTGCAACCTGCATACAGGGAACCTTGAACGGTCCTGCCCAGCTTCTGTGACGTGATCAGAAATGCCATCTCATTTTATTGGTGTTGGATCATGTTACCTGAACTTTACTTAGACTTTTATGAGCAAAGTTGGAAGTTCATTATCGCCAACTTTAATCCTCAGAGGTTAGGCTGTTAACCACATGGGGGCAGGGAACTGTTTGGGGGACACGTAGTGTCATCTTTAGAATAAAATCCGTCAGGATTTAGAAACTCTTGGCTTAGATATTAAGTTCAGTTATGCGCTAATTAAATCATCATAGCTTTCCAAGTGTCAAGGTGGTTTTAATATCCCGAACTAAGGGAAAAATTCAGAGTGAAACTTTAAAAATAAAGAATAGGACAGAGAGGGATAGGGGAATTAAGATTTCTATCATCTGGTTTACAAAATCAGAGATGTTTCTTACTTAAAAAGAATCACAGCATTATTCCTTGCTTGCTGAAAAATGTTTTTTTCCCCCAGTGACTTCACTTGGCCTTTTTAACATGGTACCACATTTTGGCAATGGAGCATTCTACCTTGTGAAATTCAGGCTGCTGGGAGGCCGTACAGTGCACAGAAAAGAGAGGAGATCCCAGTGGGGGGAAATGCTTCCCTCTGGAATTACTGGTGTCCCTGGAACTTTATAATGTCACCACTCTCTCTGATTGTCATTGTCATGACAGCGCAAGTGGCTAAATATGGCTACTTGTGATACACATGATATTTGGACTTCAGTTATTCCAATTATTGCTTACTTAAGGTCAACTCAACATACATGAAAGAGAGTTTTAAAACCCACATCATCCCCATAAGGTTAACAGCTGATCTTTCAGCAGAAACACTGCAAGCCAGAAGGCAGTGGCAGGACATATTTAAAGTGATGAAAGAGTAAAACCTACAACCAAGATTACTCTACCCAGCAAGGACCTCATTCAGATTTGATGGAGAAATTAAAACCTTTACAGACAAGCAAAAGCTAAGAGAATTCAGCACCACCAAACCAGCTTTACAACAAATGCTAAAGGAACTTCTCTAGGCAGGAAACACAAGAGAAGGGAAAGACCTACAATAACAAACCCAAAACAATTAAGAAAATGGTAATAGGAACATACATATCGATAATTTTCTTAAATGTAAACGTATTAAATGCTCCAACCAAAAGACATAGACTGGCTGAATGGATACAAAAACAAGACCCGTATATATGCTTTCTACAAGAGACCCACCTCAGACCTAGGGACACATACAGACTGAAAGTGAGGGGATGGAAAAAGATATTCCATGCAAATGGAAATCAAAAGAAAGCTGGAGTAGCAATTCTCATATCAGACAAAATAGATGTTAAAACAAAGACTATTACAAGAGACAAAGAAGGACACTCCACAATGATCAAGGGATCAATCCAACAAGAAGATATAACAATTGTAAATATTTATGCACCCAACATAGGAGCACCTCAATACATAAGGCAAATACTAACAGCCATAAAAGGGGAAATCGACAGTAACACAATCATTGTAGGGGCCTTTAACACCCCACTTTCACCAATGGACAGATCATCCAAACTGAACATAAACAAGGAAACACAAGCTTTAAATGATACATTAAACAAGATGGACTTAATTGATATTTATAGGCCATTCCGTCCAGAAACAACAGAATACACATTCTTCTCAAGTGCTCATGGAACATTCTCCAGGATAGATCATATCGTGGGTCACAAATCAAACCTTGGTAAATTTAAGAAAATTGAAATCGTATCAAGTATCTTTTCTGACCACAATGCTCTGAGACTAGATATCAATTACAGGAAAAGATCTCTAAAAAATACAAACACATGGAGGCGAAACAATACACTGCTTAATAACGAAGTGATCACTGAAGAGATCAAAGAGGAAATCAAAAAATACCTAGAAACAAATGATAATGAAAACACAACAACCCAAAACCTGTGGGGTGCAGCAAAAGCAATTCTAAGAGGGGAGTTTATAGCAATAAAATCCTACCTTAAGAAACAAGAAACATTTCAAATGAACAACCTAACTTTATGCCTAAAGCAATTAGAGAAAGAAGAACAAAAAAACCCCAAAGTTAGCAAAAGGGAAGAAATCATAAAAATCAGATAAGAGATAAATGAAAAAGAAAAGAAGGAAATGATAGCGAAGATCAGTAAAACTAAAAGCTCGTTCTTTTTCTTTTTTCTTTTTTTTTTTTTGCGGTATGCGGGCCTCTCACTGTTGTGGCCTCTCCCGTTGCGCAGCACAGGCTCCGGATGCACAGGCTCAGCAGCCATGGCTCACGGGCCTAGCCACTTCGCGGCATGTGGGATCTTCTTGGACTGGGGCACAAACCCATGACCCCTGCATCAGCAGGCGGACTCTCAACCACTGTGCCACCAGGGAAGCCCTAAGAGCTGGTTCTTTCAGAAGATAAACAAACCATTAGCCAGACTCATCAAGAAAAAAAAGGGAGAAGACTCAAATCAATAGAATTAGAAATGAAAAAGGAGAGGTAACAACTGACACTGCAGAAATACAAAGGATCATGAGAGATTACTACAAGCAACTATATGCCAATAAAATGGACAACCTGGAAGAAATGGAAAAATTCTTAGAAATGCACAACCTTCTGAGACTGAACCAGGAAGAAATAGAAAATATGAACAGACCAGTCACAAGCACTGAAATTGAAACAGTGATTAAAAATCTTCCAACAGACAAAAGCCCAGGACCAGATGGCTTCACAGGTGAATTCTATCAAACGTTTAGAGAAGAGCTAACACCTATCCTTCTCAAACTCTTCCAAAATACAGCAGAGGGAGGAACACTCCCAAACTCATTCTACGAGGCCACCATCACCCTGATACCAAAACCAGACAAAGATGTCACAAAGAAAGGAAACTACAGGCCAATATCACTGATGAACATAGATTGAAAAATCCTCAACAAAATACTAGCAAACAGAATCCAACAGCACATTAAAAGGATCAGACACCATGATCAAGTGGGGTTTATCCCAGGAATGCAAGGATTCTTCAGTATACACAAATAAATCAATGTGATACACCATATTAACAAATTGAAGGAGAAAAACCATACGATTATCTCAATAGATGCAGAGAAAGCTTTCGACAAAATTCAACACCCATTTATAATAAAAACCCTCCAGAAAGTAGGCGTACAGGGAACTTTCCTCAACATAATAAAGGCCATATATGACAAACCCACAGCCAACATCGTCCTCAATGGTGAAAAACTGAAAGCATTTCCACTAAGATCAGGAACAAGACAAGGTTGCGCACTCTCACCACTATTATTCAACATAGTTTTGGAATTTTTAGCCACAGCAATCAGAGCAGAAAAAGAAATAAACTGAATCCAAATTGGAAACGAAGAAGTAAAGCTGTCACTGTTTGCAGATGACATGATACTGTACATAGAGAATCCTAACGATGCTACCAGAAAGCTACTAGAGCTAATCAATGAATTTCGTAAAGTAGCAGGATACAAAATCAATGCACAGAAATATCTTGCATTCCTATACACTAATGATGAAAAATCTGAGAGTGAAATTAAGAAAACACTCCCATTTACCACTGCAACAAAAAGAATAAAATATCTATGAATAAACCTACCTAAGGAGACAAAAGACCTGTATGCAGAAAATTATAAGACACTGATGAAAGAAATTAAAGATGATACAAATAGATGGAGAGATATACCATGTTCTTAGATTGGAAGAATCAACATTGTGAAAATGACTCTACTACCCAAAGCAATCTACAGATTCAATGCAATCCCTATCAAACTACCAATGGCATTTTTCACAGAACTAGATCAAAAAATTTCACAATTTGTATGGAAACACAAAAGACCCCGAATAGCCAAAGCAGTCTTGAGGCAAAAAAAAAGGAGCTGGAGGAATCAGGCTCCCTGACTTCAGACTATACTACAAAGTGACAGAAATCAAGACAGTATGGTACTGGCACAAAAACAGAAATATAGATCAATGGAACAGGATAGAAAGCCCAGAGGTAAACCCACGCACATATGGTCACCTTATCTTTGATAAAGGAGGCAAGAATATACAGTGGAGAAAAGACAGCCTCTTCAATAAGTGGTGCTGGGTAAACTGGACAGCTACATGTAAAAGAATGAAATTAGACAACTCCCTAACACCATACACAAAAATAAACTCAAAATTGATTAAAGACCTAAATGTAAGGCCAGATACTATCAAACACTTAGAGGAAAACATAGGCAGAACACTCTATGACATAAATCACAGCAAGATCCTTTTTGACCCACCTCCTAAAGGAATGGAAATAAAAACAAAAATAAACAAATGGGACTTAATGAAACTTTAAAGCTTTTGCACAGCAAAGGAAACCATAAACAAGACCAAAAGACAACCCTCAGAATGGGAGAAAATATTTGCAAATGAAGCAACTGACAAAGGATTAATCTCCAAAATATACAAGCAGCTCCTGCAGCTTAATATCAAAAAAACAAACAACCCAATCCAAAAATGGGCAGAAGACCCAAATAGACATTTCTCCAAAGAAGATTTACAGATTGCCAACAAACACATGAAAGAATGCTCAACATCACTAATCATTAGAGAAATGCAAATCAAAACTACAATGAGATATCATCTCACACTGGTCAGAATGGCCATCATCAAAAAATCTACAAACAATAATTACTGGAAGCGTGTGGAGAAAAGGGAACACTCTTGTACTGCTGGTGGGAATGTAAATTGATACAGCCACTATGGAGAACAGTATGGAGGTTCCTTTGAAAACTAAAAATAGAACTCCCATATGACCCAGGAATCCCACTACTGGGCATATACCCTGAGAAAACCATAATTCAAAAAGAGGCATGTACCAAAATATTCGTTACAGCTCTATTTACAATAGCCAGGACATGGAAGCAACGTAAGTGTCCATGAACAGGTGAATGGATAAAGAAGATGTGGCACATATATACAATGGAATATTACTCAGCCATAAAAAGAAACGAAATTGAGTTATTTGTAGTGAGGTGGATGGACCTAGAGTCTGTCATACAGAGTGAAGTAAGTCAGAAAGAGAGAGACAAATACTGTATGCTAGTACATATATATGGAATTTAAGAAAAAAAATGTCATGATGAACCTAGGGGTGAAACAGGAATAAAGACACAGACCTACTAGAGAACGAACTTGAGGATATGGGGAGGGGGAGGGGTGAGCTGTGACAAAGCGAGAGAGAGGCATGGACATATATACACTACCAAACGTCAGGTAGATAGCTAGTGGGAAGGAGCCGCATAGCACAGGGAGATCAGCTCGGTGCTTTGTGCCTGCCTGGAGGGGTGGGATAGGGAGGGAGGGAGCGATGGAGACGTAAGAGGGGAGAGATATGGGAACATATGTATATGTACAACTGATTCACTTTGTTATAAAGCAGAAACTAACACACCATTGTAAAGCAGTTGTACTCCAATAAAGATGTTTAAAATAAATAAATGAAACCCACATAATCTGCCAGTTGACTCCATCCACGTCACATTTATTCCATGTATCCTGTGATCATTTGCTAAGAGAAACTGTCAGTTGCCAAGTGTCACTTCTGTAGCCAAAGTCTGCGTCATTACTTACTGCTTGGAGTGGGCTGGAGGATTCTGAGGGAACAACAAGGCTGTCGAGGTTAAGACTTTTCATTCTTTGTAGAGCATGGACACCATGGGCTTTGTTGCTGAAAGTAATAATACCAGACGCGTGCATAGAGAATGGCTCTGCGAGTGTTAGGGAGAGTATGTGAGACAAGAAGGAACACTTAAGGGATTATACAGAAGAGGCTACGTAATGCTGTAGGTGGGGACAGGCAAAGGCGGGCAGGGGCGAATCCAAGACAGAGCCACAGAGGTTTCATCAGCTAGGGATCTTAGCCCCTATTTGTTCTCTAAGTGAGAACGGGATTGTAAATGTTGACGTCTGTGACATTTGTCTCCAGGGTCCCTCTCTGCCATTTCTGTGCCCTTTCTCTTCTGCTTGGTAGCCTATGAGCTTTGCCACCTCTGTGTTCATATCCTTCTGTGTTCTCGGTGCACCATTTGTGAGTGTTAAGCTGTTCCTTCATAGCGTCTCCCATTTTCTTAATTTATTTTATCTAATTCTGAAATATTAGATTACAGTCATTAGTTGTTCTAGGACCCATGTATTTTTTCCTGGGATGTGGTAGTTGTCCCAGTATATGACTTGGGCCATTCCTCCTTTTTTCTTATATTTGCGTGGGATCCCAACACCATCCTCTGTGTTACTCAAGGCAAAATGTGCTGGGTTTTCCTGTACTTTTAGTTCCTTTGTAAGAGGTGGGAGTGGTCCAGGAAAGCTTCCCTGGCATTATGGCTGTTGCCAGGCATTAAAAAATGTGGCCTCTCGGGCTTCCCTGGTGGCACAGTGGTTGAGAGTCCGTCTACCGATGCAGGGGACACGGGTTCGTGCCCCGGTCCGGGAAGATCCCACATGCCACGGAGCGGCTGGGCCCGTGAGCCATGGCCGCTGAGCCTGCGCGTCCGGAGCCTGTGCTCCGCAATGGGAGAGGCCACAACAGTGAGAGGCCCGCGTACCGCAAAAAAATAAATAAATAAAAAATAAAAACAGAAAATGTGGCCTCTCTTCTGCTCTCCGATTCTGTTCTCAGTGTGTTATCTCAGGACGCTGCTTTGTTCATCTGGAAGTTTTAGTTGAGGATTCTGAGAGCCTTGATCTCGATGGCTCAGATCACCCCCTTCCTGCCCTGCCTGCCCTCTTTCTTGCTGCCCTCATGGGGTGCCAAGCCTTTCTGCACATACTCCTAACGAGAGCCTGTGGATCCCCTGTAGGTTGTGTGGTGTCCCACTTGGCGTGTGATTCTTCTTCTGGGTGTGATCCCCGGTGGCCTGCTTCCAGTTTCCCAGCTCAGGACTGTCAGATCTCTGCCTCTGCTGCTTTCCTAAAACCACTTACCTGCAGGGTTAGGCTGCTGGGGGACGGGGAGAGAGGAAAGAGAGAGATCTGCCCCACCCCTACTGTTTCTGGAGGATTACTTTTCATCAATGTTCTCTCTCTCTCTCCCTCCCACCCCTTTTTGTTCTATTACTCTGTTTTGTGTGGGGATTTGGAGAGATTCACAAATTTCTCCAGCAAGTCTCCATCTTGCCCTTCTCAGAAGACCCCTTGTACTGGTCAGAGCTCTCCAGAGAAACAAAACTAATATATATATAATGATTTAATGATTATATATCATATACACACATATATATATGATTTATTATAGGAATTGACTCATGCAATTACAGAGGCTGAGAAGGCCCATGGTCTGCTGACAGCTAGCTGGAGAACTAGGAAATCCCATGCTATAATTCAGCACAAATCAGAAGCCTAAAAGCCAGGAGCCCCCTTGACTGACGGCAGGAGCATGTGGATGTCCAGGCTCAGGCAGAGAGAGCAGATACCCTTCTTCTGCCTTTTTTGTTCTATTCAAACCCTTAATGGATTGGGTGATGCCCTCCTGCACTGGAGAGCACAGTCTCCTTTACTCAGTCTACCATTTCAAATGCTAATCGCTTCCGGAAACACCCTCACAGACACATCCAGAAATAATGTTTTACCAATTATCCAGGCATCCTTTAGCCCAGTGGAGTTGACATAAAGTTAAGCAGCACACCATCCTTCCCATCTAGGTTGAAATCATTCTTTCTTTGGATTCCTTCTTTGGGTTCCAGTTTCAGATCACAACTGTCTTTGGGCAGTCAATTCTTTGATGATTCCAATACATTTTTATAGTCCCTTCATCTAATCTCCCCTTTTTATGTGGTCTTTAAGGGCTGTATCCTTAGCTTTTTTTTTCCATATTTTTTTGGGCAATCTTTACTGTACCCACTATTTTTAAATCTTTTTCTCTTTGGTGAACATTTCTCTGATACAAATCCAATTCTTAGTCCTCTGCTAAACCTCGGACCTTTGTTTCAGGTTGCTAGTCAGATGTACAACAGGTGAATTAAATTTGGAAAATTCCAAAATGAAACTCTTCAGTTTCCCATTAAAAACGATTTTACCCTAATTCAATGGCCAGAATCAATTTCTCAGAAACCACATAGTCATTCTGGCTTCTTCCCTAGACTCCTGTTTTCTGAGTCTCTAACTTCTGTCAATTCTAGCACTGCTATGGTCTGAATGTTTTTGTCCTCTCATCCCCAATTCATAAGTTGAAATCCTGATCCCAAATGTGATGCTATTAGGAGGTGGGGATTTGGGGAGGTAATTAGGTCATGAGGCTGAAACCCTCAGGAATGAGATTAGTGCCCTTATCAAAGAGACATCGGAGGTTGTATTGTACAGCATGGTGACTATAGTTAATAATACACTGTTGTATATTTGAAAGTTACTAAGAGAGTAGATCTTAAAAGTTCTCATCACAAGAAAAAAAATTGTGGATGTTAACTAAACTTATTGTGGTAATCATTTCACAATATATACGTACATCAAATAGTTATGTTGTATAACTTGAACTAATACAATGTCATTAGTGTATTGTAGTGTATATGATATATACCTTGTTTACCTTGAACTAATACAATGTTATATGTCAATTAAATCTCAATAATTTTCTTAAAAATTAAAAGATTGAAACAGAAAAAAATTCTACTATTCAAGTTAGTATTATGTAGATGATCAAGTTAATATTGCCTTAACACCATTAAGATAAATTAGACCTTGACATGTTTTGAATAAATGTATTTATAAGAAAGGTTTAGTAAGCTATTACACTTTTATAAAAAATTGAGCTTCCCTCAGTGTATATCAACATAATTTTATAAACATCATTAATTTTTCACATTAACAATTGCTTTTACAACTTATGTAACTGAGCAGTGTTTCAAAAGCACTGAAACTAAAGGCACAGAAATTTAGCAGAAAAATAAAGCAGTAAATCTATTAGCACAAGATGAGTTTTTGTCTTCAAGAAAATATTGCTGTATATATGGGATCAGTCTACTCTATAACATTGCTGGGAAATTTTTTGTCACTTTAAAATGCTTTTTCCTTTGCTTTCAGTTTTTCTGGCAAGCAAAACACTGTTCAGAAGCTCAGTGTCATAAAAGGAAAAATATGTTTCTGATCTTTTTCTTCCCTGAGTCAAGAGGAGCTTATATGTTCCTCTTTGACTTTCTCTTCTCTTGAAGCTTTATTTGTAGCCCCAACTTCTTCATATCTGAGTCAGTTTTTCTGAGATAGACATTGTTTGTTTGCTTGTTTGTTTTTATTACATATGTGCAATCCTTTTTTAATATTTGAAGAGCTTCTTTCATCGATATTTTGGTACATAAAAGCAAACTCTTATCACTAGCATTATTATGACACCTTGTTTATTTTTCCCCTCCCATATTCTCCCATTAAGTTAAAAATCCAGAATGGTGGGTCTCTACCTTGTTTCTGAAATAATTTAGTCTAATCATTGGTCATGATATCTCTAACTTTTGTTTAACTAAGAAGGTTTGGTTGGTACCATCTTTAGAACATGAAAAGTGATATTTATAGCTAGCTGTCCCGTTATTATACATCTATAAAATGATTTTAATCTTCATTTAGTCTTTATATTTTATTATTTTAAAAATTCCCTTTAAAGTCTTTCTTTTATTTTTCAGCTTTAAGTTATTTTTTGTTTTGCTAAAGAAAATTTGATTAAGATATATTTTCTCTTAATTTAAGTAGTATAACTCTTTTTTTTTTTTTTTTTAGAGAAATGAGTATTGCTAAAGCTGTTGTCATCCAGTGCCATTTTGGAGTTAATGAAAGGAAAGTTATTCTAACATATTTTGCAGAGAAAAGAGTAATTTCAAATAGATAGGCCAAATTAATTCCAGACTGGAAATCAGCCACTAGAAAAACTTAAACATTCAATATTGCTTTTCAGAAATCTGAAAACCTCATGTTAAAATGAGAAGAGGGGTCAGAAGTTCAAGTCTTCTCTAAAAAAATGGAGATATTTAACTTTTTTTAAGTGAGCTAATGAGCCTTGTTTATAATATATAAATAAAGAAATGCATCTCATTTTTGCAAAATCTGTTATGCAATCATTTTATATGCAAGAATGCTAATAGAGAAGATTGGGTACTTCTTGAAATTCAGTTGGCCTGACCCTTAAAAGCTTCAGGGACCACTCCTTCTCTGAAACTTGACTAAACCAAATTTTAACTGCCAACTTGCACCCAAGAGTACATTGACAAGAGCGAAAACTTTCCTCGTGGATATGCTTGTAATGTCTTTTCCAGGAGCTGTAGGCGTAGCCAGATGCGCCTTTCCTCAGATCTTTAGAATATCTATATAGGAACATTATTTTATAGTGATATAATATTTTTTAATTTTTTATTTATTTTTATTTATTTATTTATTTTGCGGTACGCGGGCCTCTCACTGTTGTGGACTCTCCCATTGTGGAGCACAGGCTCCGGACGCGCAGGCTCAGCGGTCATGGCTCACAGGCCCAGCCGCTCCGCGGCATGTGGGATCTTCCCAGACCGGGGCACGAACCCGTGTCCCCTGCATCAGCAGGCGGACTCTCAACCACTGCGCCACCAGGGAAGCCCTATAGTGATATAATATTAATGTAGGGAAACTTTTTCTTAAACTGAAGCACAGTTGATTTACAATGTTGTGTTAGTTTCTGGTATTTAGCAAAGTGATTCTGCATATTTATACATATTCTATTCTATATTCTTTTCCATTATGGTTTATTACAAGATACTGAATATAGTTCCCTGTGCTATACAGTAGGACCTTTTTGTTTATCTATTTTATATCTAGTAGTTTGTATCTGCTAATCCCAAACTCCTAATTTATCCCTCCCCCACCCTCTTTCCCTTTGAACCATAAGTTTGTTTTCTATGTCTGTGAGGCTGTTTCTGTTTCATAAATAAGTTCATTCGTGTCATTTTATAGTATGGTATTTGTCTGTCTCTGTCTGACTTACTTCACTTAGTATTATAATTACTAGGTCCATCCATGTTGCTGCAAATGCCATTATTTTATTCTTTTTATTATGGATGAGTAGTATTCCATTGTGTATATATACCACTTCTTTATCCATTCATCTGTTGATGGACACTTAGGTTGCTTCCATGTCTTGGCTATTGTAAATAGTGCTGCTATGAACATTGGGGTGCCTGTGTCTTTTTGAATTAGAGTTTTCTCTAGATATCTGCCCAGGAGTGGGATTGCTGGGTCATATGGTAATTCTGTTGTTAGTTTTTTAAGGAAGCGCCACACTGTTTTCCATAGTGGCTACACCAATTTACATTCCCACCAGCAGTGTAGGGGGGTTTGTAGGGAGACATTTTGAGCTTTGGATTCACAAAAGAGATGAGACAGTATGTAGTTTAGACAGGGTAGGAGTTAGGATAGGGCCAAATGAAAGTTAAGTAGAGAAAGGAAGAAGGTAAAGATGTAGAAAAGTGTTGATAACACTTTTTCACATCATTGATAACACTTTTTCACACATTATTTTCACATGAACTTCTGATTTCTCCCACCAAACTTACTCTTTTCTTCCCATCCCACCACTGATGGACCCCGCTTCACTAACACCATAAATTTGGATCCTCAGACCCAAAAGTGCTTCGAGTCATCATTAAGTCTTCTTTCTTTCATATCCCACATCCAATCTACCAGCAAATCCCATTGGTATTACATTCGTAATATATCACAGATATGACAATTTCTCACCACTTCCACCTCCACCACCCTCATCACCATAATGTTTTTCACCAGGACAGTTACAATAGCCTTCTCTTTGGGATTCCCAGTTTCTTCTCTTGTCCCCTTATTTGCTTTCTTGTGCTGCCCAGCAGCCAGAATGATCCTTTAAAAATGTAAATCAGATCATTTCCCTCCCCTGCTCAAACCTACTAAGCCTTCCCATCACATTCGGTACAAGGCCCCACATCAGTGGTTCTCAAGCATGTCTGCACATTAGAATCACCTGGGGAGTATTGACAAATTACTGTTGATTGGTACCATCTGCAAATCAACTGAAATCAGATCTCTGGGATCAGGACCTAGCATCTGTGAATTTTTAAAGTTCCCCAGGTGTTTCAGAGGCACAGTGAGGGTTGAGAGTCCTCTCTGGCTACCCCTCCAACCCCATTGCCTACCACTGCCCACTCTGTCCTCCCACTTTGACTTCCTTGTTGCTCCTCAAGCCCACCAAGGATATCTATGACTCAAAACCTTTGCAACTGCTACCATTCACTCTGCTGGCCACAAGGTCATTACCTCACTCCATGCAGATCTATGCTCAAATGTCACCTTCTCAAAGAGGTCTTTCCTGACCATCCCATCTAAAATAGGTTGACAGTCCTCATCTTGCTCTATCCTATTGCCCTCTTTAATTTTCTTAAAGGAAGTTTTAATATTAGATTACAACTACTTGTTCATTGATTTTTTTTTTTCCCTTCTGTCTCACCACTAGAATGTAAAATCCAGGAGGCCAGGGAATTTGTCTAATTTGTTCACTGCTGTATTTCAAGTTCGTACAATAGTTCCTAGACATTGTAGGAGCTTAATACATATTTATTATTTTTTAAGTTAATTTTTTTACTTGCTTAAGTTTGGGCAATGGCAAAAAGGATGCCCAGGATCTGTGGTTGGAAAGTTTGGAAATTTGGCTTTGCCTCCTACTGGGTTTTGGTGTGGTTTTGACTTCTTTATAATCTCCCCGTGGTTGCTTGGCTGTAGAGCCTGGTGGTCAGCACGGGCAGTGCACTCTGGGGCCTAGTGAGTGGCTCACATCCCCCTTCCACGGGCTTCAGTGGGAAAATTCCAACATTTCCGGCTTGTGTGGGCGGGGCAGGGGCGGAGCCCCAGATCATCGTGAAATCAGCCCAGCTGAGCAGACTCTGAGAGTGCGTAGGGAAGCGGCTGCTGCCGCCATAGTTTTTCCAGAACCTACGCAGGAATCACCAGCGAGAACTAGACTGAAGGAAGAACTGGAGAGAAAACACTGAAGTATTAAATCCGTTGCTGCCCAATTATTTCAAGATTTTGTTCAAAATGCAGAGAAGGTAAAATAGAAGTTAGTTGTTTTTGTTTATATTGAGACATAATTGACATATATATTCGTTTCAGGTGTACAAAATAATGATTTGATATGTGTAATATTGCAAAAGCTCACCACAATGAGTCCAGTTAGCCTACATCACCACACGTAGTTACAAATTTTTTTCTCTTGTGATGAAAACTTTTAAGATCTACTGTCTTAGGAACTTTCAAATATACAATACAGTATTGTTAACCATAGTCACCTGACTGTTCTTTAAACCCCCAGGACTTAATCTGTTTTATAATTGGAAGTTTGTACCTTTGCAGTGCCTTCACCCATTTTGCAACTGCTCCACCACCCTACC
Source organism: Delphinapterus leucas (assembly GCF_059928025.1). Lineage (NCBI taxonomy): Eukaryota > Metazoa > Chordata > Mammalia > Artiodactyla > Monodontidae > Delphinapterus > Delphinapterus leucas. The sequence continues at coordinate 23,828,160 of NC_143140.1, read as the reverse complement.
CCCTCAGCCACAAATCTGTTCTCTGTATCTATGAGTTCTGTTTTGTTTTTTAAGATTCCACATATTAAAAAAAAAAAAAAGTTTCCACATATAAATGAGATCGTCAGTATTTGTCTTCCTCTGACTTTTTTCACTTAACATTATACCCTCAAGGCCCGTCCATGTGGTCGAAAATAACATGATTTCCTCACTTTTTATAGCTGAGTGATATCCCATTGTGTATATATGCCACACTTTATCCATTTATCTCTGGATAAATAGATAGGTTCTTTCCATGTTTTGGCTATTGTAAATAATGCTGAAGTGGATGGACCTATAGTCTGTCATACAGAGTCCAGTAAGTCAGAAAGAGAAACAAATACCGTATGCTAACACATATCTATGGAATCTAAAAAAAAAAAAAAATGGTACTGGTGAACCTAGTGTTTGGGCAGGAATAATGATGCAGATGTAGAGAACGGACTGGAGGACACAGTGGGGAAGGGGGAAGCTGGGACAAAGAGAGAGAGTAACATTGACATAGATACACGACCCAATGTAAAATGGATGGCTAGTGGGAAGCTGCTGCATATAGCAGAGGGAGATCAGCTCGGTGCTTTGTGATGACCCAGAGGGATGGGATACGGAGGGTGGGAGGGAAGCTTAAGACAGAGGGGATATGGAGATACATGTATACATATAGCTGATTCACTTTGTTATACAGCAGAAACTAACACAACATTGTACAGCAATTATACTCCAATAAAGATGTGCAAAAAATAAAATAAAATAAAATTACTCAAGATAAAAAATAATGCTGCAGTGAACATGAGGGTACATATATCTTTTTTGAGTTCGGTTTTTCATTTCCTTTGGGTAAATACCCAGGAGTGGAACTGCTGCATCATCTGATCGTTCTATTTTTAATTTTTTGAGGAACCTCCATACTGTTCTCCATAGTGGCTGCACCAATTTACATTCCCACCAACAGTGCAGGGGGTTCCCTTTCCTCCACATCCTCACCAACACTTGTTATTTGTTGTCTTTACAATGATAGCCATTCTGACAGATGTGGGTGATGTCTCATTGTGGTTTTGATTTGCATTTCCCTGATGATTAGTGATGTTGAGCATCTTTCATGTGTCTGTTGACCATCTGTATGTCTTCTCTGGAAAAATGTCTGGTCCACTTTTATATTGGATTATTTGGCTTTTTGCTATTGAGTTGTATGAATTCTTTATACATTTTGGATATCAACCTCTTATCTGATATATGACTTGGAAATATTTTCTCCCATTTGGAAGGTTACCTTTTCATTTTGTTGATGATTTCCCTTGCTGTGCCGCTTTTTGGTTTGATATAGTCCCATTTGTTTATTTTTGCTTTTGTTGCCTTTGCTTTTGGTGTCAAATCCAAAAAATCATCACCAAGGCAGATGTCAAGGAGTTTAATGCCTGTTTTCTTCCAAGAGGTTTATGATTTCAGGTCTTACGTACAAGTTTAATCCATTTTGAGTTAATCTTTGCGTATAGTGATCCAGTAGCATGTGGCTTCCATTTTCCCCATAACCATTTATTGAGGAGATAGTCCTTTCCCCACTGTACATTCTTGGATCTTCTGTTATAAATTAATTGACCATATAGGTATGGGTTAATTTCTGGGCTTTCTGTTCTATTCCGTTAATCTATGTGTCTGTTTTTATGCCAGTACCATACTGTATTGATTACTATAGCCTTGTAATATAGTTTAAAATCAGGAAATGTGATTCCTCCAGCTTTGTTCTTCTTTCTCAAGATTGCTTTGGCTATTCAAGGTCTTTTGTGATTTTATATGAATTGTAGGATTGTTTTGTTTCTGTGAAAAAAATGCCAGTGGAATTTTGATAGAAATTGCATTGAGTCTGTAGATTGCTTTGACAGTATGGACATTTAAACAATATTAATTATTGCAATCCATAAGCATGAAATATCTTACCACTTATGTGTTTCTTTTTCAGTTTCTTTCATCAATATTTTATACTTCTCAGTGTTTAGTCTTTCACCTCCTTGGTTAAATTTATTTATAGACATTTTATTCTTTTTGATGCAGTTGTAAATGGGATCATTTTCCTAATTTCTCTGATAGTTCATTATTAGTATATTGAAACACAACTGATTTTTGTTTATTGATTTTGTATCCTGCAACTTTACTGAATTTTTCATTCTAACAATTTTTTGATAGATTATTTTGGGGTTTCTTTATGTAATATCATGCCATCTACAAATGGAGGCTGTTTTACTTTTTTCCTTTCTGATCTGGATGTCTTTTATTTCTTTTTCTTGCCAAATTTATTTGACTAGGACTTCCAATACTATGTTGGTTAAAGTGGTGAGACTGGGCATCTTTATATTGTTCCTGATCTTAGAGGAAAAGCTTTTAGCTTTTCACCATTGAGTATAATGTTAGCTGTGGACTTGTCATATATGGTCTTTATTATGTTGAGGTACATTTCTTTTATATCCTCTTTGTTGAGAGTTTTTTAATCATACATAGATGTTGAATTTTGTCAAATGCTTTTTCTGTATCTATTGAGATGATTATATGGTTTTTATTCTTCAATTTGTTAATGTGGTGTATCATTGATTAATCTGTGGATATTGAACTATCCTTTTATCCCTGGGATAAATCCCACTTAATCATGGTGTATGGTCCTTTTAATGTTTGTTGAATTTAGTTTGCTAATATTTTGTTAAGGATTTTCACATCTATGTTTATCAGTGATATTGGCCTATAATTCTCTTTTTATTGTGATCTTTGTCTGGTTTTGGTATCAGGGTGATGCTGGCCTCATGGAATGAGTTCAGAAGTGTTCCTTCCTCTGCAATTTTCAGGAATAGTTTGAGAGAGATAAATGTTAACTCTTCTCTAAATGGTAGAATTCATCTAGTCTTGGACTTTTGTTTGTTGAGAGGTTTTTAATTACTGATTTACTCTCCTTATTAGTAATCAGTCTGTTCAGATTTTCTGTTTCTTCATGATTCAGTCTTGGTAGATTGTATATTTCTAGGAATTTATCCATTCCTTCTAGAGTGTCTAATTTTTTTCCATATAATTGCTCATAGTAGTTTCTTATGATCGTTTGTATTTCTGTGCAACTGGTTGTAATGTCTCCTTTTCATTTCTCTTTTTATTTATTTCCATCTTCTCTCTTTTTCCTTGGTAACTCTAGGTAAATGTTTGTTTTATCTTTTCAAAAAAACAGCTCTTAGTTTCATTGATCTTTTATATTGTTTTTTAATTTCTATTTTATTGATTTCTGCTCTGACCTTTGTTATTTCCTTCCTTCTACTAACTTGGGCTTAGTTTGTTCTTTTTTTTTTTGCTTGAGGTGTAACGTTAGGTTTTTTACTTGAGATCTTTCCCCAGATTAAGGAAGTCTTCAGCCGTTACTTCTTTCAGTAAGTTTTCTGCCCCTCTATCTTTTCTCCTTCTGGGATCACTATAGTGTGAATATTGGTCTGCTTGTGTTGTCCTGTAAGTCCCGTAAGTTATCTTCACTCTTTTTCTTGGTTTTTTGTTTTTTGCTCCTCTAATTGGATGATTGCCACTGCTTGGTCGTCAAGTTCGCTGACCTTTTCTTCATTTCATCTAGTCTACTATTGAACTGCTCTGTAGAATTTTTCAGTTCAGTTATTATAATCTTCAGTTCTGTGTTTCTGTTTGGCACGTTTAAATATTTTCAATCTCTTTTTTGAAATTCTCACCTTATTCATGCATTATTTTCCTGACTTCAGCGATCACCTTTGTGATCATTATCTTAAATTCTTTATCAGCTAAATCATCATTTTGTTAACATTTTTTTTTCTGAGGTTTTATCTTGTTCTTTTGTTTGGAGTATATTCCTTTGTTTCTTCATTTTTCTTGATTCTCTGTGTTGGTTTCTGTGCATTAGATAAAACAGCCACGTCTCCCAGTCTTGAAGTAGTGGTCTTACGTAGGAGATGAATCTTATGGTTCCACCCTGTCTGAGCTCTTGGTTGTCTCTCAAACCTTTATGATTGTCCAAGCAGTCTATTTTATTTTTAATAGCTCCCCCTAGTTGAGGATGTGCCAAGACCTGTCAGTGTCCCAAATGGGAGGATCTCAGTCAGCAGCTAGGTTCAAGGTGATTGGAAGTTGGGCCCTCAGGTTTCACCTCTTAAAGTATGCAAATATATCTCTTTCAGGGGAAGACTGGGAGATGGGAATTTCTGTCTGCTTCCTCTCTGCTGAGCCCTGGGGTGACAGCTGTTAAGAACTGGTTTTTTTGTTTGTTTGCTACCATCCCACTGAACCCATGAACATAAGCCCTACTGAACACCAGAGCAGGCTCTCAAGGGATGTGTCCTCTGGCAACATACCTAGAAAATATATCTTGTTATCATAGTTAGTGTTGTAAGGCACAAATTAGCGTGTGCCATGTGTTGTACACCACATTTCTTTGCAAAATTATTTCCATGCTGTTTTGGCATCTAAATAGAAACAGACAATTTGACTCAGATGAAAGTGGTCATTAGAAGACAGTAGAGAGAAAGGCAAGTTGTGAGAATGATCAGGAGTTAGCCGTAGAAGATATGGCAAAAACAAAATGATGAGAAAGGAGGAGGGCATATGGTAAGGACCAGTGAAGTAGTGGTGTAGGAGGAGGAACAGAAATAAAGATGAAGAGGGAAGTGGTTATCTTTGAAGGGCAGTTTTTACCTGATGAGTATACTTCTTTCCTGTAGAGGGGAGGTAGGGCTTTTGTTCTCTCACTCTCTTTTTTAATTTATCTGTGTCCCTGTATCACTTACTTCTACATACCTCTTTCCTACGTGCATCTACAGGCATGTAGCCCTAAACAGAGGATAGTGATAAATGAGGACAGTCATTCATTCCTTCAGCAAGTAATTTTTATTTATCATCTATTCTAGTCCAGGCACTGGGCTACAATAAAAGATGAACATTTTAACAAGGCAGAAACAGTTCTTTGTCCCAAGGATGGTAGAGTCCAGCAAGGGGGACAGACAGTAGGCCACAACAACAGTTTGCTGCTAAGAGTAAATAGGGCGCTAGGAGAGCCACAGGATGCCACCTATCCCTGAGTTGGGGTGGGGAGTGCTCAAGGAAAGCACCTCTGAGGTGGTGATTGAGGAAGAAGAACTGGCCAAATAAAGGAGGAGAAAGAGGAAAGGAAAGGTGTTCCAGGCAGAGGCAGCAGCAAATCTAGCATCAGCAGAATGGTTTTGCAGAATGACAAAGCTCAGCATAGCTGGCGTGTGGACTGTAAAGGGTAAGGGAACTTACCGGGAGGTTTGAGAGATCTGGGGATAGATTTGGCACTTTTCTAGGTGTTGCTGTAAGTAGTGGCTAAGGACTGAAGAACGCCTATGTCTAGGGATCCCTTGTCATATATTTCCTGGATATAGAAACATGTCTGCAGAGAGGCAGAGGATGAGAACTGAGATTTCTCCCTGGATTAGTTTTCTGGAGTAAATCCCTCTCTCATCATCTTATAACTGGGAACATACCTACTACATGGAAAGACAAGAATTCTCCAAGGCTCTGTCTGTGTATTGTGACAAATAGTAGAAACTCAAGAAAATGCTTCTACCTGTTCCAAATAGTTGGATATGTTGCTTGTGGCTTCTGCAATGCAAGAAATGAAGACCAGGCAGTATGAAGCAGTGGAAAGGTGGCTACATCCTGGCAGTCTTATTTTCAGAGCAATATTTAGTTTTCTCCATTGAGAACCAGGACAAATGAGCTTCAAGTCAGGGCAGTTGAATGTCTTGAGCATGTGTCCCTTGACCTGCAGACATAAAGTGAGGATAAATGTCAGCCAGGGTGTAACAAGTAAGGATGTATCATAGTGACCTACATTTTGGCTTTTTAGAATGTAAACCAAACAATGTTTTAATTGTCCAGATAACACAGAATTCAAGGAACAGGCTAAATTACCTCTTGGATCACTTGAGCAGTTATAAATCACTGATTATATATTTGAGGTACTTTTTTGTTATTTATAGAAGGCTGATAACTTTTCATTTGCATAATATCTCATAATAGTTCATTAAAAAATGATGTACAATGTAGAAAACAATATATCATTTAAATTACTCATGAAGTAAAGCCATTCACCTCCCCCGGCCTTGTGCTTTATTAGAATAATTTTGACTGTAAAATAGCATTTCCTTTATGAGAATTTATATATATGTTTTTGTATAAGTTTTCCAAAGGTAAGATGAGGGGAAGGAAAAAATAATCCTAAATCCTTCATCCCTTGGTGACCAGTTCTCCTACTGTGATGGACTTTATCACCGGTCTGTGCTCAAATCCCAGCCCTGCAACTTGAGCTGTACAACCTTGAATAGGTTATCTAAACTCTCTGAGCATCTGAGCATCAGTTTGCCCACCTGTGATATAGGTATCTCAGTACATAATATTTTTATCAGAAGATTGCATTGAGAATTAACTTAGCTCATTCATTGGACTTCTCTTGTGAAGCAGTGGTCAAGAATCCACCTGCCAATGCAGGGGACATGGGTTCAATCCCTGGTCCGGGAAGATCCCACATGCCACGGAGCAACTAAGCCCGTGCGCCACAACTACTGAAGCCCGTGCGCCTAGAGCCCGTGCTCCACAACAAGAGAAGCCACAGCGATGAGAAGCCCACACACCACAAGGAAGAGCAGACCCCGCTCGCCACAACTAGAGAAAGCCCGCGCACAGCAACAAAGACCCAACGCAGCCAAAAATAAATATAATAAATAAATTTATTTAAAAAAGAAAGAATTAATTTAGCTCATTCATGCTAGTACTAGGTACATAGTGAAGGCTCAATAAATGTTGGCAATTACTAGCTCTTAGAATAGTGAAGCTAAATGTTTTGATTGAGATTTTTATGAAAACTATGGACGTTTCCTCAGAATAAAATACTTATACACAGGACGTTTTGCATATATTTTCAGGAGTCTCACCAACCCCTTGAGGCTCTTTCATAATTAAGAGCAGCTGAGAGGGACTGAGATTCTGTGTACAAGGGGAGGGATTGCCTAGATAAGCACAAGGTCCATTGCTATGTATGAAAAATTGGTAAATTTGATAATGGGAGGATATGGAATTCTCTTCTGTTTGCATCTATTTTCTCATTGAAGTAAGAAGCAAAGCCATTGGTTGAGAATGAGGAGGGGAGGGAATGTTGGAGGTCTAAGGAGAGAAAAGTGAATAATTGGAAGAGTGAGAGAGTGAATTGCATAGGGAAAATGTAGCAGGATTGCCAGGCAGCCCTGGGACCCACCTGAGGTTTGTGCTCACAAATTCACAGTGAGATCAGGTAACTGCTGAGCACAAGTGCAAAGCAGAAGCATCAATGAGGGGGAATTACCTGGCAGTCCAGTGGTTTGGACTGTGCCCTTTCACTGCTCAGGGCCTGGGTTCAGTCCCTGGTCAAGGAACTAAGCAAGGAACTAAGATCCCCCAAGCTGTGCAGCACAGCCAGAAAAAAAAAAAAAAGAAAAGAAAAGGATCAATGAGTATAACGAAGTTTGGGTATTTCCAAATGAGTCCCATGGAAGGAGAGGTAAGGGAATTGTGGCGTCTGATACGTTTCTCATGTGACTTCTACCCCTTGTTACAGCTTTTGTATGAGAATCTTGGACCGTGTGGTGGTGTGCAGACCCTCTGTTACTGGGAAGTGATGGGAGCTCCATCATGGGAGGGGCAGGAGTGCCGTCCCTTCCCTCCCCCTCCCCACTCATCTCTTCCCTACCAGGAGCTGGAGGAATCAGAATCTCTGTCTTCCATTGCCTTGGGGGGAGGAGGTAACCTTCTGAGCTGGGCAGGGAGGGAATCTACTCTAAAATAGACGCTCTTGCCTCTTTCCACCTGTTACTACATCAGGTAACTGTATTACTTATGCTAACTCCATCTTAGGTAACTACATTCCTGGCAACAGAATGTTCAGTTGTATTATCAAAGTGTTCTTTGATAATCAAGTTGCCTATTCAGTTAATAAACCATTTTCCAAGGAAAAAGTACTTAGTGCATAAAAAGGCATGTTCATACTGAATTTCCATGACTTAAAGTTTGGGGAAATATATGCCTTATTTCACTTGCCTTAAAGGGTAGGAAAATAAAAACAAATGAAGTTAAGGGTGCAACTTTCCCTGCTCTTTTTGCAAAAGTGTACACAGTCAATTCCTCTACCTATTTGACTCCCCTGGTAGCATTTTATTTTCTCCATCGACTTGTTTCTGCTAAGGCCTTGAGAACAGGAGTTGCTAGCAGTTTCCTTCCCGTTGCTGCCAGAATTTGCGCTGTGATGAAACATGACCCAGGGAAGCCAGAGAACAGAAGGGAAGCCAGCACTTTCTGCCTCTGCCGCCTCCATAGGATCTGGGCTTCTCCTTTCAAGACTGGGTTCCAGGATTAGTACTCTTTCCCTTCCTCTTATATATAGCCCTTTTTTTTCTCAAGCAGAAGTTATTTTACCAGCTGGTGTGGAGGTCCAGGGCACACCCTACTGAGGCAGGAAATGAAGCATGCGCTCCTCTCTGCTCATCAGTAGAAAGGCAGTGTGAGATGACAGTGGGCAAAGACAGGCTTCCAAAGTCAGCTGGACCTGAGCTGGAGTACGATTTAGTGCAAGTTGCAATAATTTTTCCGAGTCTTACATATAATTCCTCCTCTTCCTCCTGCTTTTCCTCTTTCTTCTTTACCAGGGTGTTCTATCACCTATGACAAAAGCATTGAAATCAAACTGGCTTCAACCGTAAGGATTTTATGGGCTTGTGAAATTGGAAATGCTAGGTGAGACGGCTTCCGAGTGACCTAATCCCACAGCCCTTGCCCCCATATATGTATTTCTTTAGCTCTTTGCTCCTTAGTGGACTGACTTCATTCCCAGGTTGGCGACAGCTCTGGGCCTTGCATCACAAAGAAACAATTTTTGAGGAATGCCCAAAATGTCTTCCAGAAGGCAGGGTAGAGCTTTAGCAGAAGCCCCGGGAAACCTCTCCCTGGTCTCAGTGGATCACACGACAATTTACCAAACCTCTGGAAAGGAGGACGGGATTGCTTTTAGATAGCTAAGACCCATCCTAAGAACTGGGGATGGGGTCAGCCTTCTCAGAGACTGTATAGGGGAAGAAAACATCCATGGAAAGAAATTGAGGTTTTGTTAGGAAGGAAGAAAGAAGGAATGGATGCAGGGCAGCCAACCAACAATGCAGTCTACCTGGGGCTCATGCACTGCTCAAGTAAGCTCCCTTCTCTATTTGGTTCCAGGTTAAAACTGCTCGGCCACCTGGCCCCGGAGGTCTCTTATGTCCTCCAGTAGCATTTCCCTGAAGTAGACTTTCTGGGCACACAGTCTGTACTAGAGTTGTAGAGAGTTCATTTGTCACTCGGTCTTTCTTGGTGCTTTCGGTGGCCTGGTTTTTCTGAGCAGGATATGTCTTTTTCTTTTATTCATTAATCCTCTCCCTGGCACTCTCACCATCTGAGGCTTCTAGGCTCCCATTCAAGATTCCTGTGCTCTGCCCAGTGAGTCACCTTCCTAGGAACTCATCATCTGGTCTTTTCTTGTTACTGACTTTGGCATCAACTTTGAAAAGTCTAAAAACCCAACTGTGTTTGATGGCTCTCCATCCCTTACGCCAGATTCGTGTCCGTTCCCATTTTATTTTCATTGTCATCACCCAGGGGCTTGAACTGCGCGGGGGAGACAATGTGAGGGCAGAAACAGTAGCCCAGGCGTGCTCAGCACTCAGCAGCTCAGAGGAGGCACAGGTGTGCCTTTTCACGCCACAGGAGTGGCTCCACTGGAGGCAGGCCTCCCCAGCCTAGCGACTGGAAGATGAGGCTCCACAGCCGCCATCTACAAGATGAAGACCAGGTCTGCTTGCTCTCTTTGGGGGAGTTGCTGCCGCTGAGGAAAGGGAAACTATTCTGTCGCTGGAACATTTTAAAGCATTTTCCCAATTTTCCAAAAACACAAATTAAAAACTGATTTACTACAAGGTTGTTCTGCCCTCCTGACAACATCTGTACATCATAATCTGTCAAACTCTCTCTTCCAGGAAGAAATATGCGTTACTGTGAATGAGGAGGGTGAAGCAGGCACCTTTCCTATACTCTAATACTTTTTTGGTCCCTTGGAAAGAAAAATGGCACTGGCTTGGTAATTATAAAGGCAAATTTTAAGATCTTTTATATATGTCCATACGCTTATGAAAGGGTCAAGGAACAAGTGATGTTATTATCATGATATTAGCCAACTTTGAGAACATACTGTGTGCCAGATACTAAAATGTATTCACTGATTTAGTCGTCACAAACTGCCTTGAGGGTGAGTGGTGCTAGGACTCATCCATGGAAGCCAGGACCCAGAGAATTAATAATTTGGCACAGTTAACCCACTTGGCAAAGAGCAGAGTTGTTTACCAGAGCGAGTCTCCAAAGTTCTTGCTCTTAACCACTTGTACCCTACTTGGAAGTCTGCCCACACCCTTTTATAACACATCCCTTGCATTATAGCACATTGTATTACTTCTCCTACTTTTAGGACTATTCCTTTGTCGTCTTTTTGGGGGGCTCCTTTTCTCTTTCCTGTTCCTTTTTATGATTTCAGTGTGGAGGGAAGTTCATGCCACATGCCAGCAAGGAGAGGTCTGACAAAGATGTCTGGGCCTGAGGGGGTTATTGGGTAGAGTCAAAAGAGGGATATTGGACTGGATGAATTCAATGAGTAATAAATTGATCCCAAAGGCTTAGAAGAAAAGGGTCCAGAATCTTGACAGGTGGAAAGTTATGCACAGTGGCCTCAGGAAGCAGTCAGACACTGGGGAATGAGCCACAGACCTTCTGTTTCTTACCTTGGCTTGTCCACCACCTGATTCACTCTATTTATTCAAAATTCTAGTGACCAGATCATCTATAGGCCCTTCCCGGCATGGTTCCTTTGACATACCTTTATTTTGTCTTTGTCAATCCTATGTCAGCTTTATTATCTTAAAGGATCCTGGACCTTCCTGGATGAAGTTAAAAAAAAATAAATCTTAGAGCAGAAGCTCTTGCGTAGTTTTCTTCATGCACCAAAGATTTATTGAATATATACTATATTTCTGGTATTGCCTTGGGTTCAGGAAATTATTCAGATGGTAAAGACATCTTTAGCCCCTCTATAGAGGAGACAAAAAAAGGGAAAAGAAAACATTTTAATCCTACAAATGTGTGTACATGAGCAAACTCTGGTTCACATCAGGTGGTAATGTTTGTCTTGACCTCCAGTCCACACCAGGTGATAAATCTCGTTTCAACCTTAAAAGCAGACCATTTCTTTTCATGAGATTTAGTTTTGGTCAGCTGTCACTGGATTCAGAACTCCGTGGACCAGGCTTGTGTTTTCCCCACTGTATCTCAGCATCCATCCCAGAGCCCGAGATGCAGCAGGAACAGCAGGAAGCATTTATTGTCAAAGATCACTTCTCATAAACCACTTGGTAATATCAGTGTGCCCTGTGTATGGATTTCTTTTGCCCTTTCTCCCAACTTGACTCTCAGCCCTTTCAGACTTTCTAAAGCCTTTGTTTGCAAGAAGGACCCAGGAACTAAAGAGATTCTCAGGGAACTAAAAAAAAACTTTCTGGAGGAGAGAGAGGTTGACAAAGATGTTGATACAGGTGACTCCTGAACACCTCTCCTCCCACGGACACACCAACAGCTTGACATCTACAGCCACACACAGAGCAATCACACCTGCAGGAAATCCAGAAACGAACTGAGGGACTCCTACACGATGGAAAAATGAGAAAATACCCCCATCGAGATTAGCAGAAAAGGCCAGACACACCCTTGCCATAAACACAACCTTGGCCCAGCACCAGACAATGGGGGGCCTCCCAACTCCCAGCTTCTCTCTGATGAGTGAGGGGTTTGGAACCCACACTTAGCATCCCAACTTTTAAGATTCCTACCTGAGAGACAGGCCCCCCAAACATCTAGCTCTGAAAGCCAAGACTATAGCAAACAAAGGAGCAGCTGTTTACAAGGGCACAAGCACTCATTGTGTCTGTTCCCCAGGGCTCTGTCCTGGGGAGCAGGCAAGATGAACCATCTCCCAGTCTTTCCCTGAAGGAGCTCCACCTGCATACTTTGAAAGCTGCTGCCTGAGGATCAGACTTCTCATTTCACCCACGTCTAAATGCTGCCTGCAATCCTTCTTGGAGACCAGGGAAACAGATGGACATCTCCTCTGCTATCTCCCGATAGCCCTCTTCATGTATCTTCAGTCTCTCCCTGGAAAGAGCTTGTACACATGCTTGTACCCCAGTTTTTGCTCTGTTGCCCAAGGGATGGGTCCCTGGGTTGCCTGGCTTTGATAGCAATCAGGCTTCCGTTCGTGGTCCAGCAAGCAAAGAAGCGGTTATTAACAGGTGCAAGAGCACCCCTCTTTCACAACTATATACACGAGCCTAATGCAGAGAGAGCAGGTAAAAAAAAGCCCTTCTCCCAGTTTCTCCCTGGAAAGGGCTTAACTACATACTTTCCCAGCTGCTTCCTGAGGGTACAGCTTCCAGTCAGCCTACGTCTAGGCCCTGAATGGGATCCTCACCTTTGGGACACTGTTGGGTCTTGGCAAACCCTCAACTCTTGGGAGCCACTAACAACAAAAGAGATGAGTTGGACAATCACAGACATATGAGAGAAAACCGAGAGCTAGGGTGGGGCTAGAGGATAAAGTTCATCTCCTACATGAGACCACGTTGTCAAGGCTGGGAGAGGTGGCTGTTTTATCTAATGTACAGGAGACAACATGGAGAGTCAAGGAAAATGAAGAAACAGGAATATGTCCCAAACAAAAGAACAAGATAAATCGCCAGAAACAGATCTTAACGAGATAGAGGTAAGGAGCTTACCTGACAGAGTTCAAAATAATGGTGATAAGGAGGCTTAGTGAGTTCAGGGGAGCAGTGCATAAACAAATTGAGAATTTCAACAAAGAGATATAAGATATATAAAGTACCAGACAAGACACAGAGCTGAAGAATATAACTGAAAAATTTAATAGAGGGGTTCAACAGCAGAATAGATGAAGCAGAAGAAAGGATCAGGGAAATCAAAGACAGGGCAGTGGAATTCCTCCAATCAGAGGAACAGAAAGGAAAAAGAATGATAAGAGTGAAGATAGCTTACGAGACTTAGGGGACAACATCCAATGGGCCACTTTGCACATTACAGGGATCCCAGAAGGGGAAGAGAGAAAGGGGAAGAAAGCTTATTCAAATAAATAATGGCTGAAAACGTTCCTAATCTAGGGAAAGGAACAGACATCCAATCCAGATCCAGGAAGCCCGGACGGTATCCATTCTGGAGCCTTTTCCTGTGACTGGGGACGGTGGGAGAGTGAAAACATGGGAGTGAATCCTGTGTGAAACTCGCTTGCAGTAAGCCTGAATTAAACTTATCACTGCACGCGATGGGAGGTGGTGTTTGTCTACTGAGCCTGTATGTTTTCCCATGTTCCTACTGTCTTCGGGTGTAGGAGATCTGAGGCAGAATGGGTGAGAACGAAGATTTCAGAGCCTGACGGTGCATAGCATGAGCGAGTCATGACTGAAAACACTGCCTGGCGTCTTGGCTGCTGTCACATGTGTGAGGAGAGGGTCGAGGAAGAGGTGAGAGTAGGTTAGCTGTTTGCTCTTGCATGTTTCTATACTCAGGTGAAAATGTACAATGACATAGCATGCTGATTTCAGTTCGTTTGGGCACCAGAAATAAAATCCTCAGAAGAAAGATTATCAGCTTGCCTATTTATTAAAAATCAAGCAAGTGGTGGTTGCAAAGATTTAACTAAAGCTTAGACTCTTTGAGGGAAACAATGCTGAACTACGGTTGACCTCAGAACCTTGTACAGGCTCCCATTTACTGTCTCTGTGCTCACCCCACCAGCATGACACCCCTCGATCCTCCGCCTTCTGCTCCACTGGCCTGTGGCCATCGTCCATTCTCAAGCTTAAGCTGTGGACAAGAGTGTTGTCACTTGGCACAAATGAACTTATCCAGGAAACAGAAACAGACTCACAGACATAGGGAAGAGACTTGTGGTTACCAAGGGGGAGAGGAATAAGGGAAGGATGGATTGAGAGTTTGGGGTTAGTAGATGCAAACTATTATATATGGAATGGATAAACAACAAGGTCCTACTGTGTAGATTAGGGAACTATTCGATATCCTGTAATAAACCATAATGGAAAAGAATATGAAAAAGAATATATGTGTGAATAACTGAATCACTTTGCTGTACATCAGAAACTAACACAACATTGTAAATCAACTATACTTCAATAAAACAAACGAACAAACAAAAAGTGTGGTCAGTTGGAAGCCTGGGAGTGTGAGTATCTTTCCCTTTCCGTCCTAATTCTGAATCATGTTCACAGGCAATCCAACCCGTAAAACCAATGCGATTCTTATGCTTTCATTCTTTTCACCTTATGGAGCCTCAGCTTCCTCATCTGTAAAACAGAGAAACTAGATTTCAGAGTTTCCTTCCAGCTCCAATCTCCTATGGCATCTGTGACCTTTCTCTGCTGAGTAGAGAACCTAAGGTGATAATCAATGGGGTACCTCATTTTAAGTAGCAAGTGAGTTTCTGAAATAGCAAGTGTGTGGAAAATTGTATTTTAGACATGACAACAATGGTTTTTAAAGGACATTTTTAGTGACTTGCTTTGGAAAGTTCTTTTCTCCAACTTCACCTCATTTGATGTGTTTTGATAGCTTGATTTAAAAAAAACACGTTTCTTGTTTTCTGCCTATAAAATATATACTTGTTTTACCGTGTGCTTGTTAAATGATAAAAGCATCAATAAAATCCTCTATCTCCATGCTGCAGAAATGGTGTGGAAATCATCTGAAGAGAGTTAAATATACAGCACTCGTTTCTGGGCGAGTGTCTGATATAGCAGTTGTGTTTACAGATCAACAAAGGACAAAAAACCAAATTCTTAAGTGCAATATTTTAATTGAGTACAAGGAACAGCAAATATATCAAGTGTATACTGAGTGAAATTTTATTCAGTGAAAGGGAGAAGGCACCATTTCCTTTAGTAAATTAAAGAACACAGCTTGAAGGACATTAGAAGTTATGAATTACAAGGGGAAGGAAAATGCCTCATCAATCTGGGGAGAAGGCTTAGCTATCTGATGATGTCTGGACAACTTGAAGATACCTGTGGGCTTAACTCATTGTGCAGAAGATCCGGGCAGAATTAACGGCTCCCGAAAGATGTCCATGCCTGATTCCAGGAACCTTCGTCTGTGTGACCTTCCATAGCAAAAGGGACTTTTGCAGATGTGATTAAGGCTAAGGACCTAGAAATGAGGAGGTGAGCCCAGTCTAATCTCATGAGTCCTTAAAATCAGAGACCCTTTCCTAGAGATGGGGTCATAGAAAACGTGTCACAGAGATGGGATGTTTCTGGCTTTGAAAACAGAAGAAGGGGCTGTGAGCCAGGATGTGCTGGCAGCCTCTAGAAGCTGGAAGAGTCAACAAAACAGATTCTCCCGTAGAGCCTCCGGAAAGGAAAACAAGCCCTGCTGACACCTGATTTCAGTTGATGAGACCTGTACTGGACTTCTGACCTACAGAACTGTAAGGTAATATATATATATATATATATATGCTGTTTTAAGCAACTACATTTGTGGTAATTTGTTACAGAAGCAATAGAACACCAATGCACTTACTCAAATTCATATCCACATAAATAAAAACCCTGACATTTCAATGTCAAACGACTTCACCAAAAAAAATCAAGATTTTGTCTTCCAAATCCCTTATTTTATGCTCTATGAAGGAAATATTTATGTCCTACAATGCTGAAACATGATCAAAATAAAAAATTGGGTGCTTCTTTAATTTCTTTGACTGCCTGTGGCCTTTCCTTGGCTCATATGGGCTGACTGTGTTTCTCTTGCCCCTTCCTTGGTGTACAGCAAGCTCTCTTTTGGGGATGGTTGCTCTCTGCCTTTCATGACTAAGCTGCCCTAAAAGCCCTTCAATTGTACCTTCCCATTTGAATTATTTTTGAGAATTGTTTCAAGATTTTTATGGAGAGTATTATATTCTAATCTTTTCCTTGAGAATTCCTCTTTTAACTTATGCTTATTATTTTAAAAATATTTTTCTAACAACTTCAATTTGTTGGGTCTTTTTATCTTCAGATGCTCTTGGCCTTGAATATTGAGACAAGGTGAATCTGTCTCATTTGAAAACATTTTGTGTAATTGGATGCACAAAGAACTCATCACTGTAGGGATTCCTAGGTATAGAGTCCTCCAGGCAAATATTTTCTACAGATTCCTTCTGGGGCTCCCACTTCAGGGAGACTGGATGACCTATCTATCTAAAGGCTTTCCCTTTAGCCTCTTTCATCCAAAGGCAGGAGTAGGGACCATCGAAGCAGCCTAGATCAACCAAAGGTGAGGGATGTTCCAAAGCAATGGATTCATGCAACCCCATGTTACTTTTCTTGGTGTAAAAAAGGAAAGAGAGTAAAATGTTTCTCCCAACCCAAGCTTGCCTTATCAGTTGAGTGCCAGGAGCATGGAAACATCTAAGGGCGCCTTAGAATTCCATCTCTGTAATACACCCAGGCCACTCACTTTAGTCACTGCTATTTTATTTGGTCTGAATGTTTGTGTCCCCCCCCAAATTCGTAGGCTGAAATCTTAATGCCCAATATGATGGTATTAGGATGTGGGGCCTTAGAGAGCAGATTAGGTCATGAGGGCGGAGCCCACACGAATGGGATTAGTGCCCTTATAGAAGAGATCGCACAGAGCTCCCGAGCCCCTTCTGTTATGTGAGAACACGGCAAGAAGTCTGCAACCTGGCCGGAAGAGGGCCTTCACCAGACCATGCTGCCACCCTGACCTGGGGCTTCCAGCATCCGGAACTGTGAGAAGTAAATTTCTGTTGTTTATAAGCCACCTGGTCTGTGGTGTTTTGTTAGAGCAGGCTGAATGGACTAAGACACCTCCTCAGACTATCTCAATTTTAAAAAGTGTGATTATTAAGGCTACAGAGAAGCCTCATGGAAGTCCTGAAAATGCTGAACTGGTCCTTAGAAAGAGCAGGCCCTGGGGCAGCGCTGGGGAGCTCGCAATCAGTTTACGGACTTTCCAGTACTTCCTCACTCAGCTGCTCTCCTTTCTCTCTGTCTTACAGCAGACCCAGGCTCTCAGCATCCCCATGCACATTTCTACAAGAAGAATATGATTGCCTCTCACCCTCCCCCACCATCGTGTTCCCTGGAACAATTATCTTGCTTGGGAGAATCACACTCAATAAGCACTGCCACCTGTGGCCGGGGCCGCCCAGCCCTTTTATCACAGGCTGTAACTGGGCTTTGGTGAAGCAGGACATACCTGGTCCACAAATGCACACACCCCACTCCCACTTCTCCCCTTCATACCTTGTTCTACATTTTAATCTCTTGCCTATCAATTGGTATATCATTTTTTTCTTTGTTATCCCGATTTAACTTTAGCACCCTTTTTAGGGTACAGCTTCAGATTTTCTCTTTAGGAATTTGTTACCACAATGAAGAAGCATCCTGGCCTATGTCCTTCCTTGGACCCCATGTACCAACAAAGTAGACCCATTTCTTGTCTTGTCCTTAATACCATCAGGAACTACAAGAAGCAGAAGACATTTGATTCCTTTGTTTTCTTCTAGCAATAGATCCTCCATTCTAGAGGTTGTGACCCTATTTTACATCTTAAGATATCATTCTGGCTGGATTTTTCTCTCTCATTTATTTACTTTAATATTGAATGAAATATTTTTACCGTATGAATCCCAGGAGGCAGGCTGATTGTTGTGAAGTGTTTCTTTAATAATTCAATCATTTTCTTTAACTGTAGATAGACCACCTGGTTCATACTTGAATTTCACTAGATATAAATTTCTTTAAAAAACTATTTTCTTATTGAAGTATAGTTGATGTACAATATTATATAAGTTACAATATAGTGATTCACAATTTTTAAAGGTTATATTTCATTTACAGTTATTATATTGTAAAATATTGGCTATGTTCCCCACGTTGTCACTAGGTTTTGAGTTCAAAATAGATTTCAAAATATGATTCCCAGGAGGCGCCTTGTTTGCCAA